>NC_041384.1:443578887-443642529 GCF_002162155.2 Triticum dicoccoides
TGCCGGGGCGGCTCGGGCTCGCGGGGGCCCGATCTGGGCCTCCCGGGCCGCGGCGGCGGCAAGGTGGCGATGCCACGTGGCGGCGAGCCACTGGCTGCGGGCAGCGGCGGGCGTCAGGTCGGACACGTCCGGCGCGACAGAGAGGGATTTATCCGAAATTCGGGGGGGGGGGGTCCTATTTATAGGCATAAGTGGAGCTAGGAGAGTCCAAATGAGGTGTAGTTTTCGGCCACGCGATCGTGATCGAACGCTCTAGGACATGGAGCAGAGTTTGGTGGGTTTTGGGGCAAATTGGAGGGGTGTTGGGCTGCAACACACACGAGGCCTTTTCGGTCCCTCGGTTAACCGTTGGAGTATCAAACGAAGTCCAAATGACACGAAACTTGACAGGCGGTCTACCGGTAGTAAACCAAGGCCGCTTGGCAAGTCTCGGTCCAATCCGGAAATTTTTAGTCCCCACACACGAAAGAAAGCTAGGAATGGCCACCGGAGGAGAACGAAGCGCCGGAATGCAAAACGGACAACGGGGAAAATGCTCGAATGCATGAGATGAACACGTATGCAAATGCAATGCACATGATGACATGATATGAGATGCATGACAACGACAACAACACACGGAGACAAAAACCCGAACCCGAGAAAATAAAATAACTTAACGCCGGAAACGACAAGAGTTGGAGTACAAATTGGGAAAGTTACATCCGGGGTGTTACAACACTCCACCACTACGAAAGGATCTCGTCTCGAGATCTAGGACTGAAAGAACGCCGGGTACTCAGAACGGAGGTGATCCTCGCGTTCCCAGGTAGCTTCACGGTCGGAATGGTGTGACCACTTGACTTTGAGAAATTTGATTGACTTGTTGCGAGTCTTGCGTTCAGTCTCTTCAAGAATAGCAACTGGGTGCTCACGATAAGAGAGATCTTCTTGGAGCTCAATGTCCTCGAAGTTGACGGTGCGGTCAGGAGTCTTGAAGCACTTTCGAAGCTGAGAGACATGGAACACGTCATGAACATTTGCAAAGTTTGAAGGAAGCTCGAATTGATAGGCGAGATCGCCTCTCTTACTGACAATCTTGAAAGGTCCCACGTATCTAGGGGCAAGCTTCCCTTTGATACTGAAGCGACGAGTAACTTTCATAGGAGAGACGCGGAGGTAAACATGATCTCCGATCTCGAAAGCCAAATCACGGTGCTTACTATCATAGTAGCTCTTCTGACGGGATTGGGCTGCTTTGAGGTTATCTCGAATGACTTTGCAGATTTCTTCTGCTTCTGTGATTAAGTCATTACCCAAAAGCTGACGTTCACCGGTTTCAGACCAATTGAGAGGGGTACGGCACTTCCTGCCATACAGAATTTCAAAAGGGGCCTTGCCCGAACTTGCTTGAAAACTGTTATTGTAGGAGAATTCAGCATAAGGAAGACAATCCTCCCACTTCATGCCGAAGGAGATCACACAAGCCCTGAGCATATCTTCAAGAATCTGGTTGACACGCTCGACTTGACCGCTTGTTTGAGGATGGAAAGCAGTGCTGAAGCGGATGTTGGTGCCCATGGCCTTCTGAAAAGAATCCCAAAACTTCGAGGTAAAGATGCTGCCACGGTCTGAAGAGATCACTTGAGGAATACCGTGCAGAGAGACAATGCGAGAGGTATAGAGTTCCGCCAATTGAGCTGCAGTGATCAACTCTTTGATAGGCAGAAAGTGAGCCACTTTGGTGAGTTTGTCGATGACAACGAATATAGCATCATTGCCACACTTGGACTTTGGAAACCCAGTCACGAAGTCCATCTCAATGTGGTCAAACTTCCATTCTGGAATGGCAAGAGGTTGGAGGAGACCAGCTGGCCTTTGGTGTTCTGCCTTCACTCTTCTGCAGACATCACATTCATTCACGAATTGAGCGATCTCGCGCTTCATTCGAGTCCACAAAAAAGCTTGCTTAAGGTCCTGATACATCTTCGTGCTCCCAGGGTGGATGGAGATGAGAGAATTGTGAGCCTCGTTCATGATCACTTTACGGAGGTCACCTTTGGGCACAACAATACGATCCTCGAAGAAGAGAGTGTCCTTGTCATCAAGGCGGTAGCACTTGTACTTGGACTGACTCTTGGCAATCCCAATCTTCACCTTTTTTCACCCTAGCATCAAGAAGCTGGGCTTGGCGAATCTGGTCTTCCAAGGTAGGAGAGACTTGAAGGTTGGCGAGGAAACCTTGAGGAACAACTTGCAGATTAAGTTTGCGGAAAGCTTCACAAAGCTCGGGTTGATAAGGCTTAAGAATCAGACTGTTGCAGTAAGCCTTCCTGCTCAAAGCGTCAGCAATCACATTGGCCTTGCCTGGAGTATACTCGATACTCGGATTATACTCTTGAATCATTTCGACCCATCGAGTTTGCCTGAGGTTGAGATTAGGCTGAGTGAAGATGTACTTGAGACTCTTGTGATCAGTGAAAATGTCCACTTTTCTTCCCAATAGAAGATGCCTCCAAGTCAAAAGAGCATGCACAACTGCCGCCAACTCGAGATCATTAGTGGGGTAGTTCTTCTCATTAGGCTTCAACTGGCGAGATGTATAAGCAACAACTTTCTTCTCTTGCATCAATACTGCGCCAAGACCTTGGAGAGAGGCATCACAAAAGACCTCGTACGGCTTGGATTCATCAGGCGGAGTCAGAACTGGAGCAGTGATCAATTTCTCTTTCAAAGTGTTGAAAGCAATATCACACTCCGGAGACCAAACGTACTTGACGTGCTTCTGAAGAAGATTTGAGAGAGGCTTCGCGATCTTAGAAAAGTTTTCAACGAATCTTCGGCAATAGCTTGCGAGACCGAGAAAACTGCGGAGTTGCTTCACGTTCTGAGGAGGTTCCCAATTCACAATTGCAGACACCTTCTCAGGATTCACGGCAATGCCCTTGGCAGAGATGATATGACCAAGATAAAGAACCTCATCGAGCCAAAATTCACACTTGGAGAACTTGGTGTAGAACTGATGTTCTCTGAGCTTATCAAGAACCAAACGCAAGTGCTTGGCATGATCTTCCTTGTTCTTCGAGAAAACCAGAATGTCGTCGAGATAGACCAAAATGAAGTCATTGGTGTAGGCGTTGAAGATGAAGTTCATCATGCGAGAGAACGTCGGAGGAGCGTTGGCGAGGCCAAAAGACATGACAGTGTATTCATATGAACCAAAGCTTGTTCTGAATGCTGTCTTGGGAATATCTTCTTCACGAATGCGAATCTGGTGATAACCCATACGAAGATCAAGCTTGGAGAATACTTGGGCACCTTTGAGTTGTTCGAACAGCTCATTGATGTTGGGAAGTGGGTATTTGTTCTTGATGGTCTTCTTGTTCACTGGACGGTAATCAACACAAAGTTGGTCCGTTCCATCCTTCTTCTTCACAAAAAGAACACCACAACCCCACGGAGAAGAACTAGGCCAGATAAGACCCATTTTCTCTTGCATATCGAGTTGCTTCTTCAGCTCTTTCAACTCTTCAGGTCCGAGCTTATAAGGACGTTTGCACACAGGTTCCGTGCCAGGCTCAAGCTCAATAACGAATTCAACTGGCCGGTGCAGAGGCATTCCTGGGAGCTCTTCTGGAAAGACGTCTTGATATTCGCAAACGACTGGAATTTGAGAGATGGCATCCAATTCACCCTTCTCATTGAGAGAAAACAGACGGATGGAATTATCCCGAGCGGCAAAGACATTACATCCTCCGACGAATGAGTCAATTGAATCTGCCTGGCTGCACATCAAGCTGAGCCTTGTGCTTAGAAAGCCAATCCATCCCGAGAATAAGATCAATATCCGAGTTACCAAGAACCATTGGAGAAGCCAGAAACTTGAAATCACCCATCAAGATAGAAATATCCGGAACCATCAAACTAGAACTCAGACGCTTAGCTGGAGAGACGACTTGCATAGCTCTAGGTAAAGCCTTAGTACTAAAATTGTTCTCCGATGCAAATGGGAATGACATGAAGGAATGCGATGCACCAGAGTCAAAAAGTACTTTTGCGGGAATATCATTAACAGGAAGGTTACCCATGATCACATCTGGCGAGTCCTTTGCCTGAGCTGCATTCATCAAATTGACCTTGGCATGCTTGGCGTTATGCTTGACCACAGCTGTACTTGCCGATCTCATAGGAGGAGGAGGAGGAAGACGCCTTTGGTTGAAACACTTGTTGGCATAGTGACCCTTCTGTTGGCACTTGTTGGACGTGACCTCTGAAAGCGGACGGTGATACGGAGCACTCGATCTTGGAGCTTGAGACGAAGTCTTGTTCTGAAAGCCAGGGTTGGGTGGGTGGGAAGAACCACTGCCACCTTTGCTCTTCTGCTGATACGGCTGACAGAACGGAGGAGGAGGAAGCCAAAACTTCTGCTGCTTGGCCACTTGAGTAGAGGAAGAAGGAGTAACATCTCTGACTTGCTTCTTGGAAGCATCACACCTCAACTAAGCAGCCTCTTGCTTCAGTGCCATGTTGTAGAACTCATCGTATCTCAAGGGCTCAAAGAGAACAAGAGCGAGCTGGATATCTTCTCTGAGACCACCCCTGAACTGATATATCATGCTCTTTCTTATCAGGGATGTCCTGCTTGGCAAAGCGGGCGAGCTTATGGAACAACTTGTTGTAGTCATAGACAGACAAAGAGCCTTGCTTCAGATTGCAGAATTCCTCACACTTGCTTTCAACCACGCTCTGCAGAATATGATGAGCTCGGAAATCTCGACGGAAATCATCCCAAGTGATAACACGTCCACCTCTAGAGTCCTTGTACTGTTGTAACCATTCTGCAGCTTGATCTTTGAGTTGGAAGGAAGCGAACTTGACAAAGTCCTCAGGCCTGACGTTACTGCACTCGAAATGCTTACACAGATCCACAAGCCAATCGTCAGCATCGGTTGCCTCAACACAATTGCTGAAAGTCTTTGGCCCATTAGCAAGGAACTAGTTGAGTGTAGCAAAGTGACTCTGATTGCTGCCTTGATTCCCTTGACTGCCTTGATTGCGCTCTTGAAGAATTTGCATGATCAGCTGTGTGTTTGCATTGGTTGCAGCCATCACAGCTTGCCATGCCTCCGGAGGAGGTGGAGGTGGTGGCGGATTAGGATTCGGAGTCGTGCGCGTTGGAGGAGCCATCCTGAAGAGGTTGACCACCATTAGCACATTGATAGATAAATATTGAAGGTGAATCCAACGGAATGAAAATTGCAACATATAGTCTTCACATCCGAACAAAATGAACGAATGTATTCCTCTTGAAATGGTCACATATCCATAAATTGAGAAGCCACGTAGAGTTAAGGTAGAGAAATAAATCAACAAGGTACGGATCAAGAACGAATAATCGATAAGAAATCCCAATCTCAAACCAATATTCGTGGAAGAAGAACTAGAGCTACTAGAATTCCCACCTATGAAACTCCCGAACCTTTCCGGTTATGCAATCAGGTGTTGGGGATACAGGGAAAGCATAATATCTCACCCAAACTAGCAAATCCTACATCCAGCTGTATCCATCCTTCAACACATAACCAAGAAACCTTCGGAAACCATCTACCTCAACCTTCGAAAAGCATCTGTTATACAAGTTATGGCGATACTCCCAAACTCCCACCCCAGTACTGGGTGGCGTCGAGGTTATCTCACCAACGAACTGCATAAAAGAGATTTTCGATGTCGGCGTACTAAACTCAGGTATTCCAGAACTGCAACGATAAAATTATGATGACAACACCTCAGAGCTCAACTCCCCGGGACACTTCCACTAAACCCCTGACAGGAGGCACCAAGTCAATGTTCTCATCATAAAACCATCGGAACGATTCCAAGATACCCGCGTGATCCTAAATTTTTTTTAGTGAAATTTGAGAAGAGAAGAGTCAAAACTCTACGTCAGGATGCCTTACCAGAGCGATGAGGAGACTGGGAAGTAAAAAGAATTCCTAATCTCTCCGATATATAATTCCTAAATGACTCAAAACATTTCTCTAGACACAACTCGGCCGCTAAAAACGATCAAGCAATGGGGCTCCTAAGGTCGGGGAAGGCTCTGATTACCAACTTGTCACACCCTCGATGCGACTATAGCTCCCACGTGTCAAGGCACGACTTAGAGATATAATTGCATTGAAGGCATATGTCGCAAGTTAGGAAATCTTCACAACATCCCATGTAATGTAAATAATAAAGGGGAGATAACATAGTTGGCTTAC
The DNA here is from genome assembly GCF_002162155.2 of Triticum dicoccoides. Lineage (NCBI taxonomy): Eukaryota > Viridiplantae > Streptophyta > Magnoliopsida > Poales > Poaceae > Triticum > Triticum dicoccoides. The sequence goes on from NC_041384.1 coordinate 443,585,130, forward strand.
ACTCGCCACGTCAATCAAGTACATAAATAACATTACATCATCCAAACACTCATGGCCCGACTACGGCGCCAAAATAAAAGAGAACCCAACATGCGACACGGTCCCAATCACCCCCAACTGGGTATGGCAAGGTGAATATGAGTGGAGCTACAACAAGCGACTAGCAAGTATGGTGGCTAACTTATTCGCAAAAGAGAGCGAGAAGAGGAGGCAAAGCACGAGCGAGAAACTAGAGAACAACCTATGCAAACATTACTCCAACACCGTGTCCACTTCCCGGACTCCGCCGAGAAGAGGCCATCACGGTAACACACTCGGTTGATTCATTTTAATTAAATTAAGGTTCAAGTTATCTACAACCGGACATTAAGAAATTCCCATCTGCCCATAACCGCGGGCACGGCTTTCAAAAGTTCAATCCCTGCAGGGGAGTTCCAACTTAGCCCATGACAAGCTCTCACGGTCAACGAAGGAATAAACCTCCTCCCAAGACGTTCCGATCAGACTCGGTATCTCGGTAACTCAAGACACTTCGACAGGTTAAAACAAGACCAGCAACACCGCCCGAATGTGCCGACAAATCCCGATAGGAGCTGCACATATCTCGTTCTCAGGGCACACTCAGATGAGACTAGCTATGAGTAAAACCAACCCTCAAGTTTCCCCGAGGTGGCCCCGCAGGCAGCTCAGTTCGGACCAACACTCAGAGGGAGCACTGGCCCGGGGGGGTTAAAATAAGATGACCCTTGGGCTCCGGTAACCCAAGGGAAAAAGAGGCTAGGTGGCGAATGGTAAAACCAAGGTTGGGCATTGCTGGAAAAGCTTTAATCAAGGCAAACTATCAAGGGGTTCCCATTATAACCCAACCGCGTAAGGAACGCAAAACCCGGGAACATAACACCGATATGACGGAAACTAGGGCGGCAAGAGTGGAACAAAACACTAGGAGAGAGGCCGAGCCTTCCACCCTTTACCAAGTATATAGATGCATTAAGATAACATAGCAATATAATGATATCCCAACAAGTAAATAAAAGATGTTCCAACAAGGAACGGCCTCCAAACTTCACCTGCAACTAGCAATGCTATAAGAGGGGCTAAGCAAAGTGTTAACATAGCCAATCAACAGTTTGCTAGGACAATGGTGGGTTAGAGGTTTGACATGACAATTTGGGAGGCTTTCAAGCAAGTGGTAGGCATCGTAGCAGTGGCATAGCAAAAGAGCGAGCAAACTAGCATAGCAAAGATAGTAGTGATTTCGAGGGTATGATCATCTCGCCTGCAAAGTTGTCAGAGTTGACTGGATCCTCACAAGCAAACTCAATGGGCTCCTCGTTAGCGAACTCGTCTCCCGGATCTACCCAAACAAGACAAACAAGCAACAAGGATACAATCAACCACGTGCAAACTCAAACAAAAAGATGCAATGATGACATGCTATGCGGGATGCGATGCGGGATGCAAAATGCCAGATATGACAGGAAATTCATGAACCTGGCCTCAACTTGGAATTCCAAGGGTGCCACTGGAAAGATGAGATGAAATCACTTGAAAACGATATAAAGAACGCCCGAATCGGAGTTACGGTTTGGAAATGGCAAGCGATTCAAATATGACACCGGTCTGCGATTTACAGCAAGTAGGTATCTAAATGCAATGAGATGAACATGCTACAGCCACCAAACATGACATCAAAATACATGGCAGAGAAGCATTCAAGATGCTTAACAAAAGTCTAGCACTGAGCTACGTCCAAATCATCCATTAACAGGTTCAAACAAGCATGGAAAAAATGCAAATGGTAAAACAGATCTCAGACTTAGTGAAATTAACACTTGTCTGGAATTTCAGATCATATAGCCCTCTTCGGAGCAACAAAACAACATGCTACAGGACCTGAACATGACAAAGAAAGACATGGCATGGAGCTACTCAACAAGCTTAACGAAAGTCCCTTAGTGACCTTGAGCCAAAAGGGATCACAAAATATACTAACAAGCACACGAACATAGCAAAAACATAATCAGTTTTCAGACTTGGTGAAAACTGAGACATGCTGAAACATAACTCCCGAAGGCATGTAAACGAGCTCGATGCACTCACTACGGTGCAAGTCATGGCAAGGCAAGCATACATCCCATAATAAGGCACAAAATACAAGCTTGAAATGGCAAGAACAAAGGCATATCATGCACGGATCCACTACAATAACATCGGCAAAATCGCAAACAAGTTGATGATCTGCCCAGATTCACAATGAAGCAAAAGTAGAGCTCGATTGACTCAAGCTAGGGTGCTACATAATTGCAAACAAAGACATGGATGGATAGAGCACTACAAGATTAACAAAACTCCCTTACTGATCATCCTCAAAAGAGGCACGGATTACTAGGAAACAACAAGAACATATGGCATCATGAACTAAACAATCCCAGACTTAGTGAAACTACTAAGTCCCTGAAAACAGATTTGCAAGCTTGCACAAGTCACCACACACATCCTAAAAATACATGGGTTGCACCTCTGGAAAGATAACAAGATGCTTAACAAAACATATGAAGGACTCACAGGCATATCATGCACACAATAATCATGGCAAAAATGACAAAAGTCAGATGAACTAACAGATCTGTCAATTAACTCACAAAGCCTCCTTCTAACAGCATTTCGGGCATCAGGATGAACTCAAATGAAAATGATGCAATGGAATGAAATGATGTGCTCGTCGAGACGAACATTTTGATATACTATATGTCCAAAACGGAGCTACGGATGCGAAGATATAACCGGTCAAAGTTAGCACAAAAATTAGGGTTATGGGGATAAAAGTCAACCGTCAAATTTCAGACTCAGATCTGCACGCTTCCCGAGGCTCGCCGGCGCGCACTGTTCACTAGAGCACGGAAGTCGAGGTTCATCGGAGAGGAAGAAGACCGGGGCGGCGCCGGAGAGGTCGGAGGAGGCCGGAGCGGCCGGACGGAGGAGGAGGCGGCGGCCGGCGCGGTGGTGCGCGGCGGCGGCGGTGGTGGCCCGCGGCGGCGGCGCCCACCGGAGCTGAGGGAGGCGGCGGCGACCGAGGCGAGGAGGCGCGGGGGCGGCTCGGGCTCGCGGGGGCCCAATCTGGTCCTCCCGGGCCGCGGCGGCGGCGAGGTGGCGATGCCATGTGGCGGCGAGCCACTGGCTGCGGGCGGCGGCGGGCGTCGGGTCGGACACGTCCGGCGCGGCGGAGAGGGATTTATCCGAAATTCGGGGGGGTCCTATTTATAGGCATAAGTGGAGCTAGGAGAGTCCAAATGAGGTGTGGTTTTCGGCCACGCGATCGTGATCGAACACTCTAGGACATGGAGCAGAGTTTGGTGGGTTTTGGGGCAAATTGGAGGGGTGTTGGGCTGCAACACACACGAGGCCTTTTCGGTCCCTCGATTAACCGTTGGAGTATCAAACGAAGTTCAAATGACACGAAACTTGACAGGCGGTCTACCGGTAGTAAACCAAGGCCGCTTGGCAAGTCTCGTTCCAATCCGGAAATGTTTAATCCCCACACACGAAAGAAAGCTAGGAATGGCCGCCGGAGGAGAACGAAGCGCCGGAATGCAAAACGGACAACGGGGAAAATGCTCGAATGCATGAGATGAACACGTATGCAAATGCAATGCACATGATGACATGATATGAGATGCATGACAACGACAACAACACACGGAGACAAAAACCCGGACCCGAGAAAATAAAATAACTTAACGCCGGAAACGGCAAGAGTTGGAGTACAAATTGGGAAAGTTACATCCGGGGTGTTACAAAAAGCCATACTTTAACTCTAAGTAGCCAACCGTTTATGGTTGTAGGGGTTGGCTGTTTATGGCCACTAGGCAACCCGACCTGATTTGTCCGAAATGACCCTGGGTCACTAAGGAACTGACACGTGTTCCAACGGTCAGATTTCAAACACACACGGCAACTTTACTTGGGCTACGAGCAAAGCTGACTTGTCCAACTCTGGACAAGATTCGCTCTCATAGTCTTCACTCGAAGACATAGGATTTTAGTTAAGCATCACTTCAGTCATTCTGACTGGTTCTCTTGGACCCCACTTAACAGTACGGTGGTTCCTATGACTCAACAGAGAAGAAAAAGAACTACGAAAGATCTAAGTCTTCGCGCTTCATAATCTTCATGCGATGTCTTCTCTTGTCATAATCTTCAATGTGAATGTCTTCACATACCACCTTTGACTTCAATGTCTTCATACATTTTTAGGGGCCATCTCTGGTAGGAAAACCGAATCAATGAGGGACTTCTACCTGTGTTATCCTGCAACTCTCACAAACACATTAGTCCCTCAACTAGGTTTGTCGTCAATACTCCAAAACCAACTAGGGGTGGCACTAGATGCACTTACAATCTCCCCCTTTTTTGTGATTGATGAAAAACTAGTTGAAGTTTTCAACGGGGAATATAATATGTGAAATTGTAAAGGAATTGTCTTCATAAGTTGCAAGGGCTCCCCCTGAAGATGCGCATACAAGTAATTTGCTTTTGGAATGCAAATGCACATGGCAGGTTGTACTTGTGGAGATCCTCTTCAACTTATGATGACAATTCATCATGCATGAAAAGTATGTGAAGATAATGACATGCATAATGAAAAATGGACATCTGCAAAATGATCTATGTGCGGAATTTATCGTCGCACATGTGGAATTTATCATCGCATCACGAAATAGCAAATAAGTAGCAGACGACCATCGAGTTTAAGTGTTACAACTCAAAGAACCAAATGTATCAAAACGAGAGTTGTAAACACTAGGCAAAACATAAAGTAACCGCCCATATGGACCCGCTTGAAGACTATCAAACTCATATGCTTATCCCCCTTTTGTTAGTGAGGACCAAAAAGGTGTGAAGACATAGAGCATCTACTCATTCCCATGAAGAGTAGGTGAAGCAGCAAGGTCGTCGGTGGTGTTCGGCGGTGCAGAAGTAGGGGGCGGTGAAGTGGCATCATCTTCGTCCTTGATCACTCTGGCATTCACAGTTGCCACAGAGGAAGAGAACTCATAGTCCTCAAGAGATGGAGTTCGTCGCAGCACAGTCCTTCGGGGAGGTGTGGAGTCAAACTTGAAACGTTTGGAGAAGCCATCCTCTTGAAGATCATCCTCAGAACACATAAGCGTCAGCCCTTTCCATGTACGCCGACAGGTTTCATGGGCAACAAAGGCATTCTTGGTGGCAAGATTGCGAATGCGGTTGACATCCACCAAGAGGCTTTGCATTTGGTGCTTCAGCCAGTCATGATGCCTATCCTGTTTCTGATGAAGAGCAACCAGAAGCTCTCGGTCATTGAGAACACGAGATCGCTTCTTGGGCCGTTGGGCAATAGTGCTTTCAGTGGCTTCAGTGAGGGCACGATGAGGTGCACGTGTAGTACCAGCCAGAGGATAAACACGAGTTACTGCTTCAACTCCTTCAATGTTCTGAGAGAAACTTTGATGCTCAGCATTCCGAAGACTAAGAGGCTCCTTGGCAGGCTCTGGATAAATGGCTTCAATGGACATATCCACGTCAGGCAGAAAGATCCGATGATTGCGAGCACATGGCTGATATGAGATAGCTGAGTGGAGTTTAATCAGCCGCATTATCCATTGAGTGTAGAACTTCAAGCCAAAAAGATCAGATCCTGATGCAGCAAGTTGGCGGATGAAGAAGTCTTGTGCGTTGAAGCATTTGCCGTGAAGAATATAGAAGACCAAAGTCTTCATTGCACCTTCCAGCTTTGCATGTGGAGAATGTCCTTTGATGGCCAGAGAGTTTGCCTTATAATGTGATAGATAGTCCGTGGCAGATACTCAAGGTCTTCAACAAAGAACTCCTTAGGATATGCAGCATCTGGAGGCAAAGGCTTCATCATACTGAGCATCGGACTCATGTTCGGTTCAGGTTTCTGAAAGATGCTCTCCATAGCTTCACTGTGAAGCTGACAGCCAGGTTCATAGAGATCTCCAGGAGTGGGCAGACCAGTGAGCTCAATAATATCAAAGGCTTTGGCTTCGTGATGAACATTTCCGGTCATCCACTCAAGGACCCAAGTCTTCGGATCTCTGTTGTAGCCACGAATGTGGAGAGTGTCATAAAATTGGAGCAGCAACTCTTCGTTCCAGTGCTCTTGGTCGGTGACGAAAGGCAACAATCCAACCTCTTTGAAGCAATCCAGAGCTTCTTCCAAGCAGGGCAGACCAGTTATTGCTTCGGTGTCAAGACGCATATGATGGAAGATGCAACCTTGATTGTACAGAATGCATGAGTAATAACTTCACCGCGGATAGCTCCAGAACCGATCAGAAGATATTCTTTCCCTTGAGTAGGGGTTCTTGGAGCTATTGAAGAAGGTGTTGTCTGCTTTGAAGCCGTTGACATTAAAGGATCCAGGTGCTGATGCAGGACCTGGAAACCTGGGCAACCTTGGCATTGGCTTCTGTACCTAAGGCCTATGCTCAATATGATAGTCAAACTGAGGACCAGCAGCAGGCGCAGGAACAGGAGCAGTAGCATCATTGGCTTCGCTGACTTCTGGTTCATGGGTTGGTGTAGGCTCCACATTTGCTTCAGCCATGACAACGTCAGTGGCTTCATACATGTTGGTGGTGGCAGCCTCAAGATTTTCTACCTCCACTTGATGAGCTGGAGGGTCGGGCACAGACACGTTCTCCTCGAGAACAGCTTCTTCAGTAGTTGGGGGAGTAGGGGCATGTTCTTCTTCTTGGGTGTCGTCGGCTGATGCAGCCGGAATGTCTTCAGCAGCTTTAGCCTTAGACTCGGAGACTTGAGACCTTGGTCCTTTGCGAAGCCTGCGTAACACTAGCGACGCCTTTGGAGATGGAGTTGGCTGGGCCTCAAAGTCATCTTCTTCTTCTTGCCGGGGTGGTGTGACTTGTTGTTGTGGGTGATCAGCCCATGATGCATCCTGAGCAATTGGCGTCAGAGGACGACCAATGCTGATGAGTTCACTGTGCGTAAGCACAGGCGATGATACCTGTTGGTGCTTGATCAGAGGAAGAACTACATCATCGTCAACATTGTCATGATGACCAATGTCTTCAGCAGCGGTGGGATCAGTTGCTGGAATGTCTTCAGCTTCATGAGCCTCTGTGGAAGCAGGCTCATGGACAGTCAGTTGGCGCTCTTGATGTTCAGCGGCAGGGCGAACCATGGAGATAGGTTCAACAACTAAGGGCTCTATGGGAGCAGCCCGATCCTTCTTGGTCTTGCGCTTTTGGAGGGAGCAGCAGCAGAGGCTTCGGAATGTTTCCTCTTTCTGGCTTCAGCCTCAGCAGTCCTCGTCTTCTTCAGTTCTAAAGCGGTTGACCTGGCCTTTGGCTTCGAGCTAGTCATGCTGGCAGGGAAGACAATGGGATGTGCTTCCTGCCTTGGTGCGTCGGGTGTGGCCACAGCGGGCTTCTTCTTCCTCTTTGCAGCCATCTTGGGGTCGATGCCAGGGCGACCAAGGGCCTTGCGCTTCTCAGCCTCATTGTAGGCTTGCACACACTTGTCAGCCAGGCTCTTTATGCGCTCACGAGAACCTTGAGCTTCTTCACGCTTCTTGAGAAAGGCTTCTTTGAGCTCATGCAGCATGATCTTGAAGTTCTTGACCTCTTGCACGCTGAGCTTGGCCATATGCTTCTTAAACTGAGCTTCTCAAAGTCGATCTTCTGCTTCAGTTCACCGATGCGCTGGGCTATAGCTAGCTCTGAAGCAATGGCGCCATGGAAGGCAACACTAAGGCCAATCGGAAGTTGCAGATCTTCAAAGCTGAGGTTGGGCGTGTCAAACCACCCATCAATGAAGTTATGGATGATTGCCACATCAAAGAGATGCAAATTATTGAAGATTTCTGCTTCTTCTTTGCTCTTGATCAGTTGCTCAAGAGCGTCATCTGCAAGATCTTCATCGCTGGACAGATCAATAGTGTCGTTGCGCAGAATTGCAGCAGGAGTCAGTTCTTGGCTGGTGTGTTGCAGAGGCATCTTGACTTTCGAGGGCTTGGAGATGCGTGACAAATCTTCAGACTGCACACTGTCTTCAGGAGGTGCAGTAGCCAGTGGCTTCGCCCGTGATATTTTTGAGCTAAGGCAGGCTTTGAAGCTTTAGGCTGCTTCAGTTTCTTTGGCTTCGGCGATGCAGGCGCTTCATCAGATTCAGCGTCTTCTGCAGGCTCATCCACGGCTGTCCCTTGAACCACGATATGAGTGATGAGACCTTCCAGGTTGTAGAAGGGCCCAACAAGATTGGGTTCAGCTTCGCGGGTGCCATCGACACGGGGAGCAGAGGGACCAGGGTTGAAGTCTAGTCCCAATGACTTCTTGTTCTGCTTCGCCGAATTCTGGGCAAACTAGAAGTTGCGCTTGAACAGATTGTCATCACGACACCATAGCAGTGACGATGGGTCAGCATCCGCAGGCTGTGGTCCACGGACCATGCAGGGATAGAAGCCTTGTTCAATGGCTTCATCTCTGGACCTGGGTTGAAGATTTCTGTATAGGATGTCTCCCCATGGTCGCTTGATGGCATTCTTCTCAGCATATTCCTTGGTCACAAACATGTACTTGAACCACTGTTCTGCCTAATATCGTCGAATCCATTGGATTCGTGTCTTGCACTGATTGTAATCCTCTTCTGGATCTGTCTTGTACAACTCTGAGATGTCATCGGGCAGATCTCTTGATGTTTCACCTCGACGCTTTCTACCACCCTTCCTTGCTGATTTCTCTGCAGCCATGAACTTTAAACTGAATGGCTTCAATACGTTCAAAGGCTTCAAAGGCTTTCGCTTGCTGGACAAACAGGAACTGGCTTCGGGAGAATTTATATGATGCTGTAAGAATTCTGCAAATGAATGCAGACTATGAGAACCAAGGGATTCTCCCACGGACATGTACCTGTGACAGCATTAAGGTGCGAGGGAAGGGGAAGAGGTCATATGCATTCTCAGAAGATTTTGAAGATAAATCAGTTTAGAAGACATTGACCTCATCGTGCGAAGACATTCACTCATAGATAAGGAGTTGGTTCCAGATTTGTACGAATCCACGGATCAGTACAAGTGAGGAATCTAACTACTTTGTGACGCATAAGTGAACATACTAGGCATATTATGAGATCCAACTTGTGTGAACAGAAACTGCTTGTGGTAGAAAGTGACGAATCTATAGGATCAAAGGGGCCGTAAAAAGGAAGTTTTATTTACCACACAAAGAACTGCTAGACGGAGTGGAAGAGGAGGCCGAGCAGTTCGATCATCCGTGCCCTAACTTGGCGATGGAGGACACCTACGGTGACGGCGGAGAAGACGATGTCCGCGGCTGGCGTGAAGATGGCGTCGGAGAGGTTGCGGCAGCTAAGCGCTTCGTCGCCGGCATCATCGAGGGATAGCGGTGGCGCTAGGGTTCGTGCGAGAATGGAAGAAAGGATAATGACTGTGGTGAGGCGTGTATTTATAGGGACAGGGACGGCACAATGTTATTACACAGGATCCCCTGGCGATTCACATCTGAAGGACACGTGGCCGTCATGCAACATATCGGAGGTTGTTCCACGTCCCATGCACGCCTGGATTGTCGGGTGGTCGTTCCCACTTCTCCGGGTTTCTGGTGAAGGAATTAGCATTGAAAGTGGACTTAATGTTTGTCTCTGTATCTTCTGCTGACAAGGACGCAGAGAAGACATTCGACGGTTTCAAGAGAATGCTTATGATTTGGAGAGATAGAGTTTGTGATAGAAAGCATAGAGAGGTTAGGGTCCGATCACATTCACTTAGTTCAAAAGATTCAACAATAAGACATAGCTATAAGTGAATGCTGTAGAGGACAGAACACTAGTATATATATAATCAACATAGTGAAGATAATCATGAAGACAGGTTGAGATTGAAGCCAAACCAAATGTGAAGACATAGCAAATGCAACGCCATGGGTAAAACACTTCAAACAGAAGAATTTGGTGGTGGCGTTACCCACCGTATAGGAAGTATTAGACCCAGACACGGCGCACAATTATCGTGGCGCTCTGAAGTCAAATTCCACATTAATGTATTCACACTTAGAATGTATATCTTCATTGATTGAAGATATACTTTACTTCCTGTGTTGCACACCTAAGTCATCAATATGCATAAGTGTTAGGATGTGTGCCTGATGTAGACTTGCGATCCACCTTGTCACCAGCATAATCAGCATCCGAGAATCCAACCAGATCAAACTCTGAGCCCTTTGGATACCATAATCCTAGAGTTGGGGTGTAAGCCAAATATCGAAGAATTCGCTTCACTGCTAAGTGATGCGATTCCTTTGGTGCCGCTTGGAATCGAGCACACATGCAAACACTAAGCATAATATCTGGCCTAGATGCACATAGATAAAGTAAAGAACCAATCATGGAGCGGTATACCTTTTGATCAAACTCTTTACCATTGTTGTCGGGACCCAGATGATGTTTGGCTGGCATTGGCGTCGTGAAGCCTTTGCAGTCTTGCATACCAAACTTCTTCAGGCAATCTTTGAGATACTTCTCTTGAGATATAAAGATGTCGTTGTGTTGCTGACGTATTTGAAGACCAAGGAAGAACTTCAGCTCACCCATCATGGACATCTGATATTGCTCTTGCATCATATATCCAAACTCTTCACTGTATTTCTGATTGGTGCAGCCGGAGATAATGTCATCCACATATATTTGGCACACAAACAGTTCACCATCATATGTCTTCGTGAAGAGAGTGCGGTCGAGGGAACCAGATTTGAAGCCTTTGCTCTTCAGGAAGTCTTTGAGTGTGTCATACCAAGCCCGAGGGGCTTGTTTGAGGCCATATAGTGCCTTGTTGAGCTTGTACACCATGTCAGGATATTTTGGATCTTCAAAGCCAGGCGGTTGTGCAACATATTCTTCTTCAATCTTGCCATTGAGAAAAGCGCTCTTCACATCCATTTGATATAGAAGTATGTTATGATGATTTGCATAGGCCAGCAGTATGCGTATGGCTTCAAGTCCAGCCACAGGAACAAATGTTTCATCGAAGTTAATCCCTTCAACTTGAGTGTATCCTTGAGCAACGAGACGAGCTTTGTTTCTGACAACTTGACCATGCTCATCTTGCTTGTTGCGATAGATCCATTTGGTGCCTATTATATTGTGCTTCCGAGGGTCAGGACGCTTAACCAGTTCCCATACATTATTCAACTCAAATTGTTGAAGCTCTTCTTGCATAGCTTGAATCCATTTAGGTTCCATGAAGGCTTCTTCAACTTTCTTGGGTTCTGTTATTGAGACGAAAGCGAAGTGCCCACGGAAATTTTCTAGCTGTGTTGCCCTTGAACGAGTGAGTGGACCTGGTGCATTGATGCTATCAATTATTCTCTCAATCTGCACTTCATTTGCAACACAAGGATGTACAGGACGAAGATTTTGCTCTTGCTGATCATTGTCATTGTTAGAGGGATTGTCTTCAGGCTGAGCATTGTCTTTAGGTTGATCAGGTGCGGAGATGATAAGTTCTTCTTCAGGTTGAGCTTCAGAAGGTATGATTTCTCCAGTTCCCATAAGTTTGATTGATTCACTGGATGAAACTTCATCTAGCACATTTGGCAGGTGCTCTCTTTGTGAGCCGTTAGTCTCATCGAACCGCACATCCACTGTTTCAACCACTTTATAATGAAAGATATTGAAGACTCTGTAGGAGTGCGAATCCTTTCCGTATCCAAGCATAAAACCCTCATGTGCTTTTGGTGCAAATTTTGAAGTGTGATGTGGATCCTTGATCCAGCACCTGGCGCCAAATACTCTGAAGTAACTGACATTTGGCTTCTTGCCAGTAAGGAGCTCATAGGATGTCTTGTTCAGAAGCTTGTGAAGATAAACACGGTTGATGATATGGCATGCAGTGTCAATGGCTTCAGGCCAGAATTTTCTTGGAGTCTTGTATTCATCAAGCATCGTCCGAGCCATCTCAATAAGTGTTCTGTTCTTGCGTTCGACGACGCCATTCTGCTGTGGCGTGTACGCAGCTGAGAATTCATGTGTGATGCCCAAAGTATCAAGATATGTATCTAGGCCAGTGTTCTTGAATTCAGTGCCATTGTCACTTCTGATGTGCTTTATCTTGGCGCCATAGTTGTTCATCGCTCGATTGGCGAAGCGTCTGAAGACATCCTGCACTTCAGTCTTGTAAAGGATTATATGCACCCAAGTAAATCTTGAATAATCATCAACAATGACAAAGCCATAGAGACAAGCAGTAGTAGTAAGAGTTGAGTAATGAGTGGGACCGAAAAGATCCATGTGTAGTAGTTCGAAGGGTTGAGTCGTTGTCATGATTGTCTTCGAGGGATGCTTGGCCCTTGTCATCTTTCCTGCTTCACAGGCACCGCATAAGTGATCCTTCTTGAACTTGACGCCCTCGATGCCTATGACATGCTTCTTCCTTGCAAGGGTGTGGAGGTTCCTCATGCCAGCATGCCCTACCTTCGATGCCAGAGCCAACATTCAGAAGCTTTTGCTAGAAGACATATGGCAAGTTGTGGTCCTGCTGAGAAATCTACCATGTACAAATCATCTTTCTGATACCCTTCAAACATTAGAGACTTGTCAGATTCCATTAGTACAAGGCAACGCTATTTTCCAAACATCACAATCATGTTTAAATCGCAAAGCATTGAGACAGACATTAAGTTGAAACCAAGGGATTCAACAAGCATGACTTTATCCATGTGTTGATCCTTTGAGATTGCAACTCTACCTAGACCCAATACCTTGCTTTTACCAGTGTCAGCAAATGTGATGTGACTTTTGTCAGATGGACGTAAAGTTGAGTCCATGAGAAGGCTTCGCTTGCCAGTCATGTGATTTGTACACCCACTATCAATAATCCATTCTGAAGCAGCTGGTGTCGTACCCTACAGTGCAGTTAGGGGGATAGGCTTCACGAAGAGAATTGTGAAGCAAAAACATTTGACGAACTGGTGGATTATTAAAGCTTAGATCGAGATTAGGACTGATAGGGCAAGTTGCAAGCGATTCAGAAACAAAGTACATAGTAAGACCATTTGGGCATTTGATCTTGCACCCTACAAGATGTTTAAGGTCCCCAGCAATAGTGTCAGACGATTTTGGTTTTTGGCTGGAGACCTTTCCCTGCAAAAGAGAGTTAAGCTTTCTTAGCCACCCACATCTTCAGGGGTGGCTCCGAAGCAATAAGTCTAAGTGCAGCATCTGAGAACTTTGGCTTTGGAGCCCTAGCAAAAAGTCTTGCAGCTGGACAATAGTACTCATAAGAATAAGCAGAATAGTTCTTGGTCTTATGAACATGGCAGTTTGATGGACCGCGCTCATATTCATAGCCCTGAGTATGGCTTCCCTGCAAAACATTTGTGTTAGTGTGACTCTGGTGAGTCCTCTGTCTGTATGAAGCCTTTGGACCGTATGAAGCCTGTGATCTGGGGTTTGTCTTCTTCGCCTGTGGTGTCATGATGACATTCACAGGAAGATTCTCCAAACACCTTTTCGGCACCCAAATCTTCTTCATAGGCGGTCCGTTCTTGTAGTTAGTACCAATGTACCTGGCAAACACTTCACCATTCTGATTCTTAAACAGTTTATAGTTTGCATGAAAGGATTCATCAGTAACAATGGGGTTAGCACAAGTGAAGCCAGATAGGGTGGATGGATCCGCTGAAGGTTCCTTTGCAGCAACCCATGTGGTTTTGGGGTACTGCTCAGGTTTCCAGTAAGAGCCATCAGCATTCATTTTCCTTTCGAACCCGACACCCTCTTTCCTAGGGTTTCGGTTCAGGATCTGCCTTTTGAGGACATCACATAGTGTCTGATGCCCTTTGAGACTTTTGTACATCCCTGTTTCAAGCAGTGTCTTCAACCTAGCATTCTCATCAGCAATAGCAGTGGTGTCCTCAGCAGAGGGGTTAGTTACCACATCAACAGTTGAAGATATTGCAACAGTAGCAGCAGTGGAACATTCAGCAATAGAAGTAGCGTTATCACGCTCAATGCATTTAAGACATGGTGGTTCAAATCTTTCCTGAGATGAACTGATCTGTTCGGCGCGAAGTGACTCGTTTTCCTTTTGAAGATCTTCATGAGCCGCTCTCAATTTCTCAAGATCTTGCTTCCTTTGAAGATAATCATAGGAAAGCCTTTCATGAGTTGTTGAGAGCGTTTCATGACGACTTTGAAGTTCCTCATACTTAACGTGAAGATTTTTTATGTCTTCGATTAAGGACTAAGATCGAGTCATTTCAGTGTCCAACAGGTCATCGCTTTTGTCTAACAGTTTTTGAATATGTTCCATAGCTTTCTATTATTTAGTGACAAGGGAAGCAAGTTTTGCATAGCTGGGTCCAAATTCATCACCAGATTCATCATCACTGGATTCAGATAGATAGCATTCAATTACCTTAGCATCATTTACCATAAGGCATGATGCAGAAGATGATGATTCTGGCTTGAATGTCATCGCTTTGAGAGACTCCTTAAAGTCGTCGAACCGAGGATCATGACGAGTTCGATGACCCTCATAGACCTCAGAGAGACGGTCCCAGATGAGCTTCGCATGATCGAGATGCATGATATTCCTAAACTGATTTTGAGATAGACAGGAGCAGATGACGTCCTTCGCCATGAGGTTAAGAAGAGTGTACTTGCGAATGTCATCAACTTCTGCCATCTTGCACGGACCAGTCAGACCAATCTCAATGACGGTCCACAGCTTGCTGTTTGTTGCCATGAGGCGCTTCTTCATCATGGCCTTCCACTTGGGATACTCATGACCGTCAAAGATGGGGCATGACACAGTCTTCATACCTGTGGTCGACATAACTAAAACTCCAGGCGGTTAAACCAAAATCACACAGAACAAGGGAGTACCTTGCTCTGATACCAATTGAAAGTGTGTTATATCGACTAGAGGGGGGGGGGGGTGAATAGGCGATTTTTATGAAAGTCTTCAAAACATGGAAGTTTCGAAGACAAATGATAGAAATGAACCTATTACCATGCAGCGGAAGGTAGAGTACACTAGGCAGACCATAGTCAAGCATTCAATGAAGTGAAACCACAATGACTAATAGCAGCTAGGCAGTAAGGATCAGGTACACAGTGAAGACAAATAGTTAAAGCAAATAGGCACTGACTTCACAAGAGCCAACTGTAAATAAAGAGATGGGAAGGATAGAACCAGTGTGCGTGACGAAGACAAAGGTTTGGTAGACCAGTTCCAAATGCTGTCACAGTTGTACGTCTGGTTAGGGCGGATAGGTATTTAAACTAGAGGACACTCAGTCCCGGACACTTAGTCCTGAACACGCAGCTCAGGACACTTAGTCCTCACTGTATTCCCCTTGAGCTAAGGTCACACAGACCTCGCCCAATCACTCTGGTAAGTCTTCAAGGTAGACTTCCAAACCTTCACAGACTTCGTTCACCGGCGATCCACAATGACTCTTGGATGCTTAGAACGCGACGCCTAACCGGCTGGAGGATTCACAGTCCTCAAGTGTAATAAGTCTTCAGATCACACAGACAAGAAGACTTAAGTGATGCCTAGCACTCTTTGGCTCTGGGTGGTTAGGGCTTTATCCTCTCAAGGAATTCTCTCTCAAAGGCTTCGAGGTGGGTTGCTCTCAAATGACAAAAGTCGTACTTTAACTCTGAGCAGCCAACCGTTTATGGTTGTAGGGGGTGGGCTATTTATAGCCACTAGGCAACCCGACCTGATTTGTCCGAAATGACCCTGGGTCACTAAGGAACTGACACGTGTTCCAACGGTCAGATTTCAAACACACACGGCAACTTTACTTGGGCTACAAGCAAAGCTGACTTGTCCAACTCTGAACAAGATCCGCTCTCATAGTCTTCACTTGAAGACATAGGATTTTGGTTAAGCATCACTTCAGTCATTCTGACTGGTTTTCTTGGACCCCACTTAACAGTACGGTGGTTCCTATGACTCAACAAAGAAGAAAAAGAACTACGAAAGATCTAAGTCTTTGCGCTCCATAGTCTTCATGCGATGTCTTCTCTTGTCATAGTCTTCAAGGTGAATGTCTTCACTTACCACCTTTGACATCAATGTCTTCATACATTTTTAGGGGTCATCTCTGGTAGGAAAGCCGAATCAATGAGGGACTTCTACCTGTGTTATCCTGCAACTCACAAGCACATTAGTCCCTCAACTAGGTTTGTCGTCAATACTCCAAAACCAACTAGGGGTGGCACTAGATGCACTTACATCTAGCACAACAGAGTGTTCCTTAAGTTCTTCGGTAAAATATTTATTGTGCTCAAATTGTGTAGTCACATATTCCTTAGTAGTTTTCTCAATTTCAAGCAAAATATTGGGGTAAGGAACATCATAATATTTTCTTTGAGGCATCATGACTACGCAAACAAGGATGCAAGCAAAAAAAGATCCGGCAAGAAAACGGCTAACGAAAAAGGGGGCGAATAAAACAACAAATTTTTCTGAAGTGGGGGAGAGGAAAACGAGAGGCGAATGGAAAATAATGTAAATTTTGAGGAGATGAGATTTGTGATTAGGAACCCGGTAGATGTTGATGATGTATCCCCGACAACGGCGCTAGAAATTCCTTTTGATGTCTGCTAGACTATGTCAGTATTTCCCCAAAGAGGAAGGGATGATGCAGCACAACGACTGTAGGTATTTCCCTCAGTGATGAGACCAAGGTTATCGAACCGGTAGGAGAAACAAGCAACACTATGTAAACAACACCTGCACACAAATAACAAATACTCACAACTCGACGTGTTAAATGGGTTGTCAATCCCTTTCGGGTAACAACGCCAGAAATTGGCAAATGCACGTGCTAAAAATATGATATATAGGATAAATAGATCTCAGATAAAATAAATTGCATCAAGGTATTTTTGTATTTTTGGGTTTAATAGATCTGAAAATAAAATCAAAGGAAAATAGATCACAAAGGCAAATATATTAAAGAAGACACCTGGGGGCCGTAGATTTCACTAGTGGCTTCTCTCGAGAAAAATAGAAAACGGTGGGTAAACGAATTATTGTTGGGAAATTGATAGAACTTCAAATAATCATGACGATATCCAGGCAATGGTCAGTATATAGGCATCACGTCCAAGATTAGTACACCGACTCCTGCCTGCATCTACTACTATTACTCCACATGTCGACCGCTATCTAGCATGCATCTAGTGTATTAAGTTCATGGAGAAACAGAGTAATGCAATAAGAACGATGACATGATGTAGACATGATCAAGTTATGTAGAAATAGACCCCATCTTGGTATCCTTAATAGCAACGATACATACGTGTCAGTTCCCCTTCTGTCACTGGAATCAAGCACCGTAAGATCGAACCCATCACAAAGCACCTCTTCCTATTGCAAGATAAGTTGGCCAAACAAAACCCAAATGTTGGAGAAGAAATACGAGGCTATAAGGAATCATGCATATAAGAGATCAAAGAAGACTCATATAACTTTCATGGATAAAAACATAGATCTGATCATAAACTCAAAGTTCATCAGATCCCGACAAACACACCGCAAAAGAATTACATCATATGGATCTCCAAGAGACCATTGTATTGAGAATCAAATGAGAGAGAGGAAGCCATCTAGTTACTAACTACGGACCCAAAGGTCTACAAAAGTGTCGGATTTCGGGTTCCGGCAGACCCTTGGGGTTCGAACACTGGGGTGCGCGCGGAGATTTCGCCTTCTACCTACCTGCACCCCTCCGCCTCCCTAAGATCTAAGCTATGGAAAGAACAGCACAAGAGACACAGGGTTTATACTGGTTCGGGCCACCGTTGTGGTGTAATACCCTACTCCAGTGTGTGGTGTGGTGGATTGCCTCTTGGGCTGATGATGATGAGCAATACAAGGAAGAACAGCCTCGCGAGGGTCTGTTCTTGGCTGAGGGGATGAACTGCTGGGAGGAGTTCAGTCACCCTTCTCTCTCTCTCTCTTCTCGATTCTCTCTCTGATTTCGATCTGATCCGATCTCTTTTTCCCCCTCTCTACCCTGGGGGTGGCTAGTCCTATATATAGGCAAAGGCCCTGGGCCTCTTCCCAAATATTGAGCGGGAAGGGCGCCAACAATTGGCCATTTTGAAGGGGAACATCTGGTACACTTATTCTGACTAAAGTTGGTCCTCGCCTGCCAAAGACTCTGGTGGTGACGCTGGCTTGGGCTCCACAATGACTTCCTCTCTACCGTTGGACTAGTCTCGGTCTAGTTGCACCAAAACGGGTGCCTTTGCTTGATGCTCTCGCCTGCGCTTGCTCCCTTTGCACCAAAGAGGAAAGGAGGACACTGCGCGGCTGGCGCCCGCCTGGCGCCTTTGGTCGTCATGGCTTGCGTCACGGGCACCTCGTGAGGTAGCCCGCCTTGATCTCTCCGCCTCCTCGCGAGCCAGCCTGATGAGGCCATGCCTGAGGAAGCTCCGTGTCGTCCGCCCCGCGAGGCTTGGCCCCTCGCGAGGGTCTTGGGTCTGTGTTGATGAAGACGGGCCGCGCTGGGCCCCCTTTTGAGCCACGCCGCTGGCCGCAGGCAGGCAAGTCTGGGGACCCCCGTTCCCAGAACACCGACAGTAGCTCCCGGGCCCAAGGCGCGCCCGGACTTGGCCGTGCAGGGAGGCTAAAGGGCAAGCGTGAAGCGCTGCAGGCCCTAACAGCCTGCGGCCTTGGGCGCCGCGTGGCGGTTGACTGGACGTGGGCGTCTCCACTTCCCCATGGCGCCTCGGCAACTGCACGGATTGGAAAAGTCCCTGCATGCAAAGCGGGTCATGATTACCTGCGATCGTGGAGGTCGGCGGTTGGCCTTCGCCGGCCATAAGTACGGAACGGCGCGCGCCCTTCCAGTCCATCCCTTCTTGCTTCTCCTTCTTCCCGGTCCTTGCTCCGTCTTGCTGCGATGGCTCTGATCCGCCGGTTCTCGACGGCAGAGAAGGGAAAGGCTCCCCGAGAGGAACCAGACCCGCTCCCGCCGAAGAAACGGCTCGCCCTCCGCAGCCGGGACGAGGGGGCCCATCAGGTAGTGTCGAGGCCCTGGTGCGAGCGGCCACCGCCGGGGTTCCCGCTTCCCTTGTACGCCCACATCGAGGGCTCTGAAGGAGTCGATGCCGATCGCCATAGGCAGCGCCACCGACGGGTCACGAAGGTGTGGGTCGTCCCCCCTGGGGTTCACACCGAGGGCTCCTCCCGAGAGTTCGTGCTCCACGCCGCCATGCCTCCTCAGTCTTGGATTCGCCTTCCTCCCTTCTTCGCCTCCATCATCCCGCAGGGAGAACTCCTGGAGCTTTGGCTGCAGCACGCCGGCTGCAACACCCTCGCGACCGAGGCAGAGGTCGCGGTCGTTGCCCCGGGCGAGGTCTTCATGACTCGAGGCTGGAGCGAAATCACCCGGGTTTGCAGGACAAGAGGCGCCCTTGCGATCCACTTGGAGTACGATGGTGCTTCGGTGATGTTCTTCAAGGTCTTTGATGCTAACGGGCGCCGGCTGGAGTGCTGCCCCGGGAGAGGTGGTCGGGACCCTGCTACGGTGAGGACTGGGCCCGCCGACCGCTCCCTTGGCGGCTCCTCAGGCGGCGGAGGCGTCGGAGGTTCCAGCGACTCCGGCGAGCTCTTCGCGACTCCGGAGACGAGCGACGACAGCTATGAGCCCCCGAGCCGGTGCCGCTCCTGGAGCAGGGCGGGCTCGTCAGGCCGTCGCCGACTCTGATCTGGATGGGGTTGGCGCCGGTGCTTGACGGCCCACTGTTGATGATGGCGTCTTTTGCAGGGGCGCGCGTAGTTAGCATCCTTTTAGGATCTATTCCCTGCGAGGAATCAAAGACGCGTCCCATGGGGGCTTGTAAGGTGCCTATGATCCTGTTTTGTTAATATAACCCTTGTCGTAGAACTGTGCGAGTTGCTCATTCCGTCTTAGCTCAGTTCTCCCTTTCGAACCTCACGAGGGCTTGGTGCTCTGCGCCGATAGGTCCCAGTCCCAAGGCGGCTTTAGCCGTCGCTGGTATGCCAGGTCGCGATGCCGTGGTCAAGGCCAGGAGGTGAGCGACCCGGGGTCCGGTAAGAGCCCCTGAGTCGCGATGCTCAGGAGGTACCCTTTGGCGCTCAAGAAGCCGTCGTTCGGTGAGAAAGGAGAGTGGCGTCGCAAACACGGGATTGCATTAGGTGCGGGGAAGGTTCCACGGTAGCTGGTGCTTCCGGGTGGTGACTTATCTCGAGAATCAGGGGCCGCTCTCTGGTGTGTCGCCGGGTCCGTGTATCGGCAGGCGTGAGGTTGCTCGGCGAGGTCCTCGCGTGTCCCTCCCCTCTCGCCTTTGCTCCCCTTTTTGCTCTACGTCCTTAGGTCCCGGCCCTCGAGCGAGTCTCAGCCGTCGCTGGTATGCCAGGTCGTGATGCCGTGGACAAGGCCAGAGGGTGACGGCTGGAGAGCCAGTAGGAACCCTAAGTCGCGATGCTCAGGCACCCTCCCTTTAACATGCAAGCGGTTCGCGTGGATGAGAGTGACGAAGACACCGCAAGGGCCTCGCCTGATGCAGCTCCTTTAGGAGATCCTGTAGACCCATCATAGAAAGAACGAGGGGTTGCCATGACAATTGACAGTCAGCCGTTGGTTGCTTCCGAGGGGCGATGAGGCACTGAAGGCTTGACAAGGTGGCGCCATGCGGGGCTGCCGCGGCCAGAGCTCAGCCATTTAGGTTTGTCGGCATTGCAGGGACAGACCCATGCGCAAGCGTCGTGCCGTTTGGGAGCAGTTCCGTCAGTTGGCGTCAGTTGAGCGGGCAACTAGGTCAAACACATTAGCCGCGAAGGAGTGGATTCATTCAAATAGATGCTGGGAAGGCAGACATCACTGGGTCAGGCCCGAGCGACTTGGGGATGAAGCAGCCCGTGGGGCGCCCCCAACAAGGTAAGCTAACAACATGAAATAAAAGGGATACATGCCGCAGGGACGGACCCACGCGGCCTGGGAATAATGCAGCCCTGGGGGGCGCTCCCAGCTGGAAGTAAAACTTGAAAGATGTCACCTAATGATATTGAGGACGAAGGAGTGTTGGTGTAGCAGACTCGGTGGGCTGCGGAAGCCGATCCTCACGAGCCCCCAGGCCCAGGGGCCTCGGGAGGCTCCGGAGGCGCTGGTGGCTCCTCGCGGACCATCTCCATCTCCGCCAGGGCTACGGAATGCCTAGCCTGTTGAGCCTCCATGATGCCCCTTATGAGGCGCTGGTACGTGGCAGCCGCGTTCGGCAAGCCGTAAGGCATGCGAACATAGCTGTGGGGTGGACCTTCGCAGCGCCCCACTCGCGAGGGCCAGAGGCGCTCCAGAGAGGTGACTCGATTGAGCCCTGGTATGTCGATGCAGACGCGCATCCCACCATCCTCGCCTGGATGGGGAGCCACAGCTGGTAGGCGGCGGCCGCCTCTCATGACTCTTGACTCCTATAGCTCCTGAATGGCCTTGCTGATGAACTCCTGAGGGTCTGGCCCTCCTTGCCTTACTCCTTGAGGGAAACGTGCTTCGAAGCACGCCTCCATGTGGTGCCCAAGCTCCTCCCTCGTGACCTTAGTCAGGTCGGTGGCCCTCCAGGGGAGAGCCCCCGAGCCCTGCCTGAGGAGGGCGCCAAGCGCGCTTTCCTATGCGATGGAAGGAGGTTCCCCCTGGGCAGGCGCGGGCCCTGAGGGGCCTGCCTCCTGAGGGGCCGGGCCAGACGATGTCTTCTTCTTCTTGGGGGCGGTCTCGGGAAGCCTCCTGCTTCCGCGATCCGGGTCTTCCAGTGATGCAGTCTGAAAGGCTCGTTCCAGGGAACACACCGCGTCCTTCTCTTCACAGGGCACCGTGATGACCCCGCCACTTCCTGGCATCTTGAGGACGTTGTAGCCGTGGTGAGTCATGGCCATGAACTTGGCCAGCACTGGGTACCCAAGGATGGCGTTGTACAGCAGGCGAATGTGAGCGACGTCAAAGTCGATGAGCTCGGTGCGGTAGTTGTCGCGTGCCCCGAAGGTGACAGGGAGGCGGACCTGCCCAATCGGGACCGTGGAGTCGTCGGTGACTCCGGAGAAAGGCTTGGTTGGCCGAAGCTGGTTGTAGGGCACTTGGAGATTGTTGAATGTTTGCACGGACAGGACGTTGAGCCCTGCCCCGCCATCGATGAGGGTCCCGGTGACCACCACGTTGCTGATGATTGGGGAATAAAGCATCGGGAGGACTCCGGCTGTGGCTGCACACTTGAGCTGATCTACTGAGCTGAACGTGATGGCGCACGCCGACCACCTAAGAGGGCGCGTGGCTTCGAGCTTGGGGAGGACTGCATTCACTTCGCGGGTGAACTGCCTGAAGATGCGTTGAGAGGCTGGGGCTTGAGCCCCGCCCAGGATGCAGGCGATCGCGCGCGGCTCCTGGAAGCCCCCAACCCCCTTGTCCTGATGGCGGTCCTCGTTTCTCCTTGGCTACGGCGGTAGCGGAGGGAGGCCTGCGTTGCCTTGCGGGCAATCCTCGCGAGGCTGATCCCTCCAGTCTCCCTCGCGAGGCGGGTCTTGCCAGAGATCCTCGCGAGGTCGATCGCGCCACCCTTGGCACGGGCAGCGGTCTTCCCAGCGTCCTGCGTTCCTTCCTCCTCCTCGACCGTAGCCTCGGTCACCGCGGTCGGGGAGACGGCCGATCCTTCCTTCTCGCACGGCTTGGAGCTCTTGACATTCATTGGTGTTGTGGGTGTGGAGGTCGTGGTACACACAGTACCGACTGCCCTTGGGAGATTCAGGCTGATCTCTGCCCTGCTTGGTGTCTGGTTCCGTCGCGAGCACGGCAGCCCCCTTGCGCTGCACGTCCTTGGCCTTGGGCTTCTTCTCTTCTGGGTCTGCGGCAGGCAGCTCGAGGAGGGAGAGACGCCCTTCCTCAGCCCTGGCGTACTTGGTTTCCAAGTTGAACAACTCCAAGGAAGTGCACAGGTCTTCATGCATCACCAGCTCCTCCTTCATCTTGACATCGCGCATGCCATCGGAGAAGGCTGAGATGATGGCCTCCTCGGTCACCTTGGGAATCTTGAGGCGTGCGTTGTTGAAGCGCTGGATGTACTTCTGCAGGGTCTCTCCGGGTTGTTGCTTGATGCGGCGCATGTTGCTCACGGCGGGTGGCCGGTCGCGAGTACCTTGGAAGTTGGCAATGAAGCGGCTGCGCATCTCGTCCCAGGAGGAGATCGTGCCTGGAGCCAGGTTCAGGAGCCAGGTGTGGGCCCCATCCTTGAGCGCCATGGGAAACCAGTTCGCCATGACCTTCTCATCTCCGTTGGCAGCTTCGATGCACAGCTCATAGAGCTGGAGGAACTCCGCAGGGTCGGCCATGCCGTCATAACAAGGAGGCAGGTCTGGCTTGAACTTCCGGGCCACGCGACGCTGCGTAGCTCGGTGGTGAAGGCACGGCAGCCTGCTGTGGCCACGGGAGGCCTTGGGTGACGGAGAGCTTGGTCTTGCATTTCCCCACGTGCTGCAGCTGGGAGCAGCGCGGGGTCTTGACGTGCGGGAGCAGGAGCATGGTCGCGACGTGCTGGAGCAGGGAGCGCCCGGGCAGCTTCTTGCGGGCGAGGGACTTCTTGGCAGCTCTGCTCTTGCCGCGCTGGCACCTGACAGAGCGGGTTCCGCCCAGGGGCCACGCGCCTTGGAGCCATGGCGCCTTTTTGAGGAGGAGGCGGCCGGGGCGCCACCGGAGCTTCGTCGCCCGCGCGGGGCGGGGTGCGGTGCAGCGGAACGGACGGCGCAGGAGAGCCCCTTGCGGCGCAGACAAGCTCGGCGACGCGGTCGAGCCATTCTTCGTAGACGTCATCGACGGGACGGTAGCGCAGGAGCTTGTTTGCCGCGATGAGCGCAGCTCGAGCCTCCATGGGTGTGCGGAGCGCGCGGGACGAAGAACCAGCTGGGGTGAGCGAGGGAGTAGCGGTGCGGCCGTCTTGCCGCACGGACGGGTGCTGAGACGACGCTTGCTGCTCGTCCCCCACCGGGCTGGTGGCGGCGTTGACGGCAGGTGACGGGGAACGACGAGGACGCCCACCAACAGGAGCCGTCTGGGTGACGCGGGAAGCGAGAGCGGCCCGGCACTCGGCGCGGGCCCGACGAGCGTCAGACATGGACGCGATGGTCGGAGGAGAACGGGGTGGTGGAAGACGAATTCCTGCGCCCCCCTACCTGGCGCGCCAAATGTCGGATTTCGGGTTCCGGCAGACCCTTGGGGTTCGAACACCGGGGTGCGCATGGAGATTTCGCCTTCTACCTACCTGCACCCCTCCGCCTCACTAAGATCTAAGCTATGGAAAGAACAACACAAGAGACACAGGGTTTATACTGGTTCGGGCCACCGTTGTGGTGTAATACCCTACTCCAGTGTGTGGTGTGGTGGATTGCCTCTTGGGCTGATGATGATGAGCAATGTAAGGAAGAACAGCCTCGCGAGGGTCTGTTCTTGGCTTAGGGGATGAACTGCTGGGAGGAGTTCAGTCACCCTTCTCTCTCTCTCTCTCTTCTCGATTCTCTCTATGATTTCGATCTGATCCAATCTCTTTTCCCCCTCTATACCCTGGGGGTGGCTAGTCCTATATATAGGCAAAGGCCCTGGGCCTCTTCCCAAATATTGAGCGGGAAGGGCGATAACAATTGGCCATTTTGAAGGGGAACATCTGGTACGCTTATCCTGACTAAAGTTGGTCCTCGCCTGCCAAAGACTCTGGTGGTGACGCTGGCTTGGGCTCCACAATGACTTCCTCTCTGCCGTTGGACTGGCTCGGTCTCGTTGCACCGAAACGGGTGCCTTTGATTGATGCTCTCGCCCGCGCTTGCTCCCTTTGCACCAAAGAGGAAAGGAGGACACTGCGCAGCTGGCGCCCGCCTGGCGCCTTTGGTCGTCATGGCTTGCGTCACGGGCACCTCTTGAGGTACCCCACCTTGATCTCTCCGCCTCCTCGCGAGCCAGCCTGATGAGGCCGTGCCTGAGGAAGCTCCGTGTCATCCACCCCGCGAGGCTTGGCCCCTCGCGAGGGTCTTGGGTCTGTGTTGATGAAGACGGGCCACGCTGGGCCCCCTTTTGAGCCACGCCGCAGGCCGCAGGCAGGCAAGTCCGGGGACCCCTGTTCCCAGAACGCCGACAAAAAGACTACTCACACATCATCAGAGAGGCACCAATGGGCATGATGAACCCCTCCATGATGGTGTCTTGATTGGATCTGGTGGTTCTGGACTCTGCGGCGGCTAGAATTGATTTTCATCGACTCCCCTAGGGTTTCTGGAATATTGGAGTA
Organism: Triticum dicoccoides; assembly: GCF_002162155.2. NCBI lineage: Eukaryota > Viridiplantae > Streptophyta > Magnoliopsida > Poales > Poaceae > Triticum > Triticum dicoccoides. The sequence continues at coordinate 443,610,474 of NC_041384.1, forward strand.
TTTATAGAGAAAAGAGTCGGTTCGGGAGGCACCCGAGGTGGGCACAACCCACCAGGGTGCACCTGGGCCTCTAGGCGCACCCTGGTGGGTTGTGCTCCCCTCGAAGCACCCCCAGGCGCTTCTCCGGCCCATTGGATGTCTTCTTGGCCAAAAAAAATCCACAAAAAGTTTCGTTGCATTCAGACTCCGTTTCATATTGATTTCCCGTGATGTAAAAAACATGCAAAAAGCAGCAACTGGCACTTGGCACTATGTCAATAGGTTAGTACCAAAAAATAATATAAAATGACTATAAAATGATTATAAAACATCCAAGAATGATAATATAACAGCATGGAGCAATAAAAAATTATAGATACGTTGGAGACGTATCACTTTGCACAATAACTTCCGGCAAAATGTACCCCGCTTCTGCGGTCGAGAGATATACAATTTTGCTTCTTTGAAGACGAACTTACCAAAGATCTCCCTAGGAATTGACATGAATCGGAAGTGGACTTGCAATCAACCTTGTCTCTGGCCCAATCCGAATTCAAGTATCCCACTAACTTGAATGTTGATCCTTTGGGATACCAAAGGCCAAGTCTGGGGTATGAACCAAATATCGAAGGATCCTTTTCACCGCCAAAAAATGGCTCTCCTTGGGAGCAGATTGAAATCTTGCACACATACACACACTCAACATAATATCTGGTCTAGATGCACAAAGGTAAAGCAAGGAATCGGTCATGGAGCGATACACCTTTTGATCCACTTCTTTACCATTGGGATTAAGATTAAGTTGTCTGTTTGTGGGCATTAGTGTCTTCATGGACTTGACATATTGCATTTTGAACCTCTTGATCATGTCTTGAATATAAAGAGGTTGGTTGATGAAGGTTCATCCTCTCAATTGCTTCAATTGAAAACCGAGGAAGAACTTCAACTCTCCCATCATGCTCATAGGAAATTCCTTAGTCATAAGATTCTCAAACTGAAGGTTAATAGCATGGTTAGTGGAACCAAATATAATATCATCAAGATATATTTGGCACACAAACAATTCTCCTTTTACCCTCTTTGTGAAGACAGTGGAATCTATTACCCTAATCTGGAACCCTTCCCGCTTAGGAACGCCATAAGGTGATCATACCAAGCACGAGGTGCTTGTTTAAGTCCATAGAGCGCCTTACGGAGTTCATAAACGTGAGAGGGGTGATCGGGGTCTTCAAAACCGGGAGGTTGCTGATACGTCTACAACGTATCTATAATTTATGAAGTATTCATGCCATGTTTACAATAGTTTTATATGATTTTGGTATGATTTGATTAGAACTAACCCGGACTGACGCTGTTTTCAGCAGAACTACCGTGATGGTGTTTCTGTGCAGAAATAAAAGTTCTTAGAAGGCGATGAAAATTAACAGATAATTTTTCTGGAAAATATAAAAAATACTGGAACAAAAATCTATCGGAGGGGAGTCCCATGGGCCCCACGAGGGTGGGGGGCACGCCCACCCCCCTGGGCATGCCCCTGTGCCTCGTGGACTACCCGTGGGGCCCCCCGACTTGTTCTCGGCGCCAACCTCTCCTATAAATACCCAAACCTCCAGAAATTAACATAGATTGGAAGTTCCGCCGCTGCAAGCCTCTGTAGCCACGAGAAATCAATCTAGGCCCTCTCTGGCTCCCTACCGGAGGGGACCATCATCACCGGAGGCAATGGAGGAGGATCCTGGAGGGGCCATCATCACCATGAAGGCCAAGGACTAGAGGGAGAACCTCTCCCCATCCAAGGGGGAGGCCATGGAGGAGGAAGCACAAGGGGGAGAACCTCTCCTCCTCTCTCTCGGTGGCACCGGAGTGCCATCGGGAGGGGAATCATTGCCGCGGTGATCGTCTTCATCAACATCACCATCCACATCTCTTTTACATGGTCCACTCTCGCGCACCCCGCTGTAATCCCTACTTAAACATGGTTCTTTATGCCACATATTATGATCCAATGATGTGTTGCCATCATATGATGTTTTGAGTAGATATCCTTTGTCTTTGGGTTGATTGATGATCTAGATTGGTTTGAGTTGTATGTTTTATTTTGGTGCTGTCCTATTGTGCCCTCTGTGTCGCGCAAGCATGAGGGATTCTTGCTGTAGGGTGTTGCAATATGTTCATGATTCGCTTATAGTTGGTTGCTTGAGTGACAGAAGCATAAAGCCGAGTAAGGGGGTTGTTGCATATGGGATAAAGGGGACTTGATGCTTTAATGCTATGGTTGGGTTTTACCTTAATGATCTTTAGTAGTTGCGGATGCTTGCTAGGTTTCCAATCATAAGTGCATATGATCCAAGAAGAGAAAGTATGTTAGCTTATGCCTCTCCCTCATATGAAATTGCAATGATGACTACCGGTCTTCATAACAATTGCCTAGGACAATTTCGCACACCGATCCACCATTATTCCACACTCGTTATTTATAATATTTAGTAATATATTCAAACTTTATGATAACAACACCTACTTTTATATTTTATTTCTCCGATACCATGCAAAGTTATCCTCTTCATACCCACAACGTAGTTTTATTTCTTGTTTCTAGTTGGAAGCAAACGTTCGGTGTACGTAGGGTCGTATCTGTGGCAGATAGGACTTGAGAGAATATTGATCTTACCTTTAGCTTCTTGTGGGTTCGACACTCCATACTTATCACTTCCACCATTGGGAATTGCTACGATGATTCCATGCACTTGGGGATTATCAAGCTCTTTTCTGGCGCCGTTGCTAGGGAGCAATAGCGTGGGGTTGATATTCTCGTGTGTGCTTGTTTGCTTTCTTCCCTAAGTAGAGTTTTTTCCTTTTTGTTTCCGTTTAGTTGTGGGTGAAACATACAAAAAAATTGAAAGGATGAAAATACAAAAAAATTTACTTGCCTCTCATACCTAAAAAGTTTTTCAATAAGAGAAGTGATTGGAAGATTATGCATTGAAGAAATGAGGGTCGACCTTGAGCACTTGTGTTCATGCTCATGGGAACAATGTAAAAATTTTCATGGAAGCTTCTCTGAAAATAATTATCCCCTTGTATATATCCATAGTATTATAAAAATAATGTGCCAAGCTACAATTTTAGGATGATTAGGTTGCTTGTTTACTATGTATAGTACAAAAACAAAAACTTTGGCTGTAGCGCGTGATTTTAAATTTTTTTACTAGAAAGTCAAATGGGTCTGAAATTTTTTGCACATTACTTCTGTACAAATTGTTTAAATTGTCATTTTTTAGAATTTTTTGGAGTTAGAGAAGTTTACTAAACTTCTAGATTACTACAGACTGTCCTATTTTTGACAGATTCTGTTTTCTATGAGTTGTTCGGTTATTTTGATGAATCTATGGGTAGTATTGAGGGGTATGAACCTTGGTGAAGTTGGAATACAGTAGATATAGTTCTAAATGAAATTGGAATAAGTTTGCAACAGTACCTAAAGGTAGTGATTTGCTTTATTACACTAATGGATCTCACAAAGCTTTTGTTAAAGTTTTGTGTGGATGAAGTGTTCGAAGATTGAGGAGCTATCAATATGCACTACAAAAAAGACACATCCGTGACATTTTGGGCCGAACGAATTTTTTTCTGTCATACTTATAACACTTCTATGATGATAATTGTGACAAAACCCGGTATCATCATAGATGTGGTGGGCTCCTACTTCTATGACAAAAAATCATGACACAAAAAATGGGCTTTTCGTCCTGGGCGGGGCGGAGACGCAGCTGCATGACATTCTTTGGGCCGTCCATGATGGAAAAAACCGTGGTAGAAGCGAGGGCGAGGAAAATTTCGAGGAGTTCCCGGTTATGGTGGGTGGTCGGGGGCCGAGCGACGTGCGTTTCTCTCGTACACGTATGCGCGTGTGTGCGAGGCGTTGGGCTCTAATTGAACCCGAGCAATTGCACTACCTATGTTACTGAACCCGAGTGATTCCTTCCCTACTGCTACTAACTGAAGCCGATTGATGCTGCCTCTGGATGAATAGTGAGCGTTGCTGGGGGGGGGTTTGGATGAACAGTTCCCGGTGGGGCTGGATGAACAGGACCCCGTGGTGTTGCCTCTAGATGAACAGGACCCTGCTCGATCGAGCCGGTTGGGGCTGGATGAATAGGACCCCGTGGTGTTGCCTCTGGATGAACAGGACCTGCTTGATCGAGCCGGTTGGGGCTGGATGAACAGGACGACCCCGTGGGGGCTGGATGAATAGTAGCCCGTGGAGGGGTGGTTGAACAAGATCCCGTTGAGAGGGCTGGTTGAACAGTAGCCGGTGGAGTGGCGCGCGGTGGAGGCTGGATGAACAGGAGCCCGTGGATGAACAGTCACAGGCGGAGGCTGGAGTAGGTCGACGGTGGATGAACAGTAGCCCGTGGAGGTTGGAGCGGGTCGACGGTGGAGATGAACAGTACCCCGTGGAGTCCCGTTTTGCGGTATGCCACACCCCTCCCGATAAACAGGACCCCCGTTTCGACCATAGCGCTCCAACACAAGTCCGTTTCCTTCGTTTTGCGGTATGCCACACCCCTCCCGATCAACAGGACCCCGTTTCGACCATAGGAGATCCAACACAAGTCCGTTTCCTTCGTTTTGCGGTACGCCAGACCCTTCCCGATGAACAGGATCCTGTTTCGACCATGGCTGGTCGAGCACAAGGCCGTTTACTCCGTTCTGCGGTATACCATGCTTCGTTTCCATCGGCTGTTCCGTCCAAGCCGGTTGGCTCCTATGCATTCCGTTGCCTCCCGATGAACACGACGCATTCTGTTGCCTCCCCATGAACATGACGACGACACTGTTTCTCCGTTCCAACCCAGCCATGTACACGAGCCCTGGCCGTACGTATGCGCGAGTAGGCGTTCGAGACCCCGCCCATATGTACGTACGTGGCCGTATTTTCTTTCTTGCACACTGGCCGCTGTACGTACGTGTACATGCTACGTGCGCGCCTCTACTACAACACGTGCGCACACTACATCGAACAGTATGTACGTACACGTTCACGACCAGAATGACAATGCTACGTATGCTTCAACCAGGTGGGTCCCGACTGTTAGGCACTTACTTGCGTGCGAAGATATAGCTGGTGGGTCCCAGCAGTCAGCGGGCGAATCGTTTTTTTGCCTGGATGCACTTCCTTGCGTGCGAAGATGTAGCTAGTGGGTCCGAGTAGTCAGGGGGGAAACGTTTTTTTCATGAAATACGGTGGCCCATCCGGTGGGTCCCCACTGTCAGGTGCAGGAATAATTATTTTGCGCGTAATTAGGAGGCACTTCCTTGCGGGTGCCGTGGACCCAGTTGTTAGCCTCTCCACGTACAGTACTCTTCCGATGGAAGTCAGTCGTTGACCACATTGACCACGTCGCGCCGAGAGCACCAAGGCGGTGGACAACGGCGAGGCCTTGGAAGGGGACGGTGCAGAGCCAGGGAAGACGCGACAGTGGATGCCCATGCAGAGAGGAGTACGAGGGTTCACAGATTCGGCTGCGGTCTGAGGCTACCGTCGTCGCAGAATAACATGTGGTGTGGGTGAGTAGAGGGATGGCCTGGCCAGCGATGGGAGTAGTAGGGGCGGTGAGGCCTCTGCGGCATCGCAGCCGGGCACGGGAGGCAGGAGCACGAGGCACGACCGACGGTGGTTTGGGCGGCTAGAGCAAGAAGACCAGAGGTTGAAGAAGCACTACGACCGTTGGATGGACATCATACGGTCACTGGAGCTAGAATCATGCATATTGACCAAGTTGACAAAGCCCTCCGTCCCCGTCAACTTAGTAGACCCACAAGTCAGCCTCCCACTATACTGGGTCCCAGCTAGCAGGGGGAGTATTCATTTTTGTGTGCGTAATAAGGAGGCACTTCCTTGCGTGCGAAGATATAGCTGGTGGGTCCGAGCTGTCAGCGGCGGTAACGTTTTTTTTGGCGAAATACAAAGGCCCTTTTGGTGGGTCCCAGATGTCAGGTGGAGGAATCATTATTTTGCGTGTAATAAGGAGGCATTTCCTTGCGTGCGGCCGTGGACCCAGCTATCAGCCTCTCCACGTATAGTCCACTTCAGATGCATGTCAATCATTGACCAGGCCGCACCGAGAGCACCAGGTCGGTGGACGACGGCTAGGCCTAGGAAGGGAACAACACGGATCCAGGGAAGACTCGGCAGTTGTTTCCCACGCGGAAGAGAGTATGACTATACGAGGGTTTACTGGTTCGTCTGCCGTCACCGGAGAATAACAGCAGGTGTGGGTGAGTAGAGGGATGGCTATGTCGGATTTCGGGTTCTGGCAAAACCCTCAAGGTTCGAACACTAGGGTGCGCACGAAGATCTCCCCCTACCTACTCATGCCCTCAACCTCGCCACGATCTCTAAGGCTAACTCGTCGAACTCGCAACACAAGAGACACAAGATTTATACTGGTTCGGGCCACCATTGTGGTGTAATACCCTACTCCAGTGTGTTGTGGTGGATTGCCTCTCAAACTGAGGGTGAACAGTACAAGGGAAAACAGCCTCCTGAGGCGAGGTATTCTTGTGCTTGGTGTGCTTGTGTGGCTGAGGATGATCTGTCCCCTAGCTATGGTGGTGGCTTTTCCTATTTATCGAGGCCCTGGTCCTCTCCCCAAATATTGAGCGGGAAAGGATCCCACAACGGCCAAATTCGAAGGGAGACAACTAGTACAAGCTATCCTAACAAAAGTGGTCTTCGCCTGCCAAAGGCTCTGGTGGTGACGCCGTCTTGGGCTCCACGATAACCTCCGTCTCGTTGTCCTGCTGGTCTTGGTCTTGTTGCATCGATATGGAAAACTTTGCCTGATGCCTCGGTACTCCTCGTCTGCGCTTGCCTCCTTAGCACCAAAGAGAAAATAAGGACACTGTGCGCGCTGGCGCCCGCCTGGTCTCGATCGTCATGGCTCACCTCAATGGAACCTCGCGAGGTTTGCCTGGCCTTGATCTCTCCACCCCTCGTGAGCCAGCCTGGTGAGGCCGCTCCTGAGGAGGTCTTGTGTCGTCCTCCTCGTGAAGCTTGGTCCCTCGCGAGGGTCTCGAATGCTTGTTGGTGAAGATGGGCCGTACGGACCCGCTTGCAGAGCCACGCTGTGGGCCGCAGGCAGGCAAGTCTGGGGACCCCCATTCCCAGAACGCCGACAGTAGCCCCCGGGCCCAAGGCACGCTCGGGCTTGGCTTCGAGGCGAAGCCAAAGGGCAAGTGCGGAGCGCTGCGGGCCCCAATAGCCGGTGGCCTTGGTAAACACGTGGCGGTTGATTGGATGTGGGCGTCTCCGCTTCCCCATGCTGCCTCGGCAACTTCCCGATTTGATGAGTCCCTGCTACATGCAAGGAAAAACCATCATTACCTGTGATCATGAGGGGCGCTGGTTGGCCTTCTCCTGCTATAAATGGGAAGGGGGTAGAGCCCCCATCGCCCATCTCTTCCCATTCCGCTCGCTTCTCCCCCTTTGCTCCATCGTCAGTTGCGACACCAATGTCACCGTTGAAGAGGCTCTCCGCCACGGAGAAGGGGAAGGCCCCTCGCGAGGGGCCCGACTCCCTGGTGCCCAAGCGTGGACACGGCCGTCCTCGCAAGCACACCACGACCCCCGCCGAGGACCCCCGCAGCCGCGGCGGTGCCGCTTCGCGTGGCAGGGGTCGCTTCGGTCATGGCAGTCCTATTGAGGAAGGGAGACGTGCCGTGGTCGCGCGGCCTCCCCGGCCACGCTTCCACTCAGCGGAGGTGTTGCCGGAGTTCGTCGTCTGGTCGGAGAACCCGACCGGCAACTGGCTTCAGCTCCCGCACTTCTTCACCGACGAGCTGCCGGCCTCAGGTCCAGGCGGGCTCTGGCTACAGGCGGACGGCTGCTGCAGCAGGGCTTCCTGGGTCGCGGTTGAGGTCTCCGCCTTGGGCAACATAGCCCTGGCCCGCGGCTGGCAGACGTTTGCCCGTGCGCGCTGCCTGTGCAGGCGGTGCACCCTCCATTTCAAGTATGACGGTGACGCGACCCTCTTCATGAGGGTGTTTGGGGAAGATGGTCACCACGCCGGGTGCTGCCCCGAGGTCAACGACGGTGAGGAGGTGCTCGACCTTGGTGATGGTCATGATGAGGATGAGGGCGAACCCGCCCTTGGGGCCAACCACGTCTCGTCACTGCGCCTCTGTGAAGCGCGAGGAGGGGTCTGGCTGAGCTCGGGACGACGCCAAGAGCCCGCCCTCGCTGATCGCTGTAGGGGCACGCGCCGCTTTTATTTTGCTCTTTCTTTCCTTCCTGTATTAAGAAAGAAGCCAATATGTGCCCCCGAGGGGCATGCAACGAACTATGATTTCTCAAGTATTATGCTATGTTTATCGTTCCTATGCTCTGTCGCAACATCATCGTTTTATGTAGAGATAACTTAGCTTGGCTTGCTCGGAGTAGTCTCCTCATCACGAGGCGCTTGCTTCCTGGTGCCTGTCGAGGCCTCCTTGGCCTGGTAGGCGCTTAGGAACTGCAAAAAATTCATTAAGAGGCATGTCATTCACCCGAGCCTTGGTCACAGGAGTCGCTGGCCTTGACCCAGTGCTTCATATCACGGTAGCCGAGGGGTACGGATTAGGAGAGGTGCGGCAGCTTGTGGGCTCAGACGAGGGCACCCGTCCAGCCCCCTCATGAGGAATGCGAGAGAGAGTGCAGGCCACACTGAAGACGGAAACAGAGACAGAGGGCAACGAAACCAAATCAGCGAAGAACACAAGAAGCAACTTCAATTAAAAGAGGGTGAGCCAACTACGGAAAGCAAATGAAAAGCCGCGTCCGGCACCTAGTCTAGTCTTCAAGTCTTCTCACCAGCGTGGAGCTAAGCGCTGCCACTAGGACATGGGTGGGAGCCCCCAAGGCCTGAGGGCGGCACTCCTGAGACTCCGGGGCGTGTACAACCCCACTCATTATTACGTGAGAGTGTCACGAGCGGAGACCTTCACAGGCACTGGGCCTTGCTTCATAGCGCCGAGCCTTTCTTCATGGGTAGAACTTCCAGAGGTGCTGGATGTTCCAGGCGTTCTGGATGGGTACCCCGTCTTGTGTCTCCAGGCGCGCGGCGCCAGGCCTGGAGACATGGACGACCTTGAACGGGCCCTCCCACATGGGTGAGAGCTTATGCAGCCCTTCCCTGGAGAGCACCCGCCTCAGGACGAGGTCACCCACCTCGAGCGTCCTGGAGCGGACGCTGCGACAGTGGTACTGCCGTAGTGCCTACTGGTATCTTGCCGCCTGTAGTGCAGCTTCACGATGGTGTTCCTCCCTAGCACGAGGTCCATCCCCCGCGTGGCGTCCTGTTGCGTCTCATCAAACACCAGGACCCGTGCGGAGCGATGCTTGACCTAATGAGGGAGGACCGCTTCTGCTCCGTAGACGAGGAATAACGAGGTCTCGCCCGTTGGCTTGGTGGCGGTGGTGCGCATGGACCACAGCATGGATTGGAGCTCGTCGTGCCAGCCCCTATCGTAGGCTTCGAGCTTCTTCTTGAAGGTCCTGGTCTTGAGGCCTCTAGGACCTCTGCGTTGGCGCGTTCGGCTTGACCATTGCTCCGGGGGTGCGCCACCGAAGCGTAGCAGATCTGCGTTCCAAGGTTAGCACAGTACATTTTGAAGAGATTACTGGTGAACTGCAAGCCATTATCGGTAATGATGCGGTTGGGGACCCCAAAACGGCTCACGAGGGCCTTGATGAACTTGACCACAGAGCTAGCTGGGATGGTGCAGACGACTTCCACCCCCACCCACTTGGTGAACTTGTCGATGGCGACATAGAGGTATCGGTAGGCCCTAGGCGCTCGAGGGAATGGGCCGAGGATGTCCAATCCCCAGACTGTGAACGGCCACAAGAGTGGAATGGTCTGGAGGCCCTGAGCTGGCTGATGGATTTGCTTGGCGTGGAATTGGCAGGCCTCGCAGGATTTCACCTGCTCACCTACGTTGTTGAGCGCCGTAGGCCAGTAGAATCCACTGCGGAATGCCTTGCCGACGAGGGTTTGTGACGATGAGTGGTGCCCGCAGTCCCCGCCGTGTACGTCGGCTAGCAGCTCTTTCCCCTGTTCCCTGGAGATGCAACACAGTGAAAGGTCATTTGCCTGCTTCCTGTATAACTTACTGTCCTGGATGCATTATGCCGTGGCTTGCCGAGCCACACGCTCCGCGTCTTCCTCCTTCTCCGGCAGTGTCCCTTGCATCAAGTATTCCTTGAATTCCTTGGTCCAGCATCCCTCCTGGGGCTCGAGCGCCAAGAGTAGACGCGCTCCCGAGGTCGGGCCACAGTCTGGGGCTCCCGCGGCTGGTGGCTGCGGGAGCTCCTCCCTGAGGCTGCGCTGTCCTTGAAAGCAGTGGTGTCGCCGATGGCTTGAAGAGCCGTTCCTCGAAGACGCCAGGCTCCTGGGGCTGTCGCTTGGATGCCCTTCTGGCGACGACGTTGGCTTCCTTGTTGGTTCCCCGGGGCACGTGCTGCAACTCCAAGCCAAGGAACCGCTTCTCCATCTTGCGCACTTCCGCGAGGTATGCCTCCACGTGTTCGTCCTTTGGCTCGTACACCTTGTTGGAGATGTTGACGGGGAGCTGCGAGTCGCCCCTGATGGTGAGACGCTTCACCCCAGTACCGCCGCAACCTTTAGGATGGCTATGAGGCCTTCGTACTCTGCAATGTTGTTGGAGACCTTCTCGCCCTGCTGGAAGCAGAGCTGCATGGCGTAGTAGAGCTTGTCTTGAGTGGGCGAGATGAGCACTGCTCCAGCGTGCGAAGATATAGCTGGTGGGTCCGACCTGTCAGTGGTGGGAACGTTTTTTTTGTGAAATACAGAGGCCCTTCCGGTGGGTCCCAGCTGTCAGGTGGAGGAATCATTATTTTGTGCATAATAAGGAGGCATTTCCTTGCGTGCGGCCGTGGACCAAGCTGTCAGCCTCTCCACACACAGTCTACTTCCGATGGTGTCGTTCGTTGACCTTGTTAACCACTCCGCGCCGAGCGCATCCAAGGTGGCGGACGACGGCGAGGCCTAGGAAGGGGACGACGTGGAGCCGGGGAAGACGAGGAGCCGGGGAAGACGTGGAGCAGGGGAAGACGCGGCATTGGATGCCCACGCGGAGAGAGTATGAGGGTTCACTGGTTCAGGTGCGGTGTGAGGCTTCCATCGCCGCAGGGCCTGGCTAGTGGTGGGAGTAGTAGGGGGCAGTGAGGCCTCAACGGCAGCACAGCCGGCCATTGGAGGCAGGAGCAGGCGGTCTCGCCGGGGCTGGATTGGGCGGCTGGTACAAGAAGAGCAGCGATTGAAGAAGCAGCAGGACCGTTCGATTCAAAACCAATGGTTACTACTGCTAGAATCGTATGTTGACTAAGTTGACAAGCCCTGCATACACGTCACCTTAGTAGGCCCACAGGTCAGCCTCCCAACCGGTGCGCTCCAGATGTCAGTGGGAGGAATCATTTTTTTCGTATAATAAGAAAGCAGTTGATTGCGTGCGGCCAGGCCAGCGGAGGGAGTAGGGTGGGCCGGGGAAGCCTGCGCGGCATCACAGCAGGCCACAAGAGGAGGGAGCAGGCAGTCCCGCCGGCGCTAGTTTAGGCGGCAGGAACAGGAAGATCAGAGATTGAAGAAGCACGTCGGCCGTTGGATGGACATCCAACAGTCACTGCTGCTAGAATCGTGTGTTGACTGACAAAGCCTTGCGTAAACAAGTCAGCCTCAAAATATGTGGCGTGTACAGCCCATTTGCTATTATTTTTATAGTTTTTACTCATTTTCTAATTCATATGGAATTTATTGTAGCCCGTTTTCCATTTTTAGAATTGCTCCCCATTTTTTGGTCAGTACCATGGTTAAAAAATTTAACTAATTATGTGGGAAATTTTGAAAATTCGCAATTTTTTGCTGGGGAACAAAATATTCTTAATCCAAAAATAGTAGCCATACTAAAACAAATTTAAAAATAAATTAGTATTATGTCATGTTAAATCCAATGAAATACTCCCTCCGTCCCAAAATTCTTGTCTTAGATTTGTCTAAATACGGATGTATCAAGTCATGTTTTGGTATTAGATACATCCATATCTAGTCTAGTATACGACAAAATTTTTGGGATGGAGGGAGTATAAGATATCAGGGAAGAACAAAAACAAAAAAAGTAACTAATATCCCATTTGCTATATTTTTTTTTGGAATTTTCAACCCCTTTTGATATTACTTTTAACAGACACTGAACATACTCTTTGGCCAAGCCCGAATGCGTCTTGCAGCCTAGTAAGTCGGAGAAAACAAATAGGCCTAGCTTGGGTATTCTTCAAAAAGAAATACTGGGCTACCTATTTTCCCAAAGAAAAAATTGCTGGGCTGGTCATGTTGTTAGATGGGCCACAGAGACCGCACAACCCTGTTTATAGCTTGCTCCTCCGAATTACTACTCAAAAAAAGTTGTGCAATTCTGTCGTTAATTGACTATACATTGAAAATGATGTGCGTCCTAGATATCATCCGGGTGGATTAGAGTAAAAAACGAGGGGTTCATCTGAGTAGTAAAAGAGGTGCTTGCTTGTGTTCGGGAGTGGACCTGGTGGGTATGTACTGTCATACTCACAACTACAGTCCTCTCCCGATTCACTATGTTGACAGGGACCGTTTCGAAAAAAAACTATGTTGACAGGGCCGGACAGCGGCGCCGCGGCAAGCGCACCAAGGCGGAGGATAGAGTGTTGTCGCCAATGTGTTGGGCTGGGTTGGATATTCTTATTGAAAAATAAAAATGGACCAGAACTATTTACGACGTTGACTACGATTTGCATGGGTCCGCTGGTTGCAGGAAGAAAATGCTGGGAGAAAGAAGACCGGTCGCTATCTTTGCCTAAGAATAATATCGACTGAATGTAACGACACTATCATAGGAAATAATATCCTCCTATTAAATCGTGAATTTAAAGAACTGGTGCATGAGCATTTAGCTTTATTTATTTATTTACTGATTTATGTTTAGGGGACCATGAGCATGTACCTGTGTCGGATTCATGTGAGAGGCTCCCTTCCAGTTAATTATGGGCTTCTCTATTGGGCCTTCATCAGTGGGTTGACCTTCATCAGTGGGTTGCATGTTATCAACAAGTGGAAAATGTGCTCCATACGAAAAATAGTATGCGCTACATACGGTACGGGGCACTAAAGGATCGAACCGTGCAACGACTTCCAAAACATTGTGTTTGTCGTTCTAACAACACATTTATTCAACCAACAGACGAAATATACTACTGATTGTACATTGAAAACAGTAGCAGTAGGAACCAGGGCTAGGGGTGCAATAGAAGCAGTAAGCAGGCCAGAAGAGTGAGGACGCAACTCTCTCTTCCAAACCAAACACCAGCCATCATTATAAAAGGGCTACCAAAAAAGAACAAGTGTATGCATCAAACTAAATAAAGATCCTACTACACCAAGTGTACGCATCTAACTAACTGGCTCAGTTAGACGTTACTATTTATTAAGCTATGGAGATTGGCTGACGGCTTGAACCAGATGGGTGCCTGACAGGGGAAACTCCAGCCAGCAGGTCGAAGTCTGATACTTGCAACACTCTCTTCTACTTTGGGACGCAGAGCATGGCGGCACATATCAGGGTATGGTGCATGCAAAGACGCATGGTACGCTGTGTACACACAGTTTTGGTCGATGAACGAAACCGCGCTGCCATCATGATCCTTGCCGTCGGTTATCTCCTGGTTAATCGGATAATTCAGTCCGACAAACAGAGAGCGTGTACCAGGGCTACTTACCAACCTCCAGTAAAAAATTTCTGAAGGCCCAGAGAAGCTGGGATCCTACTCAAAGACCTTGCAGTGACTGTGATTGTATTCCGCGAAACAACACGTCCGGTACGTGCAAACGATCAACAATTGTTCACCGTCGTCTAATCGAGCCAGGAACCACCTGCAACTGCCATGCCACTTTTCTTTGAAAGGTTCTGGGATTAGGAAGGGTAGGGACACCAGGCAGCCTACAACATCATATCAAGTTGGAGTCAAATAATCCTCAAAAAAGAGTTGGAATCAAATAAAAAAGGGCTCTTGATGTAGTCAATCTTAAGAACAACATGTTATGAGCATGAATATTTTTTTCAGTAAATGTTGACAGTAATATAAGCAAGCCATCATGATATCATAGGAAAGTAACATACTGCTGTAACAGCCGTTTGTAGCGATGACCGGAGTAGGCCAGCAATACATCCAACCATAGAAGGAGTCGACAGCGTAAATGAAGCCCTTGTGTTCAATGGCATCAGAGAACCATGGAGGATGTATGATCCTGCGATGGATGTGTAGATTTATCCACTTACTGCAGTGACCTGTCAGATAGGCGAGACCGCGGTTGAAGAATGCAATTAGCCTGAAGTCTCTATAATTGACAGATCTTGTGGGCACTTGGCAGATTACAACCTTGAGCAAATCAAACTTGGTATCATGTTGGCTACTGTAAGATTCCGAGTATTATGGGTTGTGGTGCCAAAGCAATGCAGTGTTAATCGAAGGAAGGGGATCAATGGCCGAGTGTAGACCTCCACGAGCATCCAGCTGCCGCGACCGTCGACGAGCACCATCCCGTGTTCATGCCGACCCAGTACATCCCGTTAATGTAGTTGAGGTGACGGGGATCGGATCGCAGTCAAGGGGGTTGATGCTCGCCACCCTACGATTGTTATGCTGCGTGACATGCTGTTTCTGAAGATCAGGCGGCATCAGCAAGCAAGGAGCTGGCTTAAAAAGCTCCAGCCTAAGGGCTTTGAGTAAACGGTATAGCTCCCGCGAGCACGCGACGAGCGTCATGGTACTGAGATTGTCCACACGCGAAACAATGAGCTTGATTACCTCTGTGGGGAGCGAATTCCAGCCACTCTTTCGGCGGACACTGCTCGATTCTGCCATTGTTAGTGCTTGGCTTTCAGACAAGGGGGGGAGGCGCCTTAGCAGGGATGGAAGATTGGACAAGGGGGAGGCGCCTTAGCAGGGATGGAAGAGCGGACCAAGATGGAGAAGCGAATATGTGATGCGGGAAGTGGACAGGTGATGATGACTACAACATGCCGCTTGACTTACGAGACACATACCAGCAGCATAGGGTCATATCAAAGTCAGACAACTTGCTTGAGTGATCACAGTACTGGTACTCCCTATAGTACCTACTACTATGCCCTAACTTGCTCGAGTAGAGTAGTACTGGAGTAGGACTCTGCTCTACTACTAGCACCGGAGGAGTAGTATATTCTAATCTAAAATAGTTACAAACTTCAATGCCCGAGCATGGAACGACTACGAACCGCCATCGGTGCTAACTCCAATCCCAAGCAAACGTTCGCTGGGAGACATGGCAGTTGCAAACGGCCGCGACGCAGTTACAGTACGTGTGTAAGGGTGGCAGTTTTGTCAAATACAATGGCTTAAAAACAGGCCACCGTCGGATGGAAATCTGACAGTTACGTGGGATTCGCCAGGATTGAGCTCGTGCCGAACAATCGCCAGATATCATTACTAAAAAAAGGTTTAAACACCCGGGGCTATATTTTGCACCGGCTGACCACTAATAATGATACTAACATAGCTGTAAAATGGTCAAAGACCGTGTCTATGTGGTGTTTGGAATTATATGCAAAACAATTAGCAAGATGCCCGTGCATTGCACAACACACCATCATGACGAACTTGGTTTTTTCTCTAGTCCTACTATAAAAGACTCAGTTGGTGATTATGGAGGCGAGGAGGCGTGTTCAACCGGGCGTGCAGCGGTCGGCGCAGTACTATTCGATTTGTTATAAAAAACAAAGAAGAGTAGTAGAGATAGATATAAGAGTAGAGATAGAGACTTAGGCCTTCCACTATGTAGGCCAAAAGTGGTGCTAAATTTTCTTTTTGGGTATTTGGCACCGATGCCCTACATTGCCCAAGCAATGCCAAACAAAAAATTTTGGGCACCGGAGCACCATCTACTGCTTCGTGTGCTACTCCTGTGCTCCATTCAGCGGCTGCAACGTCCCCTACAGCTACTCCCTCCTGCGTTCCATTCGGCGGGTGCTGTTGAAATTTGGGGAGCGCACTCTCGCGATTCCTGGCAGCCACGACTTCACTAACAACGACTTCTTCCCAGACCTCGGCAACCTCTTCCTCAACGACATGGGCGACAACCCCAGCGCCAACGGTGCTGCTCATGTTGCACCGTATGTGTTTCCGTCCTTCCTGTCCGAAATCGTGGTAGAATTCATGTTTCTACTCTGTATCCTACTAGATTCTATCTGTTCATCTACTATGCTAGTCCACATGATTAGTTTAATCTCTGTTATAGCCGTCATGATTTATTTTGTGCTTACTCGCATTAAATTTCATAGTAACTTGCTCATATATTCAACTGGCGCAACGTCCCCTACAACCACCCCCGTTTCGTGGACGGCCTGACGATGCCTCCAAGGAGCCCTTCGTCTACTGCTATGAATGCCTGATGCCGTTTTGGGGCTCGCCGACGGACATCGTGCATCACCTCACGGATGCGTGCAGCGGTCACTACTGGCCCTTGGCGGAGAACGTCAAGTATGAGATCTGCTACCCGTTCACCATGCCGGAGTCGCTGGAGGATCATCGTCGCCTGCTAGTCTCGAAGGAGGACGGTAGTGTCTTCCTCTCTTTATCGTGGGCACCGGCGAGGCCCACGTAGGCCACCGCCCCGTCTCTGTACTGTGCGTCAGGGGCGACGCCGCTGACGCTGACACTGACACGAGGCCGATGTGCGGGTGTGTGCTCACTATTACTACCCCTCCGAGGTACGTGGGCGGCGACACCGGCTCCATCATGCTGACTAGGACTGTGCAGAGTTGGGACCTTCCCGCTGATGTGGACATGGAAGATGCATGCTATGATTTACCCTGCAACGCGGTGCACGGGGACTCCAAGGAGGTTCACCTGGACATACACATTATCAAGTTAAATGTTGATCATTAGGCTCAGTGTAATCCGCTGTCTAAGCATGTGGAGACTTCCATGCATGATCTTGCTCTTTTGGAGTATCGCACATGAATAAAAGTGTATCCATTTATAGTTTAGTCTAGAATCTTCCTTGTATGAATTTTTACTACAGTATTGGTGAAAGACTTACTATGAACCATTTCTTACATCTCCTCTGCCCCTTCCAAGTCATCCTGATTTAATCCCTTACTCTAGGTGTATAAAGGCCTGGTTAATACTTAATAGTATAGCCAACTGTTGACTATAAGAAAGTGCCATGTCATCTGTAGCCAACATGTATAACAATTGATACTCAAAAACTAATTCTTAAAGATCATTTCTTGCAAAGCACAATAAGTGTTATTTCTTCACAAGTTTTGGATGCAGGTTGAACAGTTGAACACTTTTGTTTGCAAAAGATACCTTTTTATCTATTTCACCCGAATGTTTGTGAGCTCTAGAGATGGCCCCCACATCCTTTATCAAAATAAACAACTCCCCGATTAATGCATTTCACTCTTCCGTGCAACACACGAGCACCGTACTACTATAGATTAGTACGACCAAAAATTGAACTAATATTATATATAGTATGATAAATGCTGATGCATGTCACCTACGATTATATCATTGAAAACTATGTTCAAATACGAATCCAACGATATAGTTTTTGTTGACATGCACTAACATTTTGTCAGTTAAATCTTCAGTCAAATTCAATGGGGGACTAATAAACCACGACCAACGTTGTACAAGTGTAGAGGGCGGCGCTGCACGGGAGTCTCACTCTCACCCCGCTCGTGGCGCGACAGTAAAGCTGTCATATCACAAAACCCAACCACTGCCAGTAATAAGTGGCCTAGTAAAATAAACGGACAAGCAACCATCACATCCGTCCGTCTGTTTTGCATTTCATCTCTCTGCATTTACTTTCTACGGTTCATCTCGCACACTTGATCCCTAGCTACTACTCCTAGGGCCAGATCTTTTGGCGGCTTAAAAAATAAGCCGTCTCTTCCCCAACTTTTCCCATAAGACTAGTCAAAGTGGAGAGTAACATTAAGGCACCTCAGTCATTTTTTTGGGCTTCACAACTTGTTAGGCAAAAAAATCGATACAGGGTGTAGGAAGCGGTTTGGGAATTTGCATGTCTTTCCGACCAGTGAGATACTCCGTACAAAGTACGACAGAGAAATAACCACAGAGAAGGAAGCTAAAGGTAAACAATCAAACGAGCATTTTTGCATTGAATCATTTCACAAGCTTGACTAGTGCTGTTTTTCTACTTTTACAAAAACCGCATCGAAATGTTAAAACATGCATATGAACGTACATAAGTAATAGTACTACTCCCTCCGTCTAGGTGTATAAAGTCTTCCCTCCTTCTTGGTCATGGTGCACAACCAAAGATGACTTATTCACCTGGACGGAGGGAGTAGCACAGTCTGCAAGCATATATACAGAGAGACGTGTAGTGCGATAGTATATAGTAAAGTTTGTGCTATATGCACCTACTTACAAAATGCGTACGGATACACAAGGTTTCCAAACTTTCCCTCTTACATACTTAATTAAGGACGCTAATAATTCCGGAACGTTCGGGATTTATCATTTGTGTCCCAAAACTAATGAGATCACCTTATGAAATTGAATTATACTCCTACTAAAAGCCACGACGCTCGCAGGAGCGCTTGCGGCGCGCCACGAGTGCCCTGGTGCGCGGCCCTTTCCCAGTGCGCCGACACAACGCCTCTTCCTAAGCCTCGCAACTCGCGAGGTGCTGATTGGCGGCTTGCCAGCGGGCGAGCGCGATCTCACCGTTGTGGTGATCCGGCGCCAACCGGTACTCCTCCTCGCTAGAAGCGTGCACCCGGTCCATGTACCGCCAAGCGTAGATGAGGCGCTTGGGCCCGAATGCACTCAGGGCTTTGGCACGGGCGTCCTCTACCACCCTCACGGCCATTGCACAAGCCTTCTGCCAAAGAGCCAATTGCCTGACTCTCTCGGACGTGACATAGACCTGCCAGGCAGCTTGCCCCGCGGTGCGCTTCTCTTCCTCGGCCTTCTTCTCCACCTCTATTTTGGCTTTCTCTGCCGGCGACAAAGCCTCCCACATGGCGACATCCATTTCTTTCCAAAGCTCCTAAAGGCTGGGGGCTCGGTGGGCGGCGCGGCGTTCTCCTCGTAGCGGGGAGCCGACGCGAACTTTGACGCGTGTGCTGGCGAGATTGGGAACGCCGACGCGTCCACCTCGATGCGTCGCGGCGAGGAGTGGAACACCGACGCGCCCTCCTCGACTAGTGGCGGCGAGGAATGGAACAATGACGCGTGACCGTCCAGGTGGTGCAGCGAGGGGCGCCTAGGGCTTGGGAGGGGCGATGCCATGGTGGTCGACGTGAGAGGGAGGGGGAGGAGATAGCGATGAACATGAGCGTTCTTCTGAATGCCGTGGGAGGCGCAGTATTTATAGCGAGCAATGGCACACCTACGTCAGATATGGACTGAGCTGCATTGACTTAACTGCAGGTCCAGTTGCGTCACTGACATGTGGGCCAGATCTCTGTTGGGCCCATATGTCAGTGACCCAATGCACCTGCAGTTAAGTAACTGAAGCAACGTCCCAGAAGATATGTTGCGTGATTAATGTAATAGCTACTCCCATCACTTGCTCAGATTTCAAGGTGATTAATTCATTGCATGCAAGGATTATGAGAAACTTGACCAATGCATGTACTTCATGCATGCATGCATTGCAATTAATGCATTGGTAAACACAATTCTTTGTGAAAAACGAGCGCATTAATTGAGTGCTTTTACAAACCATGAAAATTATTCCACCACTCATCATCTACCTTGGTTGGTGAGATTTTTGAATTGAGCCCTATAAACCAGAAAGGAGGTAGTACGTGGGCATATATGTTGGAGTAAATTATGGTGGAGGGAAGGGGTGGAAATATTGCTGGTCAGAATGTTTTGGACGAGCGCGGGGGGAGGAGAGTCATGCATGCAGATTTTTTCCACATGGGGTGGGGTGGTGGGACCGCCAGAGGGAGAAGGAGAGTCTAGCAGGCATATTGTTTCCACACATGGAGAGGAAAAGATTTGGAGACAAATGGGCTTCTTGCAGGTATGGGGAACGGTGCATAATAAGTCTCATCTTGCATGCCGGGCTAGGTATAGTCTCAAGTCATTAAAAACATAAACCCCCCACACATGTTCATATTTCAAGGTGCACTAAATTATTGCATGCGATGATTAAGGCTGGCCATAATAGTGGTATCTTAGTTGGTATCATGCACACGGGAATAGCAAACATGCTGATGTGGCAAAGAATTAAAGAAGATAGGGGGGTTAGAGTAACTAGTGTTCATGCATGCATTGGTAAACACATTTTTTGTGAAGAACGACAGCATTAGTTGAGCACTTTTGCAGACTACAAAAACTATTCCACCGCCTCTATCTTGCTAAGGGTAGGTGAATTTTTGGAATCGAGCCCTTTAAACTAGAAGGGAGGTAGTAGTACTCTAATAGCACTTGTTGTGATGACAAAATAGGACATGGCATGCACCTGGACGGAGGAACTAGTCTGCATTGTGCATTTAAGTTTTGTTTGAAGTCAATGTACCTCTACTTTGACCAAACTTATAGAAAAATGTATCAACATTCACAATGTCAAATTAATATTTTTATACTCATTATAAAGCGTAGTTCTTATACTCATTATAATCAGTATTGTAGATATTGATATTTTTAGTATAAATTTGGTCAAACACTTTGCAAACGGTTGATGGAAGTAAAAAGGACCAGAGGGAGTATCATGCATGTGGAGTAGGCCAAAAAATTGCTCATTTATAGCTGGTCATAGTCTCAAAGGGCACGACCGTGCTAGGGAGGCGAAGGTCGTGGGAGGCGCGACGGTTGACGGAATTCAGTGAAGTTACCCACGCGCCGGCATGGCATGCGAATGGGCAGAAGCTATACCGTCAGGCCTACGATATGGGTCTAGTAGACATGACATCTAGTGGGTCCCGCATAGTTCTCGAGAACTCTTTGGGGGCTTGCAGCCGTTTATCCACCGGGCAAGCCAGCAACCCCACGCCGTTCGCATGCCCTACTCGTCCCCGTCTTATACTAGTACATTACCTTACAACAGTTCACTCCTAGTCGTCCCGTCCTTTCAAATTACACCAGTTCAACTTCTCCTAACCCTCCTCCAAAATCCATTACCACTCCTAGTCGTCCCGTCCTTTCACATTACACCAGTTCATCTTCATCTACACACGTGCATCCGCGACGGTGAAAGCATGCCTTGCTCACTTCCTATGCATGTTCAACAGTTCAGTGGATGAGTGGGTCGCTGGGCTAGATGTTGAGTACACCACAGTCCTGCAAAGAGAGAAGATTCTAAAGGAGGCAGAGAAGAAGAAGCCTGCCATGGTCCAGGTTTGCATACATAACGTGTGCTTGGTCTACCACATATGCCATGCCAACGTTGAGTGCCAGGATTTTAAGAACTTCCTCAAGGACGAAAGAGTGAAATTCGTTACTGTAGACTTTAGGAACGACAGGGATGTCCTGGGTCGGATAGGCCTCGTTGTAGGCCAGCCCTTCGATCTCTAGAAGGCAAGCCTGGTGTCCTCCTCTCAGCCTTCAATGCTGACCCCGGCAGCAGCCATGATTGATCCTTAATACGCTAAATTGAAGAAACCTCACCACGAGTTTCATTATGCATGGGAGTCGAAGACATTAGATGAAGATCACATCCTGTACACAACAATGGATGCCTACCTTTGTTTAAATATCTACAAGGGTTGGATGAAGAAGCAGAGCCCAGTGTCCGGTTCAAGCAAAGAAGTGTCGGCGAAGAGGAAGAGGAAGAGGGACGAGGACGAAGTCGAGGACGTGGACTCGGACTCCGAGTAGGTGGCAGTGTTGTCGCTCATGCTAGTTCTACTGCAGTGTCAAGCGGACTAGTTGCTTAGTTTATTTTCAAGGGTGTGTTGTGCTGAGGCCCCAGCAGAACTATGTTTATTTCTTTCCCGTTATTTGAACTCTTTAGTATGTACAGTATTACTAGTACTATGTCTTACTACTGTTCTTCTTGCAGTTGGTACTACTGCTTGTATCTTCGTGTTCCTATTGTACTTAATACGTTCATACTAGTAGTATAATTTGGGTCAGTTGATTTGCAAAAGAAGTTCGACGGAGCGAAGGAAGAAGACGGCAGAGAAGCTACCCCAGTATCTATATTAGGGTGGCATGGTGCCCATGATCTATCTTATGAGTGTTGGGTGTGGAATGCAGTTCGCCAGAAAAAAAATGGATCGTGTCCGGGGTTAAACGGATGGCGGGGGTGGGGGGGAGCATGGCGGTGGCAGGCGGTTCAGGGGAGGGCGCGGCGGCGGCAGGCGATTAGGCGTGTGGCGGGCTGAGAAGATGAACTGTGCATCAATTTCGGAGGTTGAATAAGCCCTCCTAGCCATCCATGTTGCATCAAACGACTCACAAGAGCCGACTGACCCAAATTGCTCCTTCAGATTGCAGGATCCACGTGGCATTCAAGGTCTCGAAGGTAGATTTCGCGTCTGCACCTGGTTTGCAGGCTCGATGCGCGCGCGACCGGCTTCAGCCGCGACAACCACCATGCGCGCCTCCTTCGTGCGGGCAGAGACGACAATGACACGCTAGTTCCTCCTCGCCGGCGTGCTGGAGCACACGCTCATCCTCCTCTTCATACGCTGCGTGCATAGACGCGGCTCCACCAGCTACTCGCATGCTTGGCGGCGCGGTGGCATCGCGAGGAGGGACTGAAGATGACGTGAGCGGGCGAGCCTTTGGCTTCATGGCACAGGGATAGCTGTGACACGGCGGTGATGGGCGAGAAATTGTTGGCCGGAGCAGGCGGGCACCGACATGCGCAACGACGGCGGCGACATATTGATGAGTGCGCGTATGGGAGCTTAGTTTAGTTTTATATAGGGTTGGTCAAACTTAAAAGAAAACCGTACTAGTACATGTAAACATTAGACTTAGGCAGCGCTTTTATTAGTTACCACATCCACGATATGGAATCCTGTGCAAGCGCATGAACCGCGGCCGCGCGGTCGATCGAACGGTGTGTCACCGTGTCGTGCTCGAAGGACACCCACCGAACCTTTTTGTGTGTGTGTGAAACAATCCCTGAATATTACTCAACGTTTTTTTCTTGGAAAAGTTCTTGACGCTACGACATTTCCATATATTTGAATTTAGGTCTAGTTCGTGTTTATTTGGATTTGGACGTTTTAGGTGCGCCCTAGTTTTTTTTAATACTGATTTTTCGTGGGTGACTGAGAGAGAACGTGTGTATGTGTCCATATATGTGTTGTGGCGGAAGGGCAATGTGGAGACGGTGTGCATGTGATAGAGACATAGAGAGGTGTGAATGTGCAAATGATCATGCATGAGTGAGACATAGACAGATGCCGACAGGTTGTGTATACATGAGAGAACGGTCTTCTATTTTACTTGTGTGTGTGTGTGTGAGAGAGAGAGAGAGAGAGAGGAGCATTCGTAACACAACAACCATCTCTCTTGATTCGTCCATCCCTCGCACGATCGCATGTAACACATGCATCAACATGCACATTTTGACACCCTCACCCGGCCACTGCCCACCTCAAGGCCCGCACATCGCTCTCTATCTCGCACGCACAATCTCTTCGTGAATACCCTGGCTTTCCATCACACACACACATTTCTCTCCTTAGGTTTGTTTTCTCTCAATATCTGACACACACACACACACACAACACACACAACACACACACCCCTCCGTTGAGAACACAATTCATCCCCATCCAAGGTTATATGGCGACCACTCTCACTTGTGCTTCTCCGCACCCCATCATGCACAACACCTCAATCTTCAAAGAGGGCATCGAGGAGATCGAAGACGGCGACCACACTGCGCTAGAGAATGCGGGGCCATTTGGAAGCAGGATGATGTGACGACGGCTGACTGACTCCTCCCCCCACCCTCTCTCTCTCGCACAAAATTACCAATCCCTCTCTCCCCCGCAAAAAATTATCAATCCCTCAACCCACGAGATCCTTCCCCTCTCGTCCATGTTTTTCCAGCTCTCTCATCAAACTTGTTGTCTCTTCTCCTTCCACGTGTACAGAATCTGGATGCACACGCATCTCACGTATATTACATGTCTCCATCTTTCTCACAGACCTAACTTCTTCATCTTTCTTTCTCTCTCTATCTCTCTCTCTCTTTCTGTTTCATTAGGTTTGTCTCCTACTCTCTCGTCCACATCCATACCATATTTCCCGCCCTATCTGCTCCATCTTCGCAAGCTCTCTCTGCATGTTTCATTCACACATTGGGATATGTTCAAAAATTTTCTTTTATAATGGCTGATGTAGAGTTATTGTTGGTTTTGTTGCATCCTACAAAGTAATAGCTATGAAATGCATTTTGATTGTCATTTGACTGGGATTATGTGAGTTTGAGAATGTTGTGAAGTACTATAGACCTCGTATACATCTTGGAATTCGACAATGATTGTAACTATTGAATTGTATAGACCATTACATTCGAAGTCAATAGCCTAATATATTTATTTCACAATTTCAACAAATGATTAATTCACTACATGCTAAGAAAACAAATGTGTACACCCTCCGTTTTAATTTAAGTCCGCATATTAGCATTGGTCAAAGTCAAGTTTTGTAAACTCTCAGAAAGTTTATAATAAAAAATATTAACATATACAATAACAAATAAATACCAGTAGATTCATTATTGAATGTACTTTCATATCATACATATCTGTTAAGGTAAATGTTTATTTTTTTCTATAAACTTGGTCAAACTTTAGGAAGTTTGACTTCTGTCAAACCTAATATGCAGAGTTTACTAGTACTACTCGCTAGTTTCTTAGCCGGATCACCCAACACGCCACACGGGGAGTTCAGTGTCACAAAATTTTGAGGTCGGCAGGAAAATCTCCCGCAACCCTGGTTCAAGTAGTGGGAAGTTACCATCATAGCCTTCGGAACAGGCCTACGGATGACGGTTGGTAGGGGGCTGTTTTCATAACTTCAGGTTCACCCTACCCAGCCAACCCCACCCCGGCACGCAGAGTAGTACACCTGAATACTCCCAATTTCTATCCCCACCGCAAAATAGACTTCTCCATGGCACCGCAGCCTTCGTGCTCCTCCCCTTCTACATCCACACACTCATCCACCGTAGTGCATCTGCCTCATCGACGACCTCGTACGTCGCACTGGAGCCGGTCCACCGTCGTCTCGTACACGGAGCCTCTTCCCCGGCATCGTCTCCCACGGTCTCGGATCTGCTTCCCGGAAGGCGACGTCAAGCGCAGAAGCACCACCGTCGTGGACAATGAACTGACTCCCGTTGTCGACCGTGACTCACAGATGCCGCCGCAACCATCGTTCTCCTCATTGATTGATAATGTGTGTATTGAATCACTTTGCAGTACATGTGCAGTTCCAATTTTGTTCATACCTACCCTTCAAATTTCCTGGGTGCTATTATTTCTGTAAAAGTAATTGGTTATAGCCTCCATTGTCCAACAAAATATCAGCTTGTAATTGTGCGTCGCTCCTGTATCACGCTGTGCTTGGGTAGGTTTTTCATCTGCAACCAGTAGTGTGGCAAATGATGGAAAGTTTTTTAGAACTAGCAAGATGCCCATGTGTTGCACGCATCAAGATGCATTTGTATGAGTAGTTTATCTTGTGGGAGAAAAGGATGAACGAGGGAAGGTCTTATTTGTAAATCTAGAGAGGGGTGTGGGTATCTTTTTGCAAAATTTCCATTGTTTCCTTCCTATCTGTCAGATATAAATCGGACGGCCTATATTGCAGGATGGCAGGCACACCATCATCACCAACTCTGTTTTTTATAAGAAAGAAAAAAGTAGAGAGTAGAGAAGTAGAGATAAATATTAAATATAAAATAAATATAACAGTAGAGAAGAGAGTAGAGATAGCAGAGACGTCGGGAAAGGATTGCGCGCGCGGGAAAAAGCGGTCGGGCGTGCGCTAGTTTTGGCGCGCGGCGTCCGACGTGCTTTATAAAATCCAACTCCCTCCCACCGCTCTCTCCCTGCTCTGTGCCTCGCCACCTCTCTCTCCCCGCTCTTTCTCGCCTCGTTGCCACCGCGTCACCATGCCACCGCGTCTCCAGGAAACTTGGGGATATCGCGGCGTCCGCGTGCGCCCCTCCAGCAGCTTCTCCGCCGAGATCCGGTTCCACGGGATGCGCCTCGGCCTCGGCAATTTCAACACTTCCAACGAGGCCGCCCGCGCGTACGACGTGGCTTTGTGGCGCCTCTGGTGGCCTCATAGAACATTGAACTTCCCCAACGTGCCAACACGGGAGCGGGCACAGGAGCTGGCGCCTCTGCCGCGGCTTATCACCGATGAGGATCGTCGCGACAACCGGAGGCGGGAGCACCGTCTCGGCATCGCCGAGATGGACGAGGAAGCCATGGCGTTGTGGCGCCAACGCTTCTCGTAGAACATCATCAATGAGCGTGAGTTCTACGCGCAAAGGAGGGCAGAGAGGGATAAGAGGAGGGCGGAGCGAGCCGCCTATCACGAGGACAAGCGTAGGCAAAAAGCGGGCACTCAATTCAACATGAGGCTAGGAGCAGTGCCGCCCTGGGAATCTGACGACGATCGGTATCTTCACGCCTACAGTCAGACATCGGAGGAGGACATCACCGAGCAGGAGTCGGACGATGAGAAGTAGTTGAATAATCTATTTTTTATCTATCTATGCTCAGAACTATCCTCTACTCTCTAGTCTCTACTCTCTATCTCTACTTCTCGATCTCAGCACTGTAAACACTTTTTAAAGCGCCGCGCGTTGCGATTCTGTTGGAGATGCTCTAACATGGCACACGAGTGCTTTAATGTTGCCCACAAGATGCGAGAGTATTACTAGTAGTATATTTTTCTTGCCATGTTGAGATTTTAAAACCACTAGTGCGAACATGCAGAGGAGCAATGAAGACCAAACACGGGATATTGGGGACATCTTCAAGGAGCGTGGCAAGTTAAAGAGGAGCTGCATCGAACCTGAAAAACGAGCTTTGGTAAGTAACACCCTTTCAATTACTTTCTTTTAGCCTCGTGTTCTTCATGTGTATATGTTGTAGTTTCTGTTTCTCTTAAGCCTCGTGTTCTTCGATGTGTAATAAGAAGAGTCTTAATCATCCTAATGCTTTCGTTTTTAGCTTGATGTAGGAAGTGGGTGTTCTCACCTTGTAGTCTGTTTTTATATTTTTTCCTTTTGAATTTACTTCTCCCAGTTCTGTTTATCTGGCTTCTACTAAATGGATCTGGGTTGCTAGTATTGATCTAAAAAAGAAGTAACTTCATGTCAGGATGCAGTTCCTGCGAGGAGGGAAGTATGATCAACCTCGAGATCATGTGAGGCTGGATTACACACAAGGTGCCAGTTCCCTAATGCTGCTGGATTAGACACAAGGTGCAAATTCCCAGATGATGCTGGATTACACACAAGCCAGGTGGAGTCCTCAGCTGTTCTTGTCCTCGTGACTCTAGTAAAGGCTGAAAGAAAGCGTGCAACATCCCTTGAGAATGTAGCTGAGTTCCTGAAGAAGCGAAAAGAGCAATCATATGCTCTCTTCACCCATGCCAAAGAAGAGATGGAAGAAGCCAGAAATAAGCTAGCAGAGGCATAGTAGGCTAGGCGTCTCATGCTATCTAAAACTGTTGTCAATACAAAATTTCCTTCATAGTAGCTAGGTTCAAATGTTTATCCTGTCAGCATGCCTGTTGTGATGTTCGTGCATCTACTGATGTGGCACACAATATTTTTTTCTGGGTCATGTAATAACATCAATTACTTTCCAAACAATAACAGATGAAGCATTGGACATGGTATAGTTCACGCGCAAGCCCGACATTCCAAGTTCAACTTCCACATCAAACTCATGTTCACAGATATCTGCACATTCATATATAATGTCCACAACCATGATTCACTTCAAAGCCAAAAAAATTGAGGAGAGTTATGAATAAACAAAAACCTCTAGTTTCCTGCTACCAGTGCGAGCACAACAAGTCAAGACCATGCACAAATGCACAATTAATTATATTTTGGTCATTTTTTGTGTTCTAAAATGCCGCCCGACTCGCGTAAGGACGTGTTGCCAGCACACACGTGGATTCAATGAAGGATGGCGGGGCAGTCTGAAGCCGGTTGCATGCGGCGAGGAGGCATGTTCAGCCGGGCCTGCAGCGAGTGGGGCCCTCTTGGCCGGCGCGCCGGTTCAATGCCTGCGCTATGAGAGGTCGCGTCCATGTCAGAGCAATCACTCCCTCCAGTTCTTTTTTGTTTGGGTATAACAAAATCTCGTTTTCCATTCACATTTTACAAGTAAAATTCGTGGACAAACTTTGACCCAAAATACGATGGGGACTAGTAAACAAGAACGGAGGTAGTAGTTTTTTTAATCAAAGAAGGGTTTCCCCCTTCCGATTTTCATTACTGAAAACCAACATCTAAATCTAAACCATAGTATTTGCCCTAGAACTACCGGGTTCAACATCTCGCAACATAAACCCATACAACCATACGCCAAGGAGGTACGTAGTACTATGAATTCCATTTTCGCTCCATACCAATCGTTCTAAAAACTACTTAGTACTTATAACACGCCATTGAAAATCAGAACTCTTAACCCCGCTAAAAAATGATATTTTAAACATGGCTACTCGATCTGTGGCAACTGGCGAGCCATCGCCTCCAAGTCGTTCACCTGTGGTCCCGACCATCAACTCCTACGGATCAAATTATCACGTGAGCTGACTATTCCTACAAAGGTGCGCCCCACCACGTACCCGGTACCCGCGAATGCAGCAATCATGCACCTAGGGTTTTAGGGTTTATTTGTTAACATTGCCTTTACGTAACACTCATGTGTGCGAGACAGCGAGAGACCGACTACGTGCGTGCGCCTCTTCTCTTCATATATGTACTCCACCATTTGTCTGGTGTCCAAAAAATTATAATAACTACTAGCAATGTGCCAATGCGTTGCCACACGATCAGAGTAGATTAATACATAGTCACCAATTTGATAGAAAAAATTCTAGTTTTGAAATACGTATATCACTAAAAATATGTTATGTTTCACTCAAAATATATTCCTTTGGCGGTTTTGATGAGATAACGGAGGAATGTTGTTGGTTTCAAGATTGGAGAAGTGGTATATGTCTAATTTCTACTCTTACTAGCAAGATGCCCGTGCGTTGCATGGAACATCAAGATCTTGTGGGAGAAAAGTATGAACGAGGAAAGGCCTTATCTGCAAATGTGGAGAGGAGTGTAGGTAAATTGCCATAGTTTCCTTCCTATCTGTAAGATATAAATCGGATGACCTATCTTGAAGGATGGAAGGCCCACCATCATCACCAACTCTGTTTTTTATCCCTACTCTTACAAAAAGCATAGTCGGTGATGATCGTGTGCCTGCCATCCTACAATATAGGCTGTCCGATCTATATCTGACGGATAGGAAGGAAACTATGGCAATTTTGCAAAAAGATACCCATACCCCTCTCCACACTTGCAAATAAGGCCTTCCCTTGTTCATCATTTTCTCCCAGAAAATAAACTACTCATACAAATGCATCTTGATGTTCCGTGCAACGCATGGGCATCTTGCTAGTTGTTGCAAAAAGCCAATGTGTGTGTGTGAGAGAGAGGGAGAGAGGAGGAGGACGGAGTGCATGTGTGACAAAGACACAAAGAGTGTGTGTGCGAGAGGTATCGTCTTAAAATGAGGCGATAGTGTGTGTGCATGATCGAGACGGCGTGTCTCAAGAAGGGAAGAAAAATCTACATAGATACAAGGAGCGGGAGAGAGACATGTATGCGATAGTGGAAGCACGAGTGTGTGGGTGTATAAACCTATCTAGAGGCTAGTCGATAAATGTTTGTGAGAGAAATACGAGTCAGGGGTTCGAAAGCGAGAGTTTTGTGTGTGTGAGAGAGAGCGGTAGTCAGGAAGGGGAGTGGAAGCAGGAGTTGTGTGAGAGTGAGAGTGAGGGGGGGAGTTTGTCTGATCGGTAAACAAATGAATAATGTCAGTCTGGGATGGAGACGAAAAGGAGACCACAATAAATGTTGTGTCTACATGAGAGAGAGTAATTTTAGTGGTATGATTCATATCTAGAGACATATAGGGTGTGTGAGAGAATCCCATAGAGAGAAAGACAAAGTGAAAGAAGAGTGGAGACTGTGTGTGTGGCGGTGAAAAAGAAAGCTTAGGTACCTAGTGATACGAGAGAACGGTAGAGACGCGAGAGATAATGAAAACCGTGTAATGTATAATGATAGGGAGAATGTGACACTTCTAAAGGGAGACGTCGAGTGACCATGTTTGCGAGGATAGGAGAAACATGAAGTGAGCGTGCGAGTGAGCTGGAGAAAAGAGAGCGATAGCTACATGAAGGAGCATGCATGCGAGAGAGGTGGGCGTGAAAGGAGTGAACATAAAAGCGATCCAAATATTTGAATTCGAGATGATGATACATGTAATCCATACTCGAACCAAATTGATCTATCAAACATGCATACTCATATGAATTCACGCGCATCTATGTTATTTAATATGTAGATATTACTGATCCATACATTTTAGTAGAACATAATTGGGTTTAATATTTTGAATTCAACCATATGATTTTGAGATCATTGTATTTGTAAATCATATTATACATATAAAGGAGCAGAATTCTTTGTTGTGCTTTTGAAAGTATATATAAAAAATGATGTATATAGAATTTTATTCCAATCAAAAATGGATCCCGCCCAAAAAAATAGAATACAAACAGGATTCGAAATGAGTTGGCACGGTAAACGTGCACTCTGCAAAATTTGAACGAAGCGAGGAAAGTTGCAGTGACCGCCTGAAACCAAAATCTGCAAGATGGAAATTACTACTACCTATCCCTGCCACGCAAAGCCTATCTGCTCGATTTCTATAGGTTTCGATAGGGGTAGGTTTGTAATTTCACTCAAACGTGACATAACCGCCTCTCACCCAGATTCATACATGGTGGGAGCCAAAACACAGTTTGTCCTCGGCCGAAATCGACTCCCTCCCCGATTCATAGATGGTGGGCGCTAAAAACAAACTCTCGTCGGCAAATATTTGGTGTATGCGAGATTATCGTCCTATCCTCAACCGACTAATATTGCTATGATGTAGGAAATCTGAAACAGTGGCTAAGTTTGTAAATTTCCTCGCATTTGAGACAAGCGCGCCCTGAAGACATGGTTCCCCCATTCCTCTCCACCTACATTTCCCCATTCGTACTCCGTGGGTGCCGAAACACCCTCTACACCCCAGCCTCCTCCGTCTGCCACCCCATCCACCGCCATCCTCCTCCACCATGCCGGAGCTGATACCCCGACGTCGCCGTCCATTACAAGAGATCGACTTCTCTCATCCACGGCTTCGGACCGGGATCCTTGCATCCCGTCCTCTCGCTTCATCCCCGCCGTCGTCCACCTTGCCGGCGCCGCTCCTACGACCGTCTCGTCCACCGCGCCCCGCCGCCACCGTCTAACCTCCTAGATCTGCTTCCATGCCGCCGACAGCCATCGCTACCGCAGCACCGTCAAATTCTCAGCAGATGCATACACGGCGCCGCACCAGAGGCTGTACTCTTTCGTATCTTCTCAACTTATTTATCGCCGCAAGAAAATATATCGCCACTGCTTTACTCTGATTTCTTGTCCATCACTTACTTGCTAGTTGAAAGCAAACATTGGTTGCGAAGTTGGCTTTGTTCGGTTTGCACCTTCAGATCCGCCATGGCACGCTCAACACTATACTCCCAATGCTTATGGTTTCCCCCCTTTATATTCCACACTAGTTAAATCACAGTAGACTAAAATTCAAAATTAGGTCAGTCGATTTTTCAGAGCTCGCTGGAGTTCGCCGGTGCGAACGAAGGGGCTCGGGCGGGGACGATGGTTGTGGGGGGGGGCGG
>NC_041384.1:443642730-443704800 GCF_002162155.2 Triticum dicoccoides
GGGTGGGGGTGGCGGAGGAACACGGGTGGTGGGGGCCGGTGGTCCGGCTGGCGGCCCGTGCGGTGTTCTGTATGGGAAGAATCAGAGACGAGGAAGAAGAAGGGTTAGGAGACGTAGGATCTTCATCCAACTGCCTGAAATGGTCAACTGACCCAAATGACAAAAGTCACGCGACTTGCATGCAGACATGCCTTTATATTCAGTACCATCATCGTACCTGCTTATCACTGCTCCTGAATCCATCAAGCTAAACAATGTGCCACTCATAATTCCAAACTTGTTCCTCAAGTAAGAATCTGATATGATGCTGATATTACTAAAACAGATAACATTTAATTGGTTAGCTAATGTGCCTACTTTACTTTCGAAAAAGCATGTGCACCACATATAGAGAGACAGCAGGGAGTTGCTTTCTTAAAGCGCTGTGGTTCATCATGTGTGGGCACCGCGCAACGAACATTTTATTATCCAAAATCTTCTTGCTCTTCTTTAGCATGTTCCTCTTCCGTTCTTCTTTAATAAGTACTCTCTCCGTTCCTAAATACAAGTCTTTGTATAGATTCCACCATGGACTACATATGGAGCAAAATGAGTGAATCTACACTCTAAAATGTACCTGGATACATCTGTATGTGATCCATAGTGGAAATCTCTACTAAGACTTATAATTTGGAATGAAGGGAGTATGATAGTAGTACAGTATGTTCCTTGTAGTGAAGATGAGCAGGGACATTTGCAGTGTAGAGGTCTATATGGTCGGTTGTGATGGACACTTTGAACTCTTCGGGCCTCTTTGATTTGTAGGATTTTGTAAACATGGGAATAGGATTTGTAGTGGCCTGCCCACTTGAATCCTATAAGAATAGCAAGGAAATGTGGGGAGCTGTGTCGCCTTTGAGAGTTATACTAATATTAACAGTACTGCACCTTCAGTTGAAGAGAGTTGGTATCTGAAGCCTTTCTAGCCGTACCGGCAACTAGCACATATATTCTAGCAAGTTCCACTTTGCTGATTTTACTCTGATGCTTATGGTTTTCCCATTGTATCTACACTATGATCTGTGTAGCTGCTTTGTGTCGCACTAGTAGTAGTCCACTCTTGAAGCTAAACACTGCAATGACTTACAAAATTGGCACCAAGGTATTGAGTGCCATTCTGGATGCAATGAAACTCATACGCTCCCCACCTGTTGATTCTTGTTCAGAATATGATCCTAATGACTATTCTAACCTCGAGGAGTCAAAGGCAGATGGCCTATCTTGTTCACCCATCAAGGTGCCTATTCTAATTTGGCAAGTTTTTGTTGATTGCGCGTATCTTGCATATGTTGTCTGGCATTTCTTCTACTTTGTTGCTCCCCCGTCTGCTTAGTTTACTCATCATATATGTCGAGATGCCATGCCCATCCATTATCAATACATATTCCATCTGTCATTATACCATGTTTTTCCACTCAAATGTTGTTCTTGTGCATCAGACATCAAAAAGGAAGAGGGTGATTGCCGAACCTGAAGGAGCACCAGCAAAGTCCTTGAAAAACGTGGTTGTGCCGGAGAAATCAGACAGCACCCCACTTATATTGGCTGTACAACTAGTGACACAAAACGTAGGACCGACTCCAGCAGACTGTACCCATACGTCACTGGCCAAACCACTAGCCCCACCACACAGGACCTGCACTCCAGCAAAAGGTATGCCGATTTCAGTTTCCATAGCACCAACCGTACCATAGAAAAATCCCACTCCAGCAGAAAGTACAACAAGTCCACTGGCCGAAGACCTATCCCAACTGTAGAGATGGCCAAATCCCGCAGATTGGAACCCCATTCCAGTTATTCCCAGTTTAAAAGACAATGCTTTCAATGTTGTTAGGGACTATGTGCATATATTCCCATCATGGGAAGATTATAGTGAAGACAAACACCATTTTAACATCTTCCTGTCCCACTTACGTGTAAGTGCTATTATTCATGGTGATTATTTTCCTGTTTTCTGCTGATTGAACACATCAATGATTTACATTACATTGTTGTAAGTAGGCGAGGGTCAATCTAGATAGTCATGACGAGCAAAGCTTGCTTGCTCTTTTCAAGGAAGCATTGCAGCAGTATCAGTGTTACCTAAGGAAATCACACTTTGATGGCAAGTCTATAAACGAATTTCTGGTGAAGTCTCCTGTGCTAAATTTAGAAGACATTGAATGGAAAAACCTTTTTATGCACTAGTCTCGTTCCGAGGATGAGGTACTGTCTATGATATCGCATGACAATTTGAACTTCTACTTTTCCGCATGTGCCTTATGGATCTTTTTTGCAGGAAATCTGCTCGAAAAGGAATTCCGGTTTGAAAAGAACGACATGATATCACAAATATGCTGCCCGCTACTTTGCTCTTGTTAGTACGTGTTATCCTGTATCACTGTACTTGCATACATACCTAGTTCATTATGTGACAACAGTATGCATGATAGCTTGCTTATCAATTGGTCGCTCCAAATTATCTGATCTGTATGAATGGTTACATTAGTGTAGAATATATCCAATGCCAATGAATTTTTTTAGCTCTGCATTGTTCTTGTAAGTACATGTTGTCCTTTATTAGTGTACTTATATTGACAGGTAGTTGTTCATGTACCATCACTCTGCAGCTTATTTTCCTTTGCCCTCCATTTTCTACACATAAGATCTATATTTACTCTTACCATAAGGTTGGATAACACCGATGGTATTGAAGAAGTTTAGCTCTGCATTGCTCTTGGCTGTACCTTTTGCCTGTATCGCTGTACTTACATTTATAACTACTTGGTTATGTAGCATCACTCTTCATCTTATCTTAAATATTCTCCATTTTTCTTATATTGTCACATCTATATTTTCTCTTAACAAAATGTAGAATAAAGGCAATGGTTATGAAGAAGATTCTGTGGTCAACTTCTTGAATTGCCCCCCCCCCCCATCAGCATGGACAAGGGCTTTATATAGCCCGCCTTCACCAATAATGTAAGTTTGTCCTTCTCAAGCCTTCAAACTTTGTTGTGTATATTTGGTTAGGCATGACTGCAACAGCTATTTATTTTTGGTGTTTGCATCAAATTGCATGTTTAAAGTTTATTATGTACTTCATAAACAAAAGTTTGTCCTTCTCAATTTAAGTTTTCATTTGTACAACCAAGTTCCTTCTTCATACCATGTAAATTAAACTATACAGAGCAAGTGTTCTTATTTTTCCAATCTGAAATGGGATAAATTGACAGCACACTAACCATTGATACTTATGAGTTCTTGATCTATAATCCAGTGGTGTCGTGAAGCTGCCAACTCCTTCACAATGTCATTTCCTGCCATGTCTTGACCTGAACAATACCATATTGTGTTAATGCTATTTTAAACTTTGTCACTTTATTTGTTAGTAAGAAATGTGATGAATTGTCAGCACTGATACTTATATGTGCAAAACCTGTCATCTGTCTGCTTGTTTATCTTTCAGAGTGAGGAGGATATAAGTGTCAAACAAGTGCAGTCTCATCAGCTTGCTCAGCTACTTGCGCTGCAGCTCCCGAGTAGGGCTAACCTTTCTTGATCTCTATTGAAGTGTTGTCAGTTTTGTATATTATTTTGTCAGTGTGTTTAATTGCACTGGTGGCGATCTTTGATGCGCAGTGTATGTAATCTGCTGTCTGCTTGTGTTTATTATCATAGTGGCGAACTTTGATACCCAGTGGATGTAATATGCCGTAATTTATTTATTGTATAGTCTAGTTTTTTTTCTTATTCACGATGCTGCAGTTATTTTACTGTATATATATCCTGTCTTCGTAGTAAACCGGCCAAACCGTAAAATTACGGTACATAATCGGGCCATCATGCAAATCACTATGTATGATCCGCATCATGGGCCCCGTCATCTTGGTCCATTAACAGGCCTAAATGTAAACTGGCCCACTAGTAGATTCAAGCCTTTAATAGGCTGAGTAAACCGCTGACCCTATTTTACCAAGAAAACTCAATGGGCTTTTAGGAGGCTGAAAAGTAGGTTGGGCTTGGAAAGTGTCGAATAGCTCATGGGCCGGCAGCATGCCAAAATAGACCCCGGCCGATGATTGTGCCAATCAAATCATGGGCTTATAACAGGACAAAATTATCTCGGTCCTTGTTTGGCCCAATCAGATTATCATCTGTGAGAAGGCTGGATGAAAATGGGGCCGTAGTTAGGCCCAACTATATGTCGGGCTTTTAACAGGCCAAAATATATATAGGGACAAAATGTTAAACGAGCCTTTAACAAGCCGAAACTAATATCAGGCCGAATTACTAAACGGGCCTTTATAAAGTCGGCCCAAAAGCATAGCGTCCAGTTGATGGGCCGAATCTGATATGGGACATAATTTAGCCCAAAGCCTCTCAAAGGGCCGGAACTGATCTGGGCCGTAATTTGGCCCAGAACGTGGTAGGCTTTTAATGGGCCAGATCTCATATGGGCCTTTATTAGGCCTGGAACATGGCAGACTATTAATGAACCGGATCAAATATGGGTCGACATTTGGCCCAAAACATGGCAGCCTGTTAATGGGCCGGCCTACTAGTGTCATCAAAATCTTTTGGGCCTTCAGCTGGGCCGACACATTATGGTCGGCGAAATCTCGTGGGCCTTTAGCTGGGCCGGCCTATTATGGTCCGCAAAGTCTTGTGGGCCTTTAGCTGGGCCAACCCATTATGGTCCGCAAAATCTCGCGGGCCTTTAGCTGGGCCAACCCATTATGGCCCGCAAAATCTTGTGGGCCTTTAGCTAGGCCGGTCCACGTGTCAACATTTCATAAGCGCATCTCGCCCATTGGATGAGTGACACCTATGCCAACGGGGAGCGGACACGTGTTTCCTCCAGCCAATGATGATTTTAGATGCGGAAAATCACCATTGGTCTGGGCTGTTAACGGGTTATCGGATCCAAAACCGGACCCAATAGCTTAACGGTGTTCCGTTACGGTGGATGCCATGTGTCGGTCACCCTTGACGAAAGCACTTCTGTGATGCGCGATTTTTCATCATGGAAGTGGAAACTTCCGTGATGATAATTTTGGTAATGTCATGGAACACTTCTACGACAGCACAGGTAAGACTATCTTGATTCTGTCATAAAATTGTCATGGATGTACATGCATGACAGAAAACGTGACCTACTGTGACAAACACGTATCATCACGGAAGTGTATTTTTTTTGTAGTGATGAGAAGAATAAAGAGAGGCAAGAGCTCAACCTTGGGGATGCCCAGGGCACCCCAAGTAAATACTTCAAGGATACTCAAGCATCTAAGCTTCGGGATGCCCCGATTGGCATCCCATCTTTCTTCTTCAACAATTATCGGTATTCCTTGGTTTTTGTTTTGTTGACATAATTTGTGTCCTTTGTGTTTTTATTTTTCCTTTAAGAACCATGCTAGTATGAGATAGCCCTTTATTGATTTATAGGATACTTCATGTGCTTCACTTATATCTTTTAAGTATGATCTTGTAGAATTGCTCTTTGTGCTTCACTTAAATCTTTTGAGTATGGTTTTATAGAATGCTTCGTGTGCTTCACTTATATCTTTTGAGCTTGGATATTGGTTAGTATATATTAATTTTAGAATGCTCCAAGAACTTCACTTATCTTTTGGAGTATGAATAATACTATCATCTAAAGTGGATTTAGAAGAGGTTTACTCCCACTATTCCGAATGAAGAGAATTTTGCTTATGTGGAGAGTAGTAAAATTTCTATGCTCGTAGATCATGAAAAGAATGCTTTATGTGATGGTTATATTGTTTAACTCATTCATGATGCTACTGAAAATTATTATGAGGGAGGAATACATGTTTGTAGGAGTTGCAATAGTATCAAGTTTCCTCTCTATATGCTTAAAGTTTTGAAGTTATACTTGTTTTTCCTTCATATGCTAGTTGACTCTTGTTCCTATAAGTTATGTGCTCACAAAATCCCTAGGCATAGGAAGTGGGTTAGATTTAAATGTGCTAGTCATACTCTTCATGATGCTCTCTTTATGTTTCAATTCTTATCTTTTATGTGAGCATCATTGAAATCATCATGCCTAGCTAAAAGGCATTAAAGAAAAGCGCTTGTTGGGAGACAACCCAATATTTACCCTTACTATTTTTGTGTGTTTACATGACTAATCTACTGTAGTAATCATGTTTTATAGCTTTTGTTTCAATAAAGTGCCAAGTAAGACCTTTGGGAAGACTTGGGTGAAAGTTAATATGATCTTGCTGTAAAAAACAGAAACTTTGCGCTCATGAGATTAGCTGTCATTTTTTACAATAGAGTGAGATTGAGTTGATTATTTTTATGAAGATTAATAGAAAAATTCCTCACTTCCATCAATTTATTTCAGAATTTTTGGAGTAGCCGAAGTATGGTTGGTATTCAGATCATTATAGACTGTTCTGTTTCTGACAGATTCTGTTTTCATTGCATAGTCTGCTTGTTTTCTAGTTTCTATGGCTTATATTTCTCAATATAAATTGTAGAAATGATTTGTACGGTAGGCATTGTGTGAGGAAAATTATGAACCTTTCCTTTGACAGTAGGCATTGTGTGATTGAAGTTTTCAAGCTTTGGGTGAGATATCGATATGAGGAGAATAAGGAGTGGAAAGACCCTAAGCTTGGAGATGCCCAAGGCACCCCAAGGTAATATTCAAGGAAGACTTAAGCGCCTAAGCTTGGGGATGCCCCGGAAGGCATCCCCTCTTTCGTCTTCAAAACTATCGGTATA
Organism: Triticum dicoccoides; assembly: GCF_002162155.2. Classification (NCBI taxonomy): domain Eukaryota; kingdom Viridiplantae; phylum Streptophyta; class Magnoliopsida; order Poales; family Poaceae; genus Triticum; species Triticum dicoccoides. The sequence continues at coordinate 443,649,502 of NC_041384.1, forward strand.
CCTTACTCAGAGCTATATTTTTATTCGTCATATGATATTTGTTTTGCTTGGAGCGTATTTTCAATTTTACTTGCTGTTTGAATAAAATCATTGGATCTGAAATCTTGAATGAAAAATAATCCTCCCATGGCTAGTTAATTATTTGACTACTCAGTGTTCTTCACTTATATCTTTTTGGAGTAGTTTGTCATTTACTCACGTGCTTCACATATATCCTATGAGTAAATGGTTGAATGAATTGAATATCATAAATCTGAATTTATATACGTTTCATATGCTTACAATATGGGGAGTAATGACTTCACACATAATAAGTATAGGTAGTAAATTTATTGGAAGTTAGCAAACATAGAATTGGTCACTTGAACAATTCATGAAAGAATATTGAAGGAAGAGAGATTTCACATATAAATATACTATCTTGGACATCTTTTGCAATTGTGAGCACTCATTAAAATATGACATGCTAAAAGGTTGATTTTGGACAAGGAAGACAACTTAATGGGTTATGTTTTCCTATATCCGAAATGTTATATTGTCTTGGATCATCCAACATGTTGAGCTTGCGTTTCCCTCTCATGCTAGACAAATTATTTGCACCAAGTAGAGATACTACTTGTGCTCCCAAACATTCCTTAAACTAGTTTTGCCATGAGAGTCCAACATACCTACCTATGGATTGAGTAAGATCCTTCAAGTAAGTTGTCATCGGTGCATGCAATAAAATTGCTCTCTAAATATGTATGATCTATTAGTGCAAAGAAAATAAGCTTTATACAAACTTGTGATAGGGAAGAAATAAAAGCGACAGACTGAATAATAAAGGTCTTTATCACAAGAGACAATATAAAGTGACGTTCTTTTGCATTAAGATTTTGTTCATCCAACCATAAAAGCGCATGACAACCTCTGCTTCCCTTTGCGAAGGGCCTATCTTTTACTTTTATCTCCTACCCTTATACAAGAGTCATGGTGATCATCACCTTTCCCTTTTTACACCTTTTCCTTTGGCAAGCACTTTGTGTTGGAGCGATCCGGATATATACATATCACTTTGATGTAGGTTTTCATAAGTTATTATTGTTGACATTACCCTTGAGGTAAAAGGTTGGGAGGCGAACCTATAAGCCCCTATCTTTCTATGTTTCTGATTAAAACTTTGAACCCATACATATCACATGAGTGTTAGCAATTGTGAAAGATTAAATGATAGTAGAGTATGTGGAGTTTGCTGAATCAAAGCTCTTACATAGACCCTTCCCGAAAATAAGATGAATTGCAATTGTTTGATGACTAAGAGCACGGTTTGTTAGTTTTCAAGAAAGTTTATGATCTATACTTTAACATGTGAATAGATTGTTACTTGATCATGAGAAGTTTTATGAGTTGAGCTACTATTATGATATATAATGATGCTATAAAAAGTGATTGAAACTATCATTGATCAAACTTAAGCACTTGCTAGCATTCACACTTCATAAATTATTTCTTTTATCATTTACCTACTCGAGGACGAGCAGGAATTAAGCTTGGGGATGCTGATACGTCTCCAACGTATCTATAATTTATGAAGTATTCATGCCATGTTTACAATAGTTTTATATTATTTTGGTATGATTTGATTAGAACTAACCTAGACTAACGCCGTTTTCAGCAGAACTACCGTGGTGTTGTTTTTGTGCAGAAATAAAAGTTCTCGGAATGCGATGAAAATCAACGGAGATTTTTCTGGAAAATATAAAAAATACTGGAACAAAAATCTACCGGAGGGGAGTCCCATGGGCCCCACGAGGGTGGGGGGCATGCCCACCCCCTTAGGCGCGCCCCTGTGCCTCGTGGACTACCCATGGGGGGCCCTGACTCATTCTCGATGCCAACCTCTCCTATAAATACCCAAACCTCCAGAAATTAACCTAGATCAGAAGTTCCGCCGCCGCAAGACTCTATATCCACGAGAAATCAATCTAGGCCCTCTCTGGCACCCTGTCGGAGGGGCCATCATCACCGGAGGCAATGGAGGAGGATCCCAGAGGGGCCATCATCACCATGAAGGCCAAGGACCAGAGGGAGAACCTCTCCCCATCCAGGGGGAGGCCATGGAGGAGGAAGCACAAGGGGGAGAACCTCTCCTCCTCTCTCTCGGTGGCACCGGAGTGTCATCGGGAGGGGAATCATCGCCGTGGTGATCGTCTTCATCATCATCACCATCCTCATCTCTTTTACGTAGTCCATTCTCCTGCACCCCGCTATAATCCCTACTTGAACATGGTGCTTTATGCCACATATTATGATCCAATGATGCGTTGCCATCATATGATGTTTTGAGTAGATATCCTTTGTCTTTGGGTTGATTGATGATCTAGATTGGTATGAGTTGTATGTTTTATTTTGGTGTTCTCCTATTGTGCCCTCCGTGTCGCGCAAGCGTGAGGGATTCTCGCTGTAGGGTGTAGCAATACGTTCATGATTTGCTTATAGTGGGTTGCTTGAGTGACAGAAGCATAAACCCGAGTAAGGGGGTTGTTGTGTATGGGATAAAGGGGACTTGATGCTTTAATGCTATGGTTGGGTTTTACCTTAATGATCTTTAGTAGTTGCGGATGCTTGCTAGAGTTCCAATCGTAAGTGCATATGATCCAAGAAGAGAAAGCATGTTAGCTTATGCCTCTCCCTCATATGAAATTGCAATGACGACTACCGGTCTTCTTAACAATTGCCTAGGACAATTCCGCACACTGATCCACCATTATTCCACACTCGCTATTTATAATATTTAGTAATATATTCAAACTTTATGATAACAACGCCTACTTTTATATTTTATTTCTCCGATACCATGCAAAGTTATCCTCTTCATACCCACAACATAGTTTTATTTCCCGTTTCTAGTTGGAAGCAAACGTTTGGTGTACGTAGGGTCGTATAAGTGGTAGATAGGACTTGAGAGAATATTGATCTTACCTTTAGCTTCTTGTGGGTTTGACACTCCATACTTGTCAGCGTTCTGGGAACGGGGGTCCCTAGACTTGCCTGCCTGTAGCCGCAGTGTGGCTCCACCGGCGGCCCCGTACGGCCCGTCTTCACCAGCAAACATTCAAGACCCTCGCGAGGGGCCAAGCCTCGCGAGGCGGATGACACAAGCCCTCCTCTAGGGCGGCCTCACTAGGCTGGCTCGCGAGGGGCGGAGAGATCAAGGTGAGGCACACCTCGCGAGGTTCCTGTGACGCAAGCCATGACGACTGGAACCAGGCGGGCGCCTGGCGAGCGCCAGCGCATGCAGTGTCCTTGTTTCCTCTTTGGTGTTAAAGGGGCAAGCGCAGGCGAGGAGTCCCGAGGCATCAGGCAAAGGTTTCTATATCGGTGCAACAAGACCAAGACCAATAGGACGGCAAGACGGAGGTCATCGTGGAGCCCAAGACGGCGTCACCACCAGAGCCTTTGGCACGCGAAGACCACTTTTCTCAGGATAGCTTGTACTAGTTGTCTCCCTTCGAATGTGGCAGTTGTGGGATACCTTCCCGCTCAATATTTGGAGGAGGACCAGGGCCTCTATAAATAGGACTCGCCACCACCATAGGAAGGAGAATCGAATCTGATCCCGACCCTCGACCACACAAGCACACCAAACACAAGAACACCTCTCCTCGCGAGGCTTTTCTTCCCTTGTATTGTTCATCCTCGGCCCAAGAGGCAGTCCACCACACCACATTGGAATAGGGTATTACACCACAACGGTGGCCCGAACTAGTATAAATCTTGTGTCTCGTGCTCTTTGGGTTCGTTGAGCTAGGTCGTGAGATCGTAGAGTGCGTGAGCTAGAGAGGGAGAGAGATCTTCATGCGCACCCTAGTGTTCGAACCTCAAGGGTTTTGCCAAAAGTCGAAATCCGACATTTGGCGCGCCAGGTGGGGGGGCACTGGAGCCTTTTCCCCCCAACAACATCGCCTCTCCGACCGACTCTCATGGACGTCGCCTCCTCTTCGACTGGATCGACGGGCGCCCTCTGCAGCGTTGGAGGTCTCCGGGCCTTCACCCCCACCTTGCGGCGGGTGCAGTGGCCGCACAAGTTCAAGCCAGAGATGCCGCTCCGTTATGATGGTGCAGCAGATCCGGCAGCCTTCCTGCTGGCGCATGAGGAGGCCGTCTTGGAGGCCGGGGGTGATGGTAAGGTCATGGCCAACAGGCTCTCAATGCCCTGGCTGGCGTGCCGCGCGCCTGGCTCCTCCATCTGCCAGAATCTTTCATGGCCTCCTGGGAGGAGCTGCGTGACCTCTTCATCGCATGCTTCGGAGGACCGGCACCCTCTGTCGTTGCGGCCCTCCTCGGTGGCTCGCAGGCGCCGCCCTCGGATTGTCACACCAAATCGTTCTTTTGCCAGATCAGCGCCGCCTCCACGCGGCAGGGGGCTCCCCCCGGGTTGGGTGACACCCAAGGCCGACCTGATCTTCAACTCCGGGGATCACCCAGTCAACACCGTCGGCTTGGGTGTGCTTCCGATGCTTTGCGCGCCCACCATCTGCGGCGTAGCCGTTACCAAGACCCTCATCGATGGCGGCGTCGGCCTCAACGTGCTCTCCGTGGAGGCTTTCAGCCTCCTTCACGTACCACTCGAATGGCTCCGCCCCAGCAAGCCTTTTTCCGGGGTCGGTGGCGGCTCCTCCGACCCCCTGGGGTAGATCCGCCTCCCCATGAATTTCGACACACGCGAGAACTACCGCACTGAGATGATCGACTTCGACATCGCCCGCATCGGCTTGCCGTACAACGCCATGCTCGGGTACCCGGTGCTGGCCCAGTTCATGGCAGCCACTCATCCAGCCTACAACCTCATGAAGATGCCAAGAAGCAAGGACGTCCTCACCATGGTCAGAGACACCAAGGAAGCTATGGCGGCCCTCAAGCTCGCCTTCAGGGCTACGGTGGCGGCTTTCCCGACCGACAAGGCAGTGTCCAGAACCAAGGGGGCTGCGCCAACCAAGAAGAAGCAGTTGTTCACTCAAGGTCAAGCCAGGACGAAGCAGATACCGGTCGACAAAGACAGGGCCACTGGCACCACCTTTACCATAGGCGCCGACCTCACCCAAGATCAATAAAAAGAGTTGGTGGACTTCTTGCGGGTGAACAGGGAAGTATTCGCCTGGGAACCCAAGCAGCTGGCTGGGGTCCCGAGGAAAGTGATTGAGCATCACCTGAGGGTATGCCCCAACATGCACCCTGTGAAGCAAAGGGCAAGGCGACAATCCACGGAGAAGCAGTCTTTCATTATTCAAGAAAGCCGCAAGCTAGAGGCAATGGGTGTCATTCACGAAGTCCAGTACCCAGAGTGGCTGGCGAATCCGGTCGTCGTGCCAAAGAAAGGAGGGAAGGAGTGCATGTGTGTCGACTTCACCAACGTAAACAAGGCTTGCCGTCAAGACCCGTTCCTGCTGCCGCGCATCGACCAGATTGTTGGCTCCACCGCCGAGTGCGATTTGCTATGTTTCCTGGATGTGTTCTCAGGCTACCACCAGATCAAGATGGCGGTAGAAGATGAGGAGAAGACATCTTTCCTGACCCCGTGTGGGGTGTACTGCTACACCTGCATGGCATTCAAACTATGCAACGCAGGAGCGACCTTCTAGCGACTGATGCATATCGCCTTGGGGCAGCAGCTCGGAAGAAATGCTGAGGCCTACATTGACGACATTGTGGTGAAGTCTCGGGAGGCAAGAACTCTGATTCAAGACCTAGAGGAGATCTTCGCGAGCCTACGCCAGGTGGACCTGTGGCTCAACCCAGAGAAGTGCGTGTTTGGTGTCCCTTCAGGCAAGCTGCTGGGCTTCCTCGTGTCTCACAGGGGGATCGAGGCCAACCCGGAGAAGGTCAAGGTAATGGAAGACATGAGCCCACCACAAAACCTCAAGGACATGCAGAAGCTTGCAGGTTGCGTGACTTCGTTGGGATGCTTTATCTCCAAGTTAGGGAGCATGCATTGCCGTTCTTCAAGATGATGAAGAAGAAGGGTCCGTTCGAATGGACCCTCGAGGCCGACCTGGCATTTCAAGACCTCGAGAGATATTTAACCAGCCCACCGGTGATGGTGGCGCCTCATCCTCGCGAGCCCTTGGTACTCTACCTGTCTGCCACACCCCACTCCGCCAGCGCGACGCTCGTGGCCCTCAGGGAAGGGCCCGAGGTCGAGAACCCGCCAAGTGGAGCCACCGAGCCGAATGAGGTTGCTCAACACCAAGACGATGCTCATGAGACAGCGGCTGTCATGACAGGTCATCAAGCCCAAGGAGCTAGAAACCCGCAGGAAACACCTCAGTCCCCGGGAGCTAAAAACCCCGTCAGCTCTCCCACCCTAGTCGAGCATCTAGTATACTTCGTCAGCACAGTCCTGCGAGATGCGAGGGCGCGATACCCCATGCCTTAGAAGCTCTTGCTCGCGCTCCTGTTGGCCTCGCGCAAGCTGCACCACTACTTCCAAGGTCACCCCATCAAGGTCGTTTCAGCCTACCCATTGGAGAGAGTGCTCAGAAGCCCCAATGCTGCGGGAAGGGTTGCCGAATGGAACATCGATCTACAAGCGTTCGACCTGGAGTTCAGCGCGACCAGAGTCATCAAGGGGGCTGCGCTCTCCGACTTTGTGGCGGAATATACTGACACCCCGAAGCTCGAAGCAGGCGAGAACCGATCCCTCTCGCCAGGAAGTGAGGCGCCAGTTGGTTGGGTCATGTACTTCGACGGCGCGTTTGTACGTCAGGGCGCGGGGGCTGGAGTCGTGCTTATCTCGCCCACTCAGGACAAGCTTTACTATGCCGTGCAACTCTGCTTCCAGCGGGGCGAGAAGGTCTCCAACAACATCCAGAGTACGAGGGTCTCATCGCCTGCCTCAAAGCGATAGTAGCCCTGGGAGTGAAGCGCCTCACCGTCAAAGGAGACTCGCAGCTCCTCGTCAACTTCTCCAACAAGGTGTATGAGCCAAAGGATGAGCACATGGAGGCATACCTCATGGAGGTGCGCAAAATGGAGAAGCAGTTCCTGGGTCTAGAACTACAGCATGTACCTCGTGGCACCAACAAAGAGGTCGATGACATCGCTAGAAGAGCATCCAAGCGGCAGCCCCAAGAGCCTGGCGTCTTCGAGGAGCGGCTCTTCAAGCCTTCGACAACACCTACAACTGCGGAGCTGGTGCCATCTCAGGAGGAACTCCCCCGGCCTCCAGCCTCGGGAGCCCCCGCCTGCGGCCGACTGTCGGTGTCAAAACCGGCGGATCTCGGGTAGGGGGTCCCGAACTGTGCGTCTAAGGTCGATGGTAATAGGAGACAGGGGACACAATGTTTTACCTAGGTTCGGGCCCTCTCTATGGAGTTAATACCCTACGTCCTGCTTGATTGTTCTTGATGAATATGAGTATTACAAGAGTTGATCTACCATGAGATCTTAATGGCTAAACCCTAGAGGTCTAGCTTGTATGGCTATGGTAATGTCTCCCCTCCGGACTAAGTCCTCCGGTTTATATAGACGCCGGGAGGATCTAGGGTTACCCAAGGTCGGTTACAAAGAAAGGAATCTACATATTTGGTCGCCAAGCTTGCCTCCCATGCCAAGGAGAGCCCCATCCAGACACAGGTGCAGTCTTCGGTCTTCATATGTTCACAGCCCATCAGTCCGGCCCTTGGACGCATGAGGACCCCTTAGTCCAGGACTCCCTCAGTAGCCCATGAACCTGGCTTCAATGACAACGTATCCGGCGTGTAGATCTGTCTTCGGCATTGCAAGGAGGGTTCCTTCCACCGAACTCCAAGATAGTCTTCGGACATATCGACGTGTCCAGACCTGTAACACACACCACTCACAACCATAGAGAGAATATAATATTCCACAAGTCCAATCCACTAACAACTTGTTTACAACATGACATCACGTTTGCCCGGTCACTATATCGAGTCGTTTTGTCTACCATCCCGTGTTTTGAGATGCGATTTCCATTGGCACGTCTTATCAAAGCAGAGATCGTGTCCCCTTATTGCGGGATCCTCATCAATACGGGCATGGGTAACCCAACCGTGCCGTTTATACAGCCCTTGGGAGTAGGCGAATTCCAAGGCGAGTGGGGAGGCATTTCAATATTCACCGCCTTTATAAGGAGATAATAATCCCTCTTCTTCACCCACGCCTTCTCTCTTCCTCTACCCTTCCACTCTTGAGATCTAGTGCCAAAGGTCTCATTTGTTTCCCACTCAAGCAAGCACCCAACCATGTCCGGATCCGGAGGTCAAGGCAAGTGGATGGCCTCCTCCGTCAAGGAGGAGGACGTCGCCGAGCTTCGGGCGGCCGGGTATCTGGCGAAGGGAATCGCCCACCGCCTTCCAGCCCAGGGACAAATCGTTCCCGCGCCGAAGCCCAATGAGAGGGTAGTATTCATCCCTCATTTCCTCCGCGGGTTAGGATTTCCACTCCACCCCTTCGTCCACGGGCTGATGTTCTACTACAGGATAGACTTCCACGACCTATCCCCGAACTACTTTCTCAATATCTCGGCGTTCATCATCGTGTGTGAAGCCTTCCTCCGCATCCAACCCCACTTCGGGTTGTGTCTCAAAATATTTTATGTGAAGCCGAAGGTGGTGGATGGCCAGCATGCAGAGTGCGGAGGCACCATGGTGAGCAAGCTGGCCAACGTCTCCTGGCCAAAAGGCACTTTCGTGGAGTCTGTCAAGGAATGGCAGAAATAATGGTTCGACATTACAAAACCCCGTGATGCCACCTGGGTCGCGGTTGCTGAATTCAACTCTGGTGCTCCCATGCGACTCACCTCCTAGGTTTACAAGAGCCCGAACTGGTGTTCGTTAGACGAGATGATAGCGCTGCAAACGCGCATTCAAAGCATGGTGGACAAGGATGTCAAACTTGTCGATGTAATCCAGGTGATTCTAGTTCGCCGAATTCTCCCCTGCCAAAGCCGAAGTCACTCTCTATGGGAGTTTAATCCGGAGAAGAACCAAACCCTAGAGAGGCTCTTCGAAACAACCCATGAAGACGCCTGGAAGTTGCTCTTCAAGGGCAATGAGACACCGCCGGCCACAACCTCGGACCGCGGGTTCAGCGTTAATCGCTCCGCCAGCAAGGTAAATCTTTACTCAATCCTTTACTTGCTTGTTTCAAGGATGATATCTATGGTTTTATTATCATGGCTTCTTCAGGAGTGGGTGGAGAAAGCGAAGCGGATCCAATGTTTGGCTCTACTGCCTGAAGAACTGGTCATCCCGCGTTTAGCGAAGATGCTGGTGTCGGCGCCCTATAAGGCGCCGGAGAAGAAGGCCACAGGGAAGGCCAAGGGGGTCCAGAGTGGCCCCCGCCACAAGGGCGCTTCGGACGCGACGTCCGAAGACAAGACCCGCTCCTCCGCCGCCGAAGACGACGATGATGAGGAGGAGGAGAACAATCCTCCCCCTGTTGAGGGGAGGAAGAAGAGGGCGGCTTCCACAAATCTGGAGGCGGAGAAGTCCAAGAAAGGGAAGAACTCCCTTGCGGATATCTCCGCATGGGACGTCGACAACAGTCCGGAGAGATGCCCCCACACTAAGCCTCGAGCCGCATCGTAAGTGCTAAAACTCATATCTGCCCATAAACCAAGTCTTTCATCTTTGTTGTATTGATATAATTAGTTATGCTATTAAAGTCCAGCCCCCGACAGCTCCCAGCGATCCTCATCACGAGGTTCGCTGGACTCAAAGGCGATGGCCAGCGATTCACCGCATAACGCTCACTCCCCCAAGGCCAAGGACGATGGGGAGGTGCTATCCCGAAGGACTGTTCCAGGCGGGGGAGAGGCTCAGGAGGCGCCAGAAGGCGAAACCCCCGCCGCCGGACACCAAGGGAATCAATCCCCATGGAGATTGGTGGGGAGGGCCGTATTTAGTTCAGCCCTCAGCCGGACTCAATTCCAGAGACAGATGCGGCTCCAGAATCTGGCAGGCAACCTTCTTTGAAAGAAGGGGGGATGCCTATTCCGCCGATGACCCCTGTCCAACCAGGGGCACTGGACAATCTCCTGGAAGCGCTGCGAGGCGCTTCCATTATGGATGTGCACCGTGTCCTTATGGGAACAGTAATTGAAAGGGTTCCGTCCACCAAGAGCGGACTAACCAAAGCCTGCAGCAGCCTGCTGACAAGTTTTGAGGTAAGCGACGCAAAAAAGAGAAAATCCCAATGTAGAAAGTAGCCCCTGAGACACTGTCCGGTGTTCGGAAAGAAAAAGCCGGATAGAGGATGAATCTCCTATTGCAGGAAACTAACTAAAATTTTCTGGAATGTAAACACAGGCGTCGCTATTGGCTGCAGCCTCGCATCCTGCCGAAGTCTTCGGACTGAAGCAGAAACTGGCGGAGGCCGAGGAGGAGCTGGGCCAGGTGAAGAGGCAGCTCCAGGAAAAACAAGGTAAGTAATAACCTGTTATGTATTCGAAAAAAGGTAAAATGATATGCAGTGACCGAAATGCCATGATATGCAGTGACTGAGGTCGAGGCCCTGAAAATGGCCCTGGCCGAAGCCGAAGGGAAGGCCGTCGAGGAGCGGGCCGCTCGAAATAAGCTCAAGGCCTGGGTCATTGAGGTCCAACATGAGCTTGAGGACGCGGTGAAGAAGTGTGAGGCCTTGGAGCGCGATGCGTCGGTTCAAGAGACCAAACTCGCCAAGGCTCGTCAGAGTGCGGAGGCAGCCTAGAATGAGGCCCAGGGCGCCCTCCAGGAGATCCAGGAGGCCAGGAAGATCGCGGCGGGTAAGGCATGCAATATGCAAAGCAAGAATGTGAAGATGAAATATCCTTTACTAACCCGGATTCGGAGTTCTCCAGGGGCTTTTATTGATCTGCTGTGCAGCGTGGCTGACGCCGCAGAGTTCTTCCGGGCTGAAGAAGGGAGCTCCACGGAGAAGCTATTCTGGTCGCAATATCTTCCATCAGAACATTCGGTGCCCTTCAGTGATCAGCTAAAATAGTTGGTCGAGCTGCATAGGGTGGCCGAACTGGCCATGAAGGATTTAATAATCCTGTTGTGGCTAGCCGAAGCTATACCTGGCAGTTACTTCGGCCTTATGAAGTGACTAGTGGGTGCCTGTCCTCGGATGGACGTCGTCAAGCGGTCCGTCTGCATCGAGGGCACATGTCTGGCCTTCTCATATTGCAAGGTCTGGTGGCGAAGCTGGAGGCTGTCAAATTAGCGACCGAGGGGCCGTCGGAGGGCAAGGAGCACCGCACACCCGAGCGATACTTCGGTGATGTCTTGGAGGGGTCCCGCATTTTTGCGGATCATTGTGTGAAAGACACTATCTTTGAATGAATGTATTCGAGCTCCCTCTACCTCGTATGATAAAACAAAGTGATTGTGCAATATAATGCTTGTTATGTTTTTAAATTTTTACTTCCTATGCGGCCGTGTTGTATGAAATCTGAGGGTTAACCAGTCATCGGCTTCTGGCGCCATGTAGGTAGTACGGGGGTGTTCGGGATGGAATCTAAACAATCTTGATCCAATTAGATGGTCTTTGAAGGAGTTGTTTAGTGCAACGAACCAGGCAACTAGACTATGCGGCTGTAACACCCTCACTTAAACATAGGAGTTCGACAATAAAAACATGGGCGCAACCCCTAGTATCCGAACTAGAGTGCTAGAAGCGTCTGATTGGGAAGTATCAATCCTTCGCATAATGCGGAAGAAATCTCCAATGATTTGTAACCTCTGAACAACTGATTGGCTCTCACCGCATCATGACAGTCAGTTTTCGTCTTTCTCTACTGAGGTGCTCCTTTGGATAAACCAAGGCACAATCGTAGTAGTTCACCCTTTACTACCTTAGCCGATATAGCGAAATGTAAGGTAGCAAGCACAGGAGCCGGGCAACCCAACTATTGACCAAAGACATGATTCGGAGCCAATGCATATAATGCTAAATTCGGGGTGCCGAACTATACTTATAGAAAGTGCTCGGACTTTTGTTGTCGTAATGTGGGGTGCTATGAAGCCCCTGGCAAACATCAAATGTACCAAAGTGTACGGGTGCTACCTGATAGGGTTATCCACAGGGGAGTTGAGAGAAAAAAGAGAAAGAAAACACAAAAGGTGCAAAGGTAAAAAGCTGGGGTCCTAAAGCTCCAGCCGCAAACTATTCTCATTGTAATTTAATTAGTACATCAAGGCGTTTTGATACAGGTGGTGCGATAAGCAACAGACTATTTTACATGCCGAAACCAAGGGAGACCTGCATGTGGGTCCTGAAAAATAGGTAGAGTTATCGTTAACGGAATCACCTAAAAAGTCCCCCATATGTATGCATTTCTCGCCGTTCTGGTGTGTTTATCTTTTAAGAGGACCGATGACCAGACCACCAGATGGGGCCTGTGGGATTGAGACCTGAAAAGGAAACAAGTAAAAGTGAAAGTATGTGTGTATCCGGTGTCGGTTGAGCCGTACTATGGACCACGAGCTAGCTATGCCTCCATCGATGCCCATGGGATTTTGAGTGCGTAGTTATGTACGCGGGACACGAATGCCGCCACTTGATCGGGACTGAGACGGAGGCCATATTGCTAGTTGAGCTCCTGACGAGCCGAGCTCTCCTACTGCAGAGTAGTTCGGCCCTCTTAACAGTGTCCGTGGGCTCGACAGCCGAATTAAGGTTTTGCTTTAGAAGGCCGCTCTGTACTTCTGCTGCTAAGGCAGCTGTGTGCTCTTCTGTACGGAGAGAGCGTTCCGTATTTCCATTGACCGTTATGATGCCGCGTGGACCGGGCATCTTGAGATTGAGGTAAGCATAGTGTGGTACTGCGTTGAATCGAGCAAACGCAGTTCGTCCGAGCAGTGCGTGATAGCCGTTGCGGAAGGGGGCGATATCGAAGATTAACTCCTCGCTTCGGAAGTTGTCCGGAGATCCGAAGACAACCTCTAGTGTGATTGAGCCCATACAGCGGGCCTCTACACCTGGTATGACTCCTTTGAAGGTAGTCCTGGTGGGCTTGATCTGTGATGGGTTAGTGCCAATTTTTCGTGTTGTATCCTGATAGAGCAGATTGAGGCTGCTACCTCCGTCCATAAGGACACGAGTCAGGTGGAACCCATCAATTATTGGGTCTAGGACCAGTGCGGCTGAGCCACCATGACGGATACTGGTTGTATGATCTCGGCAATCAAGGGTGATCGGGCATGACGACCATGGATTAAATTTTGGGGCGACTGGCTCTATCGCGTAGAAGCCCCTGAGCGCACGCTTGCGCTCCCTCTTGGGGATGTGGGTAGCGTATATCATGTTCACCATTTTGACCTAAGGGGGAAACTTCTTCTGTCCCCCTGTGTTTGGTTGCCGGGGCTCTTTGTCATCGTCCTTGCTTTGTGATCCCTTTTCCCTGTTCTCGGTGTTTAATTTGCCGGCCTGTTTAAAAAACCAGCAATCTCTATTTGTATGATGTCGTGGTTTGTCCGGGGTGCCATGAATCTGGCACAGACGATCAAGTATGCGGTCCAAGCTGGATGGGCCTGAATTGTTCTTTTGGAGTGGCTTCTTCCGCTGACCGAACTTAGAGCCACTGAATCCGGCATTGACCGCCATATCCTCGGTGTTGTCACAGTTGTTTTGATGCTTGTATATGCTGCATCGAGACTTGTCTTTGTTACTTTTAACTTTAGGGGTGCCGGCGTCGCTTGCATTGTTTTTTCTACGGGCCAACCAACTATCCTCGCCTGCACAAAAGTGAGTCATGAGGGCCGTGAGGGCCGCCATGGATTTTGGCTTTTCTTGGCCAAGTTGGGGAGCGAGCCATTCATCGCGGATGCTGTGTTTGAAGGCTGCTAGGGCTTCGGCATCCGGGGAATCGACGATTTGGTTCTTTTTAGTTAAGAACCTAGTCCAGAATTTCCCGGTGGACTCTCCGGGCTGTGGAACTATATGGCTTAAGTCGTCAGTGTCCGGAGGTCGAACATATGTACCTTGGAAGTTGTCGAGGAAGGCCTCTTCCAAGTCCTCCCAGTTCCAATAGAATTTTCAGGCAGACTGATGAGCCAATGCCGAGCTAGCCCCTTGAGTTTTAAAGGGAGGTATTTGATGGCGTGGAGGTCATCGCTGCTGGCCATATGAATGTGGAGAATGAAGTCTTAGATCCACACCGCGGGGTCCGTGGTTCCATCGTATGATTCTATATCCACAGGTTTGAACCCTTCTGGGAATTCATGATCCATGACCTCATCAGAGAAGCAATGAGGGTGTGCGGCGCCTCTATATCGGGTCGTATCGCGACATAGATCTGATGGAGTCCGTCTGTGGTTTTCAGCCCGCGCATGACTAAGTTTGTCACGTCCGAATAGGTGGTCATCATCGCGTGTCGAGGCACATCCTTGCGATCTGTAGATTGATCTGGTATGTCCTGCTTTATTGTTCAGGTTTTGCCAGAGGTCATATGTATGGCGGTGGGCTAATTTACCTCTGCGTGTGCGATGAGGCGGGGCGGGCTGGTGTTCGGCGTGAGTTGTCGTTTTGTCCCGATCACGTGGTGGTTGGTCAGCTGCATTGTACGATGGTGGTATGTATTCCGGCGCCTCCTCGTCAAACTGAGGTAGCAATTTGCGCTTTGGGTAGCTTTTCGTTGGACGTTTGAGGCAGTATTCTTCGGCTGCTAGGACATCGGTCCATTTATCATTGAGCAGATCTTGGTTAGCTTGAAGCTGCTACTGGTTCTTTTTCAGGATCCTTGTAGTGGCTATTAGCTGGCTCTTGAAGCGCTCCTTCTCAAGAGGTTCCTCAGGCACGATGAAATTGTCGGTGCCAAGGCTCACCTCATCCTCGGAGAGCAGAAGATAACTTCTGTCCTATGAGTCTTCGTGCGTCGCCTGTTTACTAGGGCTAACCTACCCATCTTCCCGTTCATCTTGTTCATTAGCTGTTTCAACGGGGTCTTCATTGTCTTCGACACCTTCTGGAGTGTTATCTTCTCCTGTGTCGGAGTTGCTGTCTTTACTGCGGCATGACTTAGAGCGGCGCCACTGACGCCGGCGCTTGGATTGTATTTCGGAAGGTTTATCCTCAGCTGGATCTTCCTTGTCATCACCGCTGTTCTCCTTTAGTGAATCCACCATGTATACATCATACGAGGAAGTGGCCGTCCAGCGTCTGGTGAACGGCGGGTTCTGGGACTCTTCTTCTCCGGCATCGTCGACCCGTTGATGTCCTCGGAGTCGTAATCTAGTGTGTCAGTCAAATCCTCGACCGTGGCTATGAAGTGGGTGGCGGGTGGGGAGCAAAATTCTCCACCGCTAGCCCCTAGTTCGGACCAGATAGAGTTCGGTTGTGAGTCCTCCGTCAAGGACAGGTTTTTTTAATGAGTTTAGCATGTCGCCCAAAGGCGAGTGCTGGAATATGTCTGCGGCACTGAATTCGAAGATCTATAAACGATCAAGTTTGGCGTCCACGGGTTCACATGGTTCGAAACTTATGGACAGAGACGAGTCCGGAGTTCTGGTGGCACAGGTATCGTGTGAGATCAAGTCTATGTGCGGCTCCAACGACGGGGAATTTGTGGCCTCCGTGGCGGGGTTGAGCTTCCCGTCCTTGGATGGTGCAGTCTGCTACGGATATAAGGCCAGAGCGGTTACAGGAGCTATCTCCTGGATGCAGTCCGATGACAGATTTAGGCCATGTCTCTCGTGGCGACCAGGAGTGGTAGCCGAGGTCTCGAATCCGGCAAAGATCAAGTCTCCACGGATGTCCGCAACATAGTTCAAGGTCCCAAATCTAACCTGATGGCCAGGGGCGTAGCTTTCGATCTGCTCTAGATGGCCAAACGAATTAGCCCGCAGTGCGAAGCCGCCAAACACGAAGATTTGTCCGGGGAGGAAAGTTTTTCCTTGGACATCATCATTATTGACGATTGAAGGGGCCATCAAACCTATTGGCAACAGCACCATGGAACTCTCAATGAAAGCACCAATGTCGGTGTCAAAACCGGCGGATCTCGGGTAGGGGGTCCCGAACTGTGCGTCTAAGGTCGATGGCAATAGGAGACAGGGGACACAATGTTTTACCTAGGTTCAGGCCCTCTCTATGGAGGTAATACCCTACGTCCTGCTTGATTGTTCTTGATGAATATGAGTATTACAAGAGTTGATCTACCACGAGATCGTAATGGCTAAACCCTAGAGGTCTAGCTTGTATGGCTATGGTAATGTCTCACCTCCGGACTAAGTCCTCCGGTTTATATAGACACCGGGAGGATCTAGGGTTACACAAGGTCAGTTACAAAGAAAGGAATCTACATATTTGGTCGCCAAGCTTGCCTTCCACGCCAAGGAGAGTCGGATCCGGACACGGGTGCAGTCTTCGGTCTTCGTATCTTCACAGCCCATCAGTCCGGCCCATGGCTAACAGGCCAGATGCCCGAGGACCCCTTAGTCCAGGACTCCCTCACCAACCTCGGGAGCGCGCCTCCTCTTAGCGCTCGAGCCTTAGGAGGGGTGCTGGATCAAAGAGTTCAAGGCATACCTGACACAAGGCACGTTGCCGGAGAAGGAGGAAGATGCGGAACGTGTGGCCCGATAGGCTACAACATACTGCATTCAGGATGATGAGCTATACAGGAAGCGGCCAAATGATGTTTCTCGGCGATGCGTTTCCATGGAACAGGGGAAGGATTTGCTGGCTGCTACCTCTTAAGCACTGCATTGGTTTTCCCCGAAGAGGAAGGGATGATGCAGCAAAGTAGCGTAAGTATTTCGCTCAGTTTTTTGAGAACCAAGGTATCAATCCAGTAGGAGGCTACACGCAAGTCCCTCGTACCTGCACAAAACAAATAAATCCTCGCAACCAACCTAAATAGGGGTTGTCAATCCCTATAAGGCCACTTATGAGAGTGAGATCTGATACATATGATAAGATAATATTTTTGGTATTTTTATGCTAAAGATGCAAAGTAAAATAAAGGCAAAGTAAATAGCAAAGGAAATAAAAGTAGTAGGAGATTAATATGATAAAGATAGACCCGGGGGCCATAGGTTTCACTTTTGGCTTCTCTCGAGAGCATAAGTATTCTACGGTGGGTGAACAAATTACTGTTGAGCAATTGACAGAATTGAGCATAGTTATGAGAATATCTAGGTATGATCATGTATATAGGCATCACATCCGAGACAAGTAGACCGACTCCTGCCTGCATCTACTACTATTACTCCACTCATTGACCGCTATCCAGCATGCATCTAGAGTATTAAGTTAAAAATAGAGTAATGCCTTAAGCAAGATGACATGATGTAGAGGGATAGACTCATGCAATATGAAGAAAACCCCATCTTGTTATCCTCGATGGCAACAATACAATACGTGCCTTACTGCCCGTACTGTCACCGGGAAAGGACACCGCAAGATTGAACCCAAAGCTAAGCACTTCTCCCATTGCAAGAAAGATCAATCTAGTAGGCCAAACCAAACTGATAATTCGAAGAGACTTGTGAAGATAAGCAATCATACATAAAAGAATTCAGAGAAGATTCAAATATTATTCATAGATAGACTTGATCATAAACCCACAATTAATCGATCTCAACAAACACACCGCAATAAGAAGATTACATCGAATAGATCTCCAGAAGAGAGGGGGAGAACATTGTATTGGGATCCAAAAAGAGAGAAGAAGCCATCCAGCTACTAACTATGGACCCGTAGGTCTGAAGTAAACTACTCACACTTCATCGGAGAGGCTATGGTGTTGATGTAGAAGCCCTCCGTGATCGATGCCCCCTTCGGTGGAGCTCCGAAACAGGCCCCAAGATGGGATCTCATGGATACAAAAAGTTGCGGCGGTGGAATTAGGGTTTTGGCTACGTATCTGATCGTTTGGGGGTACGTAGGTATATATAGGAGGAAGGAGTACGTCGGTGGAGCAACAGGGGGCCCGCGAGGGTGGAGGGCGCGCCTGGGGTAGGCAGGCGCGCCCCCTACCTCGTGGCCTCCTCTCTTGTGCCTTGACATAGGGTCGAAGTCTCCTAAGTCTTATTCATTGAGAAAATCACATTCCGGAAGGTTTCATTCCGTTTGATATTCCTTTTCTTCGAAACCCTAAAACAGGCAAAAAACAGTAACTCTGGGCTGGGCCTCCGGTTAATAGGTTAATCCCAAAAATAATATAAAAGTGGATAATAAAGCCCAATAATGTCCAAAACAGTAGATAATATAGCATGGAGCAATCAAAAATTATAGATACGTTGGAGACGTATCACTGGCTGATGTACATGGCGGAGAATGCGGGCACCACTCGTCCTCGCGCACCCTGGTCCGCAAGGCTTTTCGCAGCGGGTTCTACTGGCCCACGGCACTCAACGACCCGGCCGAGCTGGTGAAATCTTGTGAGGCCTGCCACTTCCATGCCAAGTAGATCCACCAGCCTGCTCAGGACCTCCAGACTATCCCGCTCTCATGGTCGTTCGCGGTCTGGGGGCTGGATATCCTGGGTCCATTCCCTCGAGCACCAGGAGGCTACCGCTACCTCTACGTCGCCATTGACAAATTCACCAAGTGGGCGGAAGTGGAAGCTGTCCGCACCATCCCGGTCGGGTCAATAGTCAAGTTCATCAAGGGCCTCGTAAGCCGATTTGGGGTCCCTAACCGCATCATCAACGACAACGGCTCTCAGTTCACTAGCAATCTCTTCAAAACGTATTGTGCTAACCTTGGAACGCAGATCTGCTATGCCTCTGTGGCGCACCCCAAAAGCCACAGCCAGGCCCAACGCGCCAACGCGGAGGTCCTGAGGGGTCTCAAGACAAGGACCTTCAAGAAGAAGCTTGAGGCCTACGACAGGGGCTGGCATGACGAGCTCTAGTCCATGCTATGGTCCATCCGCACCACCGCCACCAGGCCGACAGGCGGGACCCCGTTCTTCCTCGTCTATGGAGCAGAAGCGGTTCACCCACACGAGGTCATGCATCGCTCCGTGCGGGTCCTGGCATTTGATGAAACACAGTAGGACATCATGCGGGGTATGGATCTCATGCTGGGGGAGAAACGCCGCCGAGAAGCCTTGCTCCGAGCTACGAGGTACCAGCAGGCGCTACGGCGGTACCACTGCCGCAGCGTCCGCTCCAGGATGCTCGAGGTGGGTGATCTTGTCCTGAGGCGGGTGCTCTCCAGGGAAGGGCTGGACAAGCTCTCGCCCATGTGGGAGGGCCCGTTTCAGGCCATCCACGTCTCCAGGCCTGGCGCCGCGTGCCTGGAGACGCAGGACGAGATCTCTATCCAGAACGCCTGGAACATCCAGCACCTCTTGAGGTTCTACCCATGAAGAAAGGCCCCGTGCCTGTGAAGAATCTCCGCTCGTGACACTCTCACGTAATAATGAGTGGGGCTGTATACGCCCCGGAGTCTCAGGAGTGCCGCCCTCGGGCCTCGGGGGCTCCCTCCCACGCCTAGTGGAAACACTTAGCTCCGCGCTGGTGAGAAGACAAGAAGACTAGACTAGGTGCCGAACGCGGCTTTTCATTTGCTTTCTGCAATTGGTTTGCCCCCTCTTTTAAAGTGAGAATTTGCTTTCTAGTGTTCCTTGCTGGCCTGGTTTTTTGTCCTTGTTGCCTCCCTTTTTGCCCTCGGTTCCTCGTTTTTGACCCGTTCTCTCCCTCGCGTGCCTCGCGAGGGGGCTGGACGGGCGCCTCGTGAGCGTTTTCATTTTCTAGTCTTTCGCAAGGCACCCTCGCTCGAACTCGCAAGCTAGTGTGCCCTTCTCAGTCCATGCCCCCCCCGGTACCGCGACGACAGGCACATGGTTACCGCTGGCAGTGCCTGCGATCAGGACCCAGAAGAATAAGGATTTCCTAGCAAATTTTCGCAGTTCTCAGGCGCCTCCCGAGCATAGGAGACCTCGCCAGGCATTGGGGAGTGCGCGTCTTGTGAGGCAGAATCTACTTCAGGCGCATCAAGCTAAGTTGTTCCTATGCACATACATAAAACATGACTCTGCAACACAACACATGAACAATAAACATAGCACAGCCACTTAGAGATCATAATTGTTGCATGCCCCGGCGGGCTCCATACTTGTCTCTCTCTCTTAAATGCAGGAAGGAAAGGAGGAATGAAACAAAAGCAGAATGTGCTCCTATGGCTGGTCGCGAGGACGGGCCCAGGGCGCTCTCCTGAGCTCAGCCAGACCCCTCTTCGTGCTTCACCGGAGCACGGCGACGAGACAACCTGCTGCCGCCTTCGAAGCGGGCAGGGTGGCGTGGTGGATGGTCGTATTCACAGCTGCTGGAGCTGTTGCCAGAAGAAGAATCGCCTTGCTGGACGAGACATGGCCGGCGCCGAAGGCGGGCCCGCCGTCACTCTCATTGCGGCCGTCGCCAAGGCCGAGCACCTCGTCACCGTCGTTGTCCTCGGGGCAGCATCCAACGTGGCGACCATCTTCCCCAAATACCCTCACGAAGAGGGTCGCATCGCTGTCGTACTTGAAGTGGAGGGCACACCGCCTGTCCAGTCTGCGCGCGCGGGCGAACGTCTGCCAACCGTGAGCCAGGACCGCATTGCCTATGGCGGAGACCTCGACCGCGACCCAAGAAGCCTTGGTGCAGTAGTGGTCCGCTTGCAGCCAAAGACCACCTACACCAGTGGCTGGTAGCTCACCGACAAAGAAGCATGGGAGCTGAAGCCACGTGCCGGCCGGGTTCTCCGACCACACGATGAACTCCGGCAGCACTTCCGCCGAGTGGAAGCGTGGCCTGGGCGGCCGCGTGGCCATGACACACCTCCCTTCATCGACAGGGCTACAACGACTTGGGCGGCCGCCACCGCGCAAATAGGCGCTACCGCGGCCGTGAGGGGCCGCGGCAGGGGTCGCATGGTGTTTACAGGGACGGCTGCGCCCCCTCTTGGGCGGTGGAGAGCCGGGCCCCTCCTGGCAAGCCTTCCCCTTCTCTGCCGCTGAGAGCCTCTTCGTAGGCGCCATGGGTGTCGCTGCTGGCAGTGAAGCGAGGAAGAAAAAGGAGCAGGAGAAGCAAGGTAAGAGATGGGTGATGGGGGCTCTGCCCCCACTTCCCATTTATAGCCAAAGGGAGGCCAACCGCCGGCCTCCATGATCCAAGGTAATAATGATCTTTTTCTGCATGCAGCAAGGACCCGTCAAGTCGGGCAGTTGCCGAGGTTGCGTGGGGAAGCGGAGACGCCCACGTCCAATCAGTTGCCACGCGCCAACCGTGGCCGTAGGCTGATGGGGCCCGTGGCGCTCCATGCTTGCCCTTTGGCTTCGCCTCGAAGCCAAGCCCGAGCGCGCCATTGGCCCGGGGGCTACTATCGGCATTTTGGGAACGGGGGTCCCTAGATTTGCCTGCCTGCGGCCTGCAGCGTGTCTCCACCGGCGGCCCCGTATGGCCCGTCTTCACCAGCAAACATTCAAGACCCTCGCGAGTGGCCAAGCCTCGCGAGGCAAACGATGCAAGACCTCCTCAGGGGCGTCCTCACCAGGCTGGCTCGCGAGGGGCGGAAAGATCAAGGCGAGGCACACCTTGTGAGGTTCCTGTGACGCAAGCCATGACGACTGGAACTAGGCGGGCACCAGTGCATAGTGTCCTCGTTTCCTCTTTTGAGTTAAAGCGGCAAGCATAGGCAAGGAGTCCCGACGCATCAAGCAAAGGATTCCATATCGGTGCAACAAGACCAAGACCAGCAGGAGGGCAAGACGGAGGTCATCGTGGAGCCCAAGACGGCGTCACCGCCATAGCCTTTGGCAGGCCAAGACCACTTTTGTCAGGATAGCTTGTACTAGTTGTCTCCCTTTGAATTTGGCCATTGTGGGATCCCTTCCCTCTCAATATTTGGGAAGAGGATCAGGGCCTCTATAAATAGGACTAGCCACCACCATAGGAAGGAGGATCGAATCTGATCCCGACCCTCGACCACACAAGCACACCAAACACAACAACACCTCTCCTTGCGAGGCTGTACTTCCCTTGTACTGTTCATCCTCAGCCCAAGAGGCAATCCAGCACACCACACTGGAGTAGGGTATTACACCACAACGGTGGCCTGAACCAGTATAAATCTTGTGTTTCGTGCTCTTTGGGTTCGTTGAGCTAGGCCGTGAGATCATAGAGTGCGTGAGCTAGAGACGGGGAGAGATCTTCGTGCGCACCCCAGTGTTCGAACCTCAAGGGTTTTGCCGGAACCCGAAATCCAACAATACTTATCACTTCCACCATTGGGAATTGCTACGATGATTCCCTGCACTTGGGGATTATCAGTTGCTTGACATACAGCAACTCTTTAAGAGGACCATTAATAAATGCACTCTTCACCTCCATTTGATACAATTTAAAATCATGATGAGAGGCATATGCAAGCAAAATGTGAATGGATTCAAGATGGGCAACAGGGGCAAAGGTTTCATCAAAGTTCAAACCTTCAACATGGGCGAATCCTTGTGCCACTAACCCCAGTGTTTCTAGTTACTTGTTGATACGTCTCCAACGTATCTACTTTTCCAAACACTTTTGTCCTTGTTTTGGACTCTAACTTGCATGATTTGAATGGAACTAACCCAGACTAAAGCTATTTTCAGCAGAATTACCATGGTGTTATTTATGTGCAGGAGCAAACGTTCTCGGAATGACCTGAAACTTCACAGAGACACTTTTCAGAAAATAAGAAAAATATCTGCCAAAGATGAAGGCCAGGGGGCCCACCGTCTCTCCACGAGGGTGGGGGGCACGCCCCTTCCTCATGGGCCCCCTGTTGCCTCTCCGAATCCAACTCCACCTCCATATGTTGAGTTTCAGGAAAAAAATCGGAGAGAAGAAATCATCGCGTTTTACGATACAGAGCCGCCGCCAAGCCCTAAAACCTCTCGGGAGGGCTGATCCGGAGTCCGTTCGAGGCTCTGGAGAGGGGAATCCATCGCCATCGTCATCATCAACCATCCTCCATCACCAATTTCATGATGCTCACCGCCGTGCGTGAGTAATTTCATCGTAGGCTTGCTAGACGAAGATGGGTTGGATGAGATCTATCATGTAATCGAGTTAGTTTTGTTAGGGTTTGATCCCTAGTGTCCACTATGTTCTGAGATTGATGTTGCTATGACTTTGCTATTCTTAATGCTTGTCACTAGGGCCCGAGTGCCATGATTTCAGATCTGAACCTATTATGTTTTCATCAATATATGGGTGTTCTTCATCCTATCTTGCAAGTCTATAGTCACCTATTACGTGTTATGATCCGTTAACCCCGAAGTGACAATAATCGGGATACTTACCGGTGATGACCGTAGTTTGAGGAGTTCATGTATTCATTATGTGTTAATGCTTTGTTCCGGTTCTCTATTAAAAGGAGGCCTTAATATCCCTTAGTTTCCGTAAGGACCCCATTGCCACCGGAGGGTAGGACAAAAGATGTCATGCAAGTTCTTTTCCATAAGCACGTATGACTATGTTCGGAATACATGCCTACATTATATCAATGAACTGGAGCTAGTTCTGTGTCACCCTAGGTTATGACTGTTACATGATGAACCACATCCGGCATAATTCTCCATCATCGATCCATTGCCTACGTGCTTTCCATATATTGTTCTTCGCTTATTTACTTTTCCGTTGCTATTGCTATCATCACTACAAAATACCAAAAACATTACTTTTGCTATCATTACCTATTGCTACCGTTACCACAACTATCATATTACCTTGCTACTAAACACTCTGCTGCAGATATTAAGTTTCCAGGTGTGGTTGAATTGACAACTCAGCTGCTAATACTTGAGAATATTCTTTGGCTCCCCTTGTGTGAATCAATAAATTTGGGTTGAATACTCTACCCTTGAAAACTGTTGCGATCCCCTATACCTGTGGGTTATCAAGACTATTTTCTGGCGCCGTTGCCGGGGAGCATAGCTCTATTCTTTGAGTCACTTGGGATATATATCTGCTTATCATTATGAAGAACTTGAGAGATCCAAAAACCAAGATCTATCCCTCAACTACGAGGGGAGGTAAGGAACTGCCATCCAGCTCTGCACTTGATTCACCTTCTGTTATGAGTAAATTTGCGACACCTACACCTGCTTCTGCTATTCGTTCTGATATGTCGCATGTTATTGATGATGCCACTTCTGCTATGCATGATACTTATGATGAAACTACCTCTATGCCTGATACTACTGTGCCACTTAGTGATTTTCTTGATGAACAACTTGCTAGGGCTAGAGAGATTGAAAATATTGAATCTGATTATACTGATAAAAGTGATGATGAAGAACCACTTGTTATTCCTAAGGGTTATTTATTTGATCAAGAAGCTTCTTTAGCTATTTTAGCTTGCAGAAATAGAACTGAACTTAAAAGGTTATTAGCTAAATGGAGTAAACAATCTCTAAATGCTAGGATGAAACCTGACCCTGCTTTTGCTACTTCACCTATCTTTGTTACTGATAAGGATTACGAATTCTCTGTTGATCATGATATAATTACTTTGGTTGAATCTGATCCTTTTCATGGTTATGAATCTAAAACTGTTGTGGCACATCTTACTAAATTGAATGATATAGCTAACCTGTTCACTAAAGATGAGAGAACTCGTTACTTTTACATTCTTAAAATATTTCCGTTCTCATTAAAGGGTGATCCTAAGATATGGTTCAATTCTCTTGATCCTGGTTGTGTGCATAGTCCCCAGGATATGATTTATTACTTCTCTTCTAAATATTTCCCTGCTCATAAGAAACAAGCTGCTTTAAGGGATATATATAATTTTGTGCAAATTGAAGAAGAGAGTCTCCCACAAGCTTGGGGGAGGCTTCTCCAATTACTTAATGCTTTGCATGATCATCCTCTTAAGAAAAATGAAATACTTGATATCTTTTATAATGGACTAACCGATGCCTCCAAAGATTACCTAGATAGTTGTGCTGGTTCTGTTTTCAGGGAAAGAACACCGGATGAAGCTAAAATTCTATTGAATAATATGTTGACAAATGAAAATAATTGGACACCTCCGGAGCCAATTCCCGAGCTTATTCCTAAACCAACTCCGAAGAAGAGGGGTATTTTATTTCTCAGTCCTGAAGATATGCAAGAGGCAAAGAAATCTATGAAAGAAAAGGGTATTAAAGCTGAAGATGTTAAGAATTTACCTCCTATTGAAGAAATACATGGTCTTAATTTACCTCCTGTTGAAGAAACATATAATCTTAATCCTTTACCTATTGAAGAAACTCATGGTCTTGATAACCCGACATAGGTAGTAAAGGTAAATTCTCTCTATAGATATGATAAAGTTGTAATCCCATTTACTAAATTTGCTAGCCCATGCTTAGATGAGTTTGATAAATTTATGGCTAAGCAAGAAGAATTTAATGCTTATTTTGGTAGACAATTGAAATACAATTCAAATATGCTTAAACACTTGGGTGATTATATGGCTAATGTCAGAGGTGAACTTAAACTTATTAGTAAACATTCTTCTATGGTTACCACTCAAGTAGAACAAGTACTTAAGGCTCAAAATGATTTGCTCAATGAATTGAATAGTAAAGATAATGATCATGTTGTTAGAGTTATGACTAGAGGTGGTAGAATGACTCAGGAACCTTTGTATCCTGAAGGCCACCCTAAGAGAATTGAGCAAGATTCTCAGAGAAATAATACAGATGCACCTAGTTCTTCTAAAAAGAAGAAAAAGAAAAATGATAGGACTTTGCATGCTTCTAGTGATCCTATTGTTGAAACACCTGAGAATCCAAATGATATTTCTATTTCTGATGCTGAAACACAATCTGGTAATGAACCTGAAACTAGTAATAATGCTAATGATGATGCTCAACCTAGTAATGATAATGATGTAGAAATTGAACCTGCTGTTGATCTTGATAACCCACAATCAAAGAATCAACGTTATGATAAGAAAGATTTTGTTGCGAGGAAACATGGTAAAGAAAGAGAGCCTTGGGTTCAGAAACCCATGCATTTTCCTCCCAAACCATCCAAGAAAAAGGATGATCAGGATTTTGAGCGCTTTGCTGAAATGATTAGACCTATCTTTTTGCGTATGCGATTAACTGATATGCTCAAAACCAATCCTTATGCTAAGTATATGAAAGATATAATTACAAATAAAAGAAAGATACCGGAAGCTGAAATTTCCACCATGCTTGCTAATTATACTTTTAAGGGTGGAGTACCAAGGAAACTTGGAGATCCAGGAGTACCCACTATACCATGCTCTATTAAAAGAAACTATGTTAAAACTGCTTTATGTGATCTTGGAGCCGGTGTTAGTGTTATGCCTCTCTCTTTATATCGTAGACTTGATTTGAATAAGTTGACACCTACTGAAATATCTTTGCAAATGGCTGATAAATCAACTGCTATACCTGTCGGTATTTGTGAGGATGTTCCTATTGTAGTTGCAAATGTTACTATTTTAACGGACTTTGTTATTCTTGATATTCCCGAGGACGATAGTATGTCTATTATTCTTGGAAGACCCTTTTTGAATACTGCAGGGGCTGTTATTGATTGCACTAAAGGCAATGTCACTTTTCATGTTAATGGTAATGACCACATGGTACACTTTCCGAGGAAACAACCTCAAGTTCATAGTATCAACTCTATTGGAAAAATTCCATCGATTATATTTGGAGGTTTCGAATTTCCTCTTCCTGCTTTCAAGAAGAAATATGATATTCTTATTACTGGGGATATGCATATCCCCATTGAGGTAACATAGTGTTATTCGAAATTTGTCCATTCCATGTTATTCGGAATGAGTTCGTTAACAAGACTTGATCAACCTTGTTAGTGGATTCCTTTTGATGATCATGAGATGGATGAAAATAGAAGGCACAACCACGGGGGGAGCTGCCACCTGGCCACAAGGGTGGAGGGCGCGCCCCCTGCCTCGTGGGCCCATGGTGGCCCTCGTCCACTTATTCCTGCACCCATCCTCTTCTTCTTCGTCCCAAAAACACGAAAAACCAACTCAGGCACGAGTTCCTGCCCTCTTTGATGTAATTTTCGATCTCCTTGCTCAAAGCACCTCTCACAAAACTGCTTGGGGAGATTGTTCCTTGGTATGTGACTCCTCCATTGGTCCAATTAGTTTTTGTTCTAGTGCTTTATTCATTGCAATTTTTTGCTGCTTAAGTGACCTTTTTCTTGAGCTTGCATGTCAAATTTATATGGTCAAAAGTAGTTTTGATGCATGATATAGGCCCTAGGCACTTGTAAGAGTAGTTGCTATCAATATTATTGAGTTTGGTTTACTTTTATTTTGAAGTTACTAAAAATTTCAGAATTTTTCAGAAAATGATGAGGAGACTATTGAGGGGCTCATCGAGCCAAAGCTCGAAGGAAAAGGCACCAAAGCCTAAGTATAATTTGCCTCGCACCACGGAGGTTCGAGCGTGTGAATGGCCTTCCGAGGATTTCTTGAGAGCACCGGGATTTATGAAGTTTTTCATGAATTAGCTAAGAATGCAGGCCTTACCGCTTTCCTCCACAACCAATGCGATCAGTATCTCTTGCTCACAAATATCTTTGTGCAAAACTTTCATTTCTATTCTAGGAGCTCACCACGTACGGTGGAATTCTATTTATATGATGAGCATAAGGAGATGTCACTTTATGATTTTTGTCGGGTTTGCTTAGTCCCTTTTGAAGGCAAGACAGAAGAACCACATTGTGATGATGTGGAGGGATTTATTGATACTATCACTGTAGGGGAAACAAGGAAGGTTTCCGATGCACGAATCACTAGCATACATTTTCCTGTTTTACGTTATTTTGCATTATTTGCTAGTCGTTGCTTAATTGGTCGCGGAAACTGTGGAAACCTTAGTATCCTTGATATTATTATTTTGATCCACGGTTTATATGGTGATAACTCTGTTAGTATGGGCGGCATTGTTGCCAAACGGTTAAGTCTGAACCGTACCAAGGGCCCCATCTTTGGAGGCATCTATGCTACACGCCTAGCGCACATTTTAACATACCTATTAGGCATTATGAGAAGGAAGAAAAGGTGTTGCCTCGTGTTTATTTAGATTATAAAAGTATGGTGACACATGATTTTATTGTTAAGAATAGAGAAGAAGAGCTTAAATATCAATTGTTCTTTAATAAATATCATCCTGAGACTATTACCCTGCCTGCTCCTTCTTTGTTTGATTTGACTGTAGGCATGTACCTTGTTCCGTTGACGGCTATTCACGCCTACCGGAACCCTGCACCAGCCGAGGAGCCAGAGCCGGAACCACAATTTGATCCTTCACGACAGTCTAATTATTAGTGGGATCTGGAGATGATTGTTAGCCAGTGGCAATCGGAGTTGTCCTCTTCTTCTTCCCAGTATGACCCCAACAACTATTATTATGGATATTAGCCAGGCCAACCGTGGCCATAGACCAACTTAGGCCAAAAGCCTAAACTTGGGGGAGTACGTATTTCCCACCGACATTACATTTATGCTCACACACTCATTGCTAGATGTCGATGTTCATACTTTTTCATTGTATCATCCATGCTAGTTTATTTTCCTTTTTATGCTTTCTTCTTGTGTGTTTAATTAACCTTAAGAAAAACAAAAAAAAATTTAGTTGTAGCTTTTAATTAATTTACTTTCCATGCTTGTAGTAGTAATTAAAAAGAAAACCCAAAATGATTTCCTATTATTCTTTTGCTTGTTGGGAGCTTTCCCGTGTAAATAGTTTTATTTCTTTTCTTTCCTTTGGGGGTCGATAGGAGAAGACCATAATTAAATTGTTGAAGTGGCTCTTATATGCATTATTGTTGATCTGACAAAAGAGCCCATATTGCCTTGTCTTCTCCTGTTTATTGAATGCCTGCAGATTCCAACATAGTCCAATGCACGTGCACTATTATTATTATTCACATTGTTCGGCCGTGCAAGTTGTCGGCGTTCTGGGAACGGGGGTCCCCAGACTTGCCTGCCTGCGGCCTGCGGCATGGCTCAAAGGGGGGCCCAGCGCGGCCCATCTTCACCAACACAAACCCAAGACCCTCGCGAGGGGCCAAGCCTCGCGGGGCGAACAACGCGGAGCTTCCTCAGGCACGGCCTCATCAGGCTGGCTCACGAGGAGGCGGAGAGACCAAGGAAGGATACCTCACGAGGTGCCCGTGACGCAAGCCATGACGACCAAGGGCGCCAGGCGGGTGCCAGCCCGCGCAGTGTCCTCCTTTCCTCTTTGGTGCAAAGGGGGCAAGCGCAGCCGCGGAGTACCGAGGCATCAGGCAAAGGTTGCCATTTCGGTGCAACGAGACCAAGACCAGGAGGACTACGAGATGGAGGTCACCGTGGAGCCCAAGACGGCGTCATCACCAGAGCTTTGCGCAGGCGAAGACTACTTTTGTCAGGATAGCTGATACTAGCTGTCCCCCCTCAAATTAGCCCGCCATTGTTGGCTCCCTTCCCGCTCGATATTTGGGCAGAGGACCAAGGCCTCTATAAATAGGACCAGCCACCCACAGAGCAAAGGGGGTTCGGGGGTTGAAAGAAAAGAGAGGGATCAAAGGATAAAGAAGATCAAGTAGAGAGAGAGAGAGAGAGAGAAGGGTGACTGAGCTCCTCCCAGCAGTTCATCGCCCCAGCCAAGAATAGACCCTCGGGAGGCTGTTCTTCCTTGTATTGTTCGTCATCAACAGCCCAAGAGGCAATCCACCACACCACACACTGGAGTAGGGTATTACACCACAACGGTGGCCTGAACTAGTATAAACCCTGTGTCCCTTGTGTTGTTCTTTCCATAGTTTAGATGTTAGCGAGGCGGAGGGGTGCAGGTAGGTAGGAGGCGAAATCTCCGCGTGCACCCCAGTGTTCGAACCACAAGGGTCTGCCGGAACCCGAAATCCGATATTTGGCGCGCCAGGTAGGCGTGCGCCGGAATCCACCTTCTACCGCTTCGCGCCCCGTCGCATCATCATCACCATGTCCGGCGACCAGGCGGGCAACCCATATCCGTGGGCGGCGTGGCCCGCCTGCGCAGAGCCGCTTGCCTCGGGCGACCCCGTGCCCCAGGCAGCTCGCGGTCCGCAGGGCACTGCGGGCCGCGGGCGACGCGGACAGGCTTCGACAGCTCTCACACCGCGGCAGGCGCGGTCGTGAGCAAGGGCCTCCAATCACGCCGCGACCACGACGACATACACCCGTAGGGAGCAGGAGAGCTCGAGGGCCGCGCTCACAGTGGCCCGAGAGCTGCTGCAGTGCAGGCTGCTGGAGGGCGGCCATGACGTGCTGCTGGAGCGAGTGATAGAGCTCCTGGGCTTTGACGCCTCGGGGGCTCACCCCTTCTCCACCCAGCTCCCATCTCAAGCCCATGGCGGCCCGCGCGGGGGCTCCGCGCGCGCCCACGCGCTCCAAGGCTACTCCAACGCCAGCGAAGCTGTCAGTGCCGGACCGGCGGCGGCGCTACCCTCGCTCACGGTCCGCGAAGAAGAAGGACTCGACGCGACCCGCGGCCCCAGTGGACAGCTGCGCTGCCACCCCACGGTGGTCGCGTCAGGCAGGACCGCGTGGCATGCTCCTCAGGCCAAGCTGGGGGGACGAGGCGCCAGAAGCTGAGCCTTTACGGGAGCCTCGGGACGGTCCCACTGGCCATGCTGGGGGCAACGATTATCGGGTACCGCTAATTCTTCAGGAGCAGGTATATGCTAACCATGGATCGCGGGAGGTGCAGGTCGCCACAGCGACCAGCTGCCCCGCTCCCATAGTCTCCTGCCCCTCGGGAGTTGGGCGCAGGGCGCTGCAGGAGAGGGGCCGGGATCCGACAACACCACCACGGCGTTCGGAGCAAGGTGTTCTCAGGAGGTAGGCCCTCCGCTGGGGAGGTGCCTCAGGGCCTGCCCCCAGTGGAGGACCCGTGGTCGTCGGGGGAACCGCTGGCGACCGCTCTACCCCATCGGCGGTGTCCTGGTTTCCGGTCGTCATTGATGGCACTAGAGTGTGGAGCAAGGCGGGGCCCTCATCTGGCGATATGAAGCAAGGCCAGTACCTGTGAAGAAGGCCCAGTGCCTGTGAAGCTCGCCGCCCCGTGACACTCTCACGTAATAATGAGTGGGGTTGTACACGCCCCGGAGTCTCAGGGGTGCCGGCCTCAGGCCCTGGGTATCCCTCCCACGCCCAGTGGCAGCACTTAGCTCCGCGCTGGTGAGAAGACGTCCAAGACTAGACTAGGTGCCGGATGCGGCCTTTTGTTTGCTTTCATTGCTCTTCCCTTTGGTTGTCGCTTTCCCCCGCTGGATTCAAGTTGGATTCGAATTTGAGATTTGCGTGTGTTCGGGGAAGGGGTGCTTAGTCTCGTTCGAGCAATTTCTCGCATTTTGGTTACCGCTTCGCCTCAGCTGCCTCCCCTCGCGAGCCCCTCGCGAGCCGGGTCAGGCCTAGCTTGCGTGCAGCCCAGACTGCCGCCGACGTGACCTCTCAGGAGGGTGTTTTACTGCAGATTCTACGAACCCAATCAGGGAACACTCGAGACACCACAACCCCCCGCGGGCTGCCTCAGGGCCGGCACGGGACAAAGGTAAACTAGCCGACCAGCGCGTCGCTTGGGCCAACCACTTGGCGCGGGTGCATGGGAAATGTAGCGTCTACTAATACGATGAACACAAGTTTTACATAAGGGGCTCCCCCTCCAAAATGCTCTCACTGCAATCAGGCCAAAACCTGATTTCTATTCATGCAGGGTAAGGAAGTAGGAGCAATGCACAATCAGTCGGATGAATCCCACAATGCGTTCTCAGGAGCACCACCCGAGCCGTTGCTAGCGTCGCTGAACTCACCATCGCTGTCAGCATCGCCGCCAGCCCTCGTCGGCCGCCATGATCACGTCGTCGTTGTCCGAAGCGAAGGCCTTGATAAGAACATCCACATTGTCTTCCACCCAGTGCGCCAGGTCGCCTCGGATGGCCTGGGGGACTGGGGCGATGGCGGCATCAAAATCAAAGTGGGGATCCATGTTCCGGAGGTGGCTGAAGACACGAGAAAAGGCGCTCCCAAGGAGGGCGCGGCTCCTCTCCTCCACCAACCTGTCAGCCCTGACCGACCGCGCCTCCAGCTGCGTCAACACGTCAGTGAAGAACTGAAGATTGCCAGCATAGTTAACTGCATGCGGCTCGCCAACAGCCGCCTCGCAGATGTTGCCCAAGGCTGTGTTGGCTCTCTCCCGGAGCATGGCAAGCATGGGGCCGTGCTCATGCTCCAGGATCCGCCACTGACGGATCTTGTCCACATTCTGGCCCGCGACGACCTCAGCCTCCTCCACCCGCTGGCGGAGAAGGAGCACCTCGGCCTGGGAGGCGGTTAACTCACCTTGCGCCACCTCAAGAGCGGCCCGGAAAGCGTCGGCCCGCCGCGTCGCCTCCTCCAGCTTGGCCCTCCAGGCAGCAGTCCTGCCTTCGGCTTCGGCCCGGATCAACCCCAGCTTCTCTTCGAACTCGTGCTCGAGGTTCAAATGCGCCATCGCCACTCGACGCGGGCTTCCTGTGCAGCAACATCATCCTCTGCCTGTGTCACCAAGCGCTCCCTCGTCTCCAGATGCTCGTACTCACAAGTACGTTCGGCGGCTTCCAGCGTCAGCGCCTCCTCACGCTTCTGGAGCTCTGCTGAGTCACCGGAGGCCACCTTCATCGACACGAGGGCTGCCTCGTGCAGCTCCACCTGCTCCTCCAGCGAATGGCACCAGGCCAGGAGCTCCCGAGCCCACTCCTCCGCCGCTGTTCGCCGTCGGTCAGCTTCCCGAGCCTCCTCAACGGCCAAAAATCGGGCCTCTCGAGAGGCCACCAACGACACCTTGGCCTCTGCGTCGTCAAGATCATGCTGACGGCGCGCAAGGGCGATGGCGCCCTCCAGCTCGCGCCTCTCTGCAGCCAGGCACAGGCCCTTTACCTCAAGGCGCTTGTATTCATCGGCAAGCTCCTCTCCAAGCAGGCTTACCGCGTCAGCCGCCCTTCGAAGGAATCCTTGGCGGAGAGTGCGACGCTGCCGAGCGTGCTCGAGCACGTCTTCCACACCATCATCTGCCCCAAGAAAGCGCCGGGGGCCGCGAGTCAGCACTCCCCCTCCGGGCTGGGGGCTGGGGGCTGGCACCCTCGCGACGGCCGGGCACGCCGCGTCAGAAGCCCGGCCAGGGGCTAGCCCGTCCCCAGGTGAAGAGCGCAGGAAGCGCCTCAGCCAATCGCAGTCCACGACCAGGCGAGAAGCCCATGCTAGGCCGGCTATGCCACGAGAAGGCCTGCAAGGGATCGCGAGGTGCGTGGGGCCACGATACGCCTCGGGACGGTTCGCCTCGCCGATCGCCCTCACCACAAGGACTCCACTGCTTGGAGCGCTTGAAGACGATGGAGGGGGCGAAGCCAAGGGGGACGGCTCCTCAGCCTTCTCCGCAAGCTCGACTGGAAGGGGCCTGCAGAGCAAGGGTCAGTAAGAGCAACAGAAGGATCGGGAGCTGGGAAAGGAGAAGGCTTACTCGTTAGTGGCTAAGTACTTCCTGCGCTTCAGCAGGCGACAAGGGTAATCATCGCCCAGGGCCTCCCTTCTCTTCCGGAGGGCCTCAAAGTCCACGCGGAAGCGGCCTAAGAGTTGGGCGCAGGGATCAACCTGCGACGAAGATGGAGCATCAAGGCGATCTACGTAAGGGGCGCCTGCCTGACATGCGCCGCCAATCGCCTCGCCAAGAGAAGCTGTCGGAGCCTCAGTGGCCTCGGTCGTAGGCGCAGAGGGCAGCTGCTTGACACCCTCAGCCCTGATAACTGCTTCCTCATGAGCCTCGCCCAACGCTGTCACCCCGCCGGGAGCCCCCTCGGCCTCTGGTGCCTCGTGCCTCCCTGCTCCGCACTTGAGGAAGAGTCGCCTTGGCCGACTGGAAGGGCGGTCACCACCACTGGGTTCTCGCGAGGCCCCTGGAGGCCGGCGGGGCGCGGCCCCCACTCATCGAAGATAGGCATCTGCCTCACAAAATCGCCCCCGCTCCTGCAGAGGTACAACAAGGCCCCTCCCTGCTGGATACTGCCAGGGTTGGGGGTCCCCCGTCAAGGTC
This sequence comes from Triticum dicoccoides, assembly GCF_002162155.2. Classification (NCBI taxonomy): domain Eukaryota; kingdom Viridiplantae; phylum Streptophyta; class Magnoliopsida; order Poales; family Poaceae; genus Triticum; species Triticum dicoccoides. The sequence goes on from NC_041384.1 coordinate 443,683,544, forward strand.
AAGAGCGCCGTCCTCAGCACTTCAGGCGTCAGGTCCTCTTCCTGGAGCCTCATACGATCATCGCGCCCGCTGAAGGCCCACATCCGGCGGGAGTGGCGCTGGAGTGGAGCAACGCGGCGTAGCAGGAACTCCTTCACCACCTTGGGCGCTGTCGCGCCAAGCGACCTCAAGAACGCGAAGCAGTGCCATACGAAGACGAGCCGGGGGCTCTCAAGCGTCTCCTTGCCCTAGCCCGAATTGGGGACAGCAGGCGAAGTTGGCTCCGATAGCAGGGGGCTGGGCACCCCAGCATCCACATACAGCCACCGCTCGCGGAACCCAGCTGCGAGCGGAGGAGCTTGAAGTCAATCCCAGAGGCCGCCGTCTCAGACGTGGTGATGAAGCTCACACACGCCCAGCATTGGGTAGGGTCAACAAGGCGCAGCGAGAAGAAGTGACGCAGCACAGCGACCGAAGGAAGGATGCCCATCATGGCCTTGCAAACAAAGGCGAAGACCGAAAGGAGAGTGATGGATTCAGGACCCAGATGCATCATGTGGATCTGATAGTGGGAAAGCACGACATTGAAGAAATTAGAAAAGGGAGGAACCAGACCCGCCCACAGGGCGTCGGCAAAATACGGGACCTCGGTGGCTATCCTGTCGATGGAGAAGTGGGACGCGGGCCAGGCCGTCGTCCTCCCGCATTCATTGAAGATGGTGGCCAAGGCCAAGCTGACCTTGCCCAAGCCCTCGGCGGAGACCGCCAACGGCGGCGGGCAAGGCGGAGACACGGGTTTCTTCCCTCTTCCCTTCTTCGTTGGAGCCATGGCGATGGGAAGGGGGGGAGGTTCAAGATTGAGTTGAGAACAGAAACCAGAGTTCGAGCGGAGGATGGACAGAGGGCGCTCGAGCAACCAAAAAGGGGAACGGTTGTGTACGACTACGGGTCCACCTAGCATGGCGCAAAATAAGGAGGGCGTGGGGGAACAGTGCCGCCCACATCCAATCAACCGCCACGCGGCACCTAAGGACGCAGGCTGTTAGGGCCCGCGGCTCTTTGCTCTTGCCCTTCCGCCTTCCTGCACGGCCAAGTCCAGGCGCGCCTTGGGCCTGGGGCTACTGTAGGCGTTCTGGGAACTGGGGTCCCCAGACTTGCCTGCCTGCGGCCTGCGGCGTGGCTCAAAGGGGGGCCCAGCGTGGCCCATCTTCACCAACACAAACCGAAGACCCTCGCGAAGGGCCAAGCCTCGCGGGGCGGACGACGGGGAGCTTCCTCAGGCACGACCTCGTCATGCTAGCTCACGAGGAGGCGGAGAGACCAAGGCAGGATACCTCACGAGGTGCCCGTGACGCAAGCCTTGACGACCAAGGGCGCCAGGGGGGTGCCAGCCCGCGCAGTGTCCTCCTTTCCTCTTTGGTGCAAAGGGGCAAGCGCAGCCGCGGAGTACCGAGGCATCAGGCAAAGGTTGCCATTTCGATGCAACGAGACCAAGACCAGGAGGACTACGAGATGAAGGTCACCGTGGAGCCCAAGACGGCGTCATCACCAGAGCTTTGCGGAGGCGAAGACTACTTTTGTCAGGATAGCTAATACTAGCTGTCCCCCTTCAAATTAGCCCGCCATTGTTGGCTCCCTTCCCGCTCAATATTTGGGAAGAGGACCAGGGCCTCTATAAATAGGACCAGCCACCCACAGAGCAAAGGGGGTTCGGGGGTTGAAAGAAAAGAGAGGGATCGAAGGATAAAGAAGATCAGGTAGAGAGAGAGAAGGGTGATTGAGCTCCTCCCAGCAGTTCATCACCCCAGCCAAGAACAGACCCACGCGAGGCTGTTCTTCCTTGTATTGTTCGTCATCAACAGCCCAAGAGGCAATCCACCACACCACACACTGGAGTAGGGTATTACACCACAACGGTGGCCCGAACCAGTATAAACCTTATGTCCCTTGTGTTGTTCTTTCCATAGTTTAGATCTTAGCGAGGCAGAGGGGTGCAGGTAGGTAGGAGGCGAAATCTCCGCGCGCACCCTAGTGTTCGAACCTCTAGGGTCTGCCGGAACCCGAAATCCGACACAAGTGAAAGACATTTATGATGATATATGATGGACTGGATGAGATGAGAAAAGCTGGTATGAACTGGACCTCTTTTGTTTTTGTAAATATGATTAGTTCATCATTCCTGATTCAGCCTATTATGAATAAACATGTTTGCAATGACAACTAGAGATCATAGTTTCTTGTGCCATGCTTGATTAGCTATGAGTTATAATGGTTTACCTTGCGTGCCAACATGCTATTAAAATGGTTATGATGTGGTATGATAGGGTGGTATCCTCCTCTGAATGATTTAAGCGACTTGACTTGGTGCATGTTCACGTATGTAGTTGAAACAAAAGCAACATAGCCTTCAGGATATTTATGTTCATGGTGGATTATATCCTACTCATGCTTGCATTCAGTGTTGATTAATTTTAATGCATGTTCATGACTGTTGTCGCTCTCTAGCTGGTCGCTTCCCAGTCTTTTGCTAGCCTTCACCTGTACTAAGCGGGAATACTGCTTGTGCATCCAAATCCATAAACCCCAAAGTTATTCCACATGAGTCCACTATGCCTACCTATATACGGTATCTACCTGCCGTTCCAAGTAAATTTGTATGTGCCAAACTCTAAACCTTCAAATAAATATCCTGTTTTGTATGCTCGAATAGCTCATGTATCAACTAGGGTTGTCTGTATGTTCCATGTTAGGCGGGTTATTCTCAAGAGGAGTGGACTCCACTCCTCACTCATGAGATAAATGGCTGGTCACCGGGATGCCCAGTCCATGCTTTATGCAAACTAAATCAAAATAATTGCAAACAAAACTCCCCCTGGGACTCTTGTTAGTTGGAGGCACTCGTTGTTTCGAGAAAGCCATGGATTGATGCTTGTGGTGGAAGGGGGAGTATAAACTTTACCATTCTTTTTGGGAACCGCCTATAATGTGTGTAGCATGGAAGATATCGCCATCTCTTGGTTTTTATGTTGACAATGAAAGTATACCGCTCAAAATATTATTCACCTCTATTTTAAAACCGAGCTCTGGCACCTCTACAAATCCCTGCTTCCCTCTGTGAAGGGCCTATCTATTTACTTTTATGCTGAGTCATCATCCTCTTATTAAAAAGCACTAGTTGGAGAGCACCACTGTCATTTGCATTCATTACTATTAGTTTACATTGAGTATGACTTGACTGGATCTCTTTTACATGAATTACAATGTCTAGTCAGTCCTTGGTCTTTAAAGGTGCTCTGCATTTATGTTTTGCGGTCTTCGAAAGGGCTAGCAAGATACCATCTTGTTATATCATATTATGATTGTTTTGAGAAAGTGTTGTCATCCGAGATTTATTATTATGGCTCGCTACTTGATTATGCTATTGATATGAGTAAACTTGAGACCTATGCGTTATTGCGAATGTGGTTAGTTATAATCTTTGCTAAAAACTTGAATGCTAACTTTACATATTTACAACAACAAGAGCGAACAGAGTTTGTAAAAGTTTTTCTTTATCACTTTCAGTTTGTCAACTGAATTGCTTGAGGACAAGCAAAGGTTTAAGCTTGGGGGAGTTGTTACGTCTCCAACGTATCTACTTTTCCAAACACTTTTGCCCTTGTTTTGGACTCTAACTTGTATGATTTGAATGGAACTAACCTGGACTGACGCTATTTTGAGCAGAATTACCATGGTGTTATTTATGTGCAGGAGCAAACGTTCTCGGAATAACCTGAAACTTCGCGAAGAAACTTTTCAGAAAATAAGAAAAATACCTGCCAAAGATGAAGGACAGGGGCCCCACCGTCTCTCCACGAGGGTGGGGGGCGCGCCCCTACCTCGTGGGCCCCCTGTTGCCTCTCCGACTCCAACTCCACCTCCATATATTGAGTTTCGGGGAGAAAAAAATCGGAGAGAAGAAATCATCGCGTTTTATGATACAGAGCCGCCGCCAAGCCCTAAAACCTCTCGGGAGGGCAGATCTGGAGTCTGTTCGGGGCTCCGGAGAGGGGAATCCGTCGCCATCATCATCATCAACCATCCTCCGTCACCAATTTCATGATGCTCACCGCCGTGCGTGAGTAATTTCATCATAGGCTTGCTGGACGGTGATGGGTTGGACGAGATCTATCATGTAATCGAGTTAGTTTTGTTAGGGTTTGATCCCTAGTGTCCACTATGTTCTGAGATTGATGTTACTATTCTTAATGCTTGTCACTAGGGCCCGAGTGCCATGATTTCAGATCTGAACCTATTATGTTTTCATCAATATATGAGTGTTCTTGATCCTATCTTGCAAGTCTATAGCCACCTATTATGTGTTATGATCCGTTAACCCCGAAGTGACAACAATCGGTATACTTACCGGTGATGACCGTAGTTTGAGGAGTTCATCATTATGTGTTAATGCTTTGTTCCGGTTCTCTATTAAAAGGAGTCCTTAATATCCCTTAGTTTCCGTAAGGACCCCGCTGCCACGGGAGGGTAGGACAAAAGATGTCATGCAAGTTCTTTTCCATAAGCACGTATGACTATGTTCGGAATACATGCCTACATTATATCAATGAACTGGAGCTAGTTTTGTATCACCCTTGGTTATGACTGTTACATGATGAACCGCATCCGGCATAATTCTCCATCACCGATCCATTGCCTACGTGCTTTCCATATATTGTTCTTCGCTTATTTACTTTTCCATTGCTATTGCTATCATCACTACAAAATACCAAAAATATTACTTTTGCTATCATTACCTATTGCTACCGTTACCACTACTATCATATTACCTTGCTACTAAACACTTTGCTGCAGATATTAAGTTTCCAGGTGTGGTTGAATTGACAACTCAGCTGCTAATACTTGAGAATATTCTTTGGCTCCCCTTGTGTCGAATCAATACATTTGGGTTGAATACTCTACCCTCGAAAACTATTGCGATCCCCTATACTTGTGTGTTATCACTTGTCCATGTTCATCTTTTTTGTTCTTGAAGATCCACTTTGTTCCAGTGACATTATGGTGCTCCTTGGGTCTCTACACAAGTGTCTATACTTTGTTGCGGGTGAGGTTGTTGAGTTCTTCATGCATGGCATCAACCCAATCCGAGTCATCAAGTGCATCTTCAACCTTAAGGAGCTCAACGCAAGAGACAAACAAGTGATGTTCATAAAAGTTTGCCAAACGTCTACGAGTAGTTACCCCCCCTTTTAATGCTTCCATAAATGCTTCCATAAACGAGTGATGCTTTAACTTGGAGTCCATGTTTTTCTCTTTGAGTGCAGGCACTTCCTCACTTGGTTTTGAACTTGATGAAGAAGCTTGCTCATGCGGAGCATTCTACGGACATCACCATGTCAAGAGTCAGTTTGGCAAGTGACACATGCCACATCTACTTCATATATATAAAGGTGAATCATCTCCTTTACACGTGTCCATTTATATCCTTCGAGGATGGTATACTACTCGACCCCTCGCTCGCGTGCATACATAGGTGTGAGTGAAGCTACACATTCATCGAGGAGGACTCCAAGGTCAAGAGTACATGTACACCATCAGTGAGGAGGACGCATGGAGGAAGGATTCCAACAACAAGGACCCCAAGGCCACAAGGAAGAATGAGGTAGCCACCAAGACGAAGGCAACAACTCCCAGGAAACCCCGTGCGCACGGGCCTCCCCGACCTCGTGCCCACGGGCCACCCAGAAGCCTTCTGGGAGTGAAGACGTGCACCCCTGTGCACACGAGACCCCCATGCCCACGGTACAAGCCCGTACGCACGGGCTAAGTTTTTCAGGTCACTGGATACCCCGTGCACACGGGGCTGCCTATGTGCAGTTGTTAGGCTTGCCCATGTAATTCCTATTACACCCCTGCTTACCCCCATCCCCTAGGGCCATATATACTCCTCCATCTCCTCCATTTTGATGGGAAACTTAGCATGCAATTTCAAAAAAATTCCTACACTCACACAAGATATATCTAGGAGATGCATAGCAATGAGAGGGGGAGAGTGTGTCCACGTACCCTCGTAGACCGAAAGCGGAAGCGTTTGACAACGCTGTTGATGTAGTCGAACTTTTTCTCGTTCCGACCGATCAAGCAACGAACGCACGACACCTCCGAGTTCTGCATGCGTTCAGCTCGATCGATGAAGTCCCTCGAACTCTTGCTCCAGCAAAGTATTTGTGGAGAGTTCCGTCAGCACGATGGCGTGGTGACGGTGATAGCGAAGTGATCTGCGCAGGGCTTTGCCTAAGCACTACATGAATATGACGGGAGGCGTAAACTGTGGAGAGGGGTGACGCACACGGCTAACAACTATTGATGTGTGTTCTAGCAATGCCTCCCCATATATATATATAGGTTGGAGGGGAGGAGAGGCAGCCAAGGGGGCGCGCCAAGTAGGAGGAATCCTACTTCGGCGCCTCCCAATTTGGCCTCCCCCCTTACCATATCTTCCGGAGGGGGAAGGAAGGAGGAGGGAGGAGGGAAGGAAGGGGGAGGCCGAATCCCTCCCCTTGCTTTCCATCTTCTCCTCTTTGATTCCCCTCCTAATTCATCCTACATGGGGCGCACCAGCCCCCTAGGGGCTGGTCTGTCCCCTTCTTGGCCCATTAGGCCCATGTAGTTGCTGGGGGGATCCCCGGAACCCCTTTCGGTGACCCGATATGTACCCGGTACCCCAAGAACACTTCTGTTGTCCGAATATCATCGTCCTATATATGAATCTCTACCTCTCGACCATTTTGAGACTCTCCGTCATGTCCGTAATCTCATTCGGGACTCCAAACAACATTCAGTCACCAAATCACATAACTCATATAATACAAAATCGTCATGGAACATTAAGTGTGCGGACCCTACGAGTTCGAGAACTATGTAGACATGACCGAGACACCTCTCCGGTCAATAACCAACAGAGGAACCTGGATGCTCATATTGGTTCCCACATATTCTATGAATATCTTTATCGGTTGTACCGTAGTGACAACATACGTTATTCCCTTTGTCATCAGTATGTTAGTTGGCCGAGATTCGATCATCGGTATCTTCATACCTAGTTCAATCTCGTTACAGGCAAGTCTCTTTACTTGTTCCATAATACATCATCCCGTAACTAACTCATTAGTCACATTGCTTGCAAGGCTTCTTATGATGTGCATTACCGAGAGGGCCCAGAGATACCTCTCCGATACTCGGAGTGACAAATCCTAATCTCGTTCTATGCCAACCCAACAAACACCTTCGGAGATGCCTATAGAGCATCTTTATAATCACCCAGTTACATTGTGACATTTGATAGCGCACAAGGCATTCCTCCGGTGTCCGGGAGTTGCATAATATCATAGTCAAAAGAATATGTATATGACATGAAGAAAGCAATAGCAATAAAACTGAACGATGAATATGCTAAGCTAATGGATGGGTCTTGTCCATCACATCATTTTCCTAATGATGTGATCCCATTCATCAAATGACAACACATGTCTATGGTTAGGAAACTTAACCATCTTTGATTAACAAGCTAGTCTTGTAGAGGCTTACTAGGGACATGGTGTTTTGTCTATGTATCCACACATGTATCAAGTTTCCGATTAATACAATTCTAGCATGAATAATAAACATTTATAATGATATAAGGAAATATAAAATAACAACTTTATTATTGCCTCTAGGGCATATTTCCTTCAGTCTCCCACTTGCACTAGAGTCAATAATCTAGTTGACATCGCCATGTGATTTAACACCAATAGTTCACATCTTTATGTGATTATAGTTCACATCACCATGTGACCAACACCCAAAGGGTTTACTAGAGTCAATAATCTAGTTCACATTGCTATGTGATTAACACCCAAAGAGTACTAAGGTGTGATCATGTTTTGCTTGTGAGAGAAATTTAGTCAACGGGTCTGCCACATTCAGTTCCATATGTATTTTGCAAATTTCTATGTCTACAATGCTCTGCATACAAATACTCTAGATAATTGCTCCCACTTTCAATATGTATCCAGATTGAGACTCAGAGTGATCTGGATCGGTGTAAAACCTTCCATCAACGTAACTCTTTACGACGAACTCTTTATCACCTCCGCCGAGAAATATTTCCTTAGTCCTCTTAGGTAACTAAGGATAACTTTGACCGTTGCCAATGATCCACTCCTGGATCACTATCGTACCCCCTTGCCAAACTCATGGCAAGGTACACAATAGGTCTGGTACATGGCATAGCATACTTTATAGAACCTATGGCTGAGGCATAGGGAATGACTTTCAATCTCCTTCTATTTTCTGCCATGGTCGGGTTTTGAGTTTTACTCACCTTGCAACACAGGAAAGAACTCCTTCTTTGACTATTCCATTTTGAACTACTTCAAAATCTTGTCAAGGTATGTACTCATTGAAAATCTTATCAAGCGTCTTCATCTATCTGTATAGATCTTGATGCCTAATATGTAAGCAGCTTCATCGAGGTCTTTCATTGAAAAATTCTTATTCAAGTATCCTTTTATGCTATCCAGAAATTCTATATCATTTCCAATAAGTAGTATGTCATCCACATATAATATCAGAAATGCTACAGAGTTCCCACTCAATTTCTTGTAAATACAGGTGTCGGTGTCAAAACTGACAAATCTCGGGTAGGGGGTCCCGAACTGTGCGTCTAGGCCGGATGGTAACAGGAGGCATTGGACACAATGTTTACCCAGGTTCAGGCCCTCTTGATGGAGGTAAAACCCTACGTCCTGCTTGATTAATATTGATGATATGGGTAGTACAAGAGTAGATCTACCACGAGATCAGAGAGGCTAAACCCTAGAAGCCAGCCTATGGTTCGTTTGTATGTTGTAGTCGTTGTCGTCCTACGGACTAAAACCCTCCGGTTTATATAGACACCGGAGAGGGTTAGGGTTACACAAGGTCGGTTATAAAGGAGGAGATATCCATATCCGTATTGCCTAGCTTGCCTTCCACGCCAAGTAGAGTCCCATCCAGACACGAGACGAAGTCTTCAATCTTGTATCTTCATAGTCTAACAGTCCGGTCAATGGAGATAGTCTGACTGTCCGGAGACCCCCTAATCCAGGACTCCCACAGTAGCCCCTGAACCAGGCTTTCAATGACAATGAGTCCGGCGCGTAATATTGTCTTCGGCATTGCAAGGCGGGTTCCTCCTTCGAATACACCACAGAAGAATTTTGAATGTAAGGATAGTGTCCGACGCTACAAAATAAGTTCCACATACCACCATAGAGAGAATAATATTTCACAAATCCGATTTGCTGACTTATTTTGGCAACATGACATTACGCCACGGCCCGGTGATTATTCGAACCATTTCCTTTAACTAGCCCCGCACATAACGCGAGGCAGTTTTTTGACACGTCTTGTCAAAGTAGAGATCGTGTCCCCTGATTACGGGATTCTCATCAATATGGGTGTGGGTAACCCAACCGCGCCATCAATTACGGCGCTCGGGGGATGAGCGAGTTTTACCAGGCTAGTGGGGACGCTTAGTTCCGTCCGCCCATATAAGGGGATAAGGATATACCTTTTCATCCATGCCTTCTTCCTCCTTTGCTCATCCGTTTTCGCGCACTCGAGCTCCAGCGCCCAAGTCCGCATCCCCCACCTCAACCTTTTGCAGCCATGTCCGGAGCGGGAGGCAAGTGGATGGTCTCATCCATCACGGAGGGAGACATCAAGAAGCTGAGGAGAGCCGGATACTTGCCCGACGATATCGCGCACCGACTCCCAGATGAGGGCAGCTCATCCCCACCCCTAGGCCCCAGGAGAGGGTGGTGTTCCTCACCCATTTCCTCCGCGGACTGGTATTTCCTCTCCACCCATTTGTCCGGGGACTCATGTTCTACTACGGCCTGTATTTCCATGATCTGGCCCCGAACTTCATCCTCAACATCTTGGCGTTTATCGTCGTGTGCGAGGCTTTCCTCCGCATCAAGCCCCACTTCGGCTTATGGCTAAAGACTTTTAATGTCAAGCCGAAGGTAGTGGGCGGCTGCCAGGCGGAGTGCGGAGGCGCCATGGTGGGCAAGATGCCCAATGTCACATGGCTTGAGGGCTCCTTTATGGAGACAATAAAGGGGTGGCAATCGGGGTGGTTCTATATCACCGAGCCGCGTGACCCTACATGGGTAGCGGACCCCGAGTTCCGATCTGGCTTCCCCACATGGCTCACCTCCTGGCAAGAGAAGGGCCTGTCCTGGGGTAGTCCAGGAGAGCTGACCGGACTCCAAACATGCATTCAAAGCATGGTGAACAAGAAGCTCAAACTTGTCAATGTAGTCCAAGTTATGCTCATCCGCCGGATCCTCCCGTGCCAGCAACGGTCCTTCAACTTGTGGGAGTTTGACCCGGCGCAGCACCGAACTCTAAACAGGCTCTTCGACACAACTCACGAAGATGCCTGGAGGGTGCTGTTCAAGAGCGCCGAGGTCCCCCCTCCTACTACTGAGGATCGTGGATTCAGCGCGAAGCGCCAAGCCAGCGCGGTAAGCTGCTTTTACCTCTTACAAGATATATGTTTTTCATAACTTAGCTCCATGCGGGATCTAAACTCCCGTACCTTTGACAGGATTGGCAGGAGACGGCCGGACAGGTCGACTGTCCGGCTCCTTTGCCCGAAGGCCCAGCAAATGCTCTTCTGACGAAGATGCGGACTCCGGCTCCCTATACGGTGCCGAAGAAGACCAAGAAGGCTAAGGGAACCCGAAAGAGTTCCCGACGCCAGGCGTCACCGGACTTACCATCCGAGGACTCTACGGCACAATCCTCCCCCGAAGACGAGGAGGATGCTCCACCTCCAGACGGGGGAGACAAGAAAAGGAAGGCCGCCCCAACTGGGGAGGCCGGAGGGTCCAAGAAAGGGCGGACCCTCCCTACGGACCACTCCGCCACCGCCGCCGATAGCAAAGACGAGTGGCTGCCCAGGGCCAAGCCCCTGGGGAAGTCGTAAGTATTCAGATACCCGAGTAAGTCATAGTATTCCTTTGCCGCATTGCTTTCCCTAACGCCGAACATGATTATGCAGGCCGCCACAAGCCAATATCGATGTATCATCGGACGGCTCCCTGGGCTCGCCGGACATGGATAGCGATCCAGTCCCGACCGCCACCTCCCCTCATCCTGCTGACGACGCTGAGGTGCTATCTCAAGAAGCACCGGGTCGAGGGGAGACAGTCCCGTAGGCGCCTCAAGGTGACCTTCCGGACTCCGGGAGCCGAGCGGACGGGGCCCCTGAGAGCTTCGAGTTCGGCCCTCAGCCGAACACCGCGCCGGAACCTCCAGTGGTTCCGGGCTCGGGTAGGCGGGGTGAGACGCCTGCACCGGCAACCTCTACCCATCCAGAGGCACCGGATAATCTGCTGGAAGCACTTCGCACTACTTCCATCCACGAGGAGCACCACACTATTATGAGTGCGGTGATCTAGAAGGTTCAGTCTGCTAAGATCAGATTGACTGAAGCCTATGCCAGCCTTCTAACAGGCTTTGAGGTAAGTGTTTAAAGTATATGAAAAATATTACCGCATAGACAATAGCCCCTGATGCTCTGTTCGGTGTTCTGTCACATCCCTAGTCTGGTATGACCTAGACTAGCTAGTCATTTGTGCATCATGTTTAAATTCCATTTAATTTTGAAATGAGGATTTGTGAAACCCTCAGAATCATCTCTGAAATGACCCAAATAAAAATTGTTCCAAAAAGGTCCAAGGAAATGTTCATGTTGCTCTCTGAAAATATTGGTCAGAGGTAAAATTCAAACAAATATTTTAGGAGCTCATGGATATTTAATTTTGGCCATTTGGATTAATCCGATAATTATTTGCTTTGGATATATATTGTTATATATATTAATATATCTCCAAAAACTATGCCATTTATTAAGGAGCTCTCGAATAATATAGTTAGCTCCTGCAAAAATGGGCATAAGGAAATAAATTGATTTAGTATTATTACTAAATCAAAACATATGTCTGAATATTAGAAAAGAGACAAAAAGAGGAGAAACTTACCTGGGCCTCCTCCCTGTGCAGCCCAGCAGCAGCCAGCGCCGGCCCAGCCCACTGGCCCCCTGCTCTGTCGTCTTCGTCCTCGACAGGGGGATGGGCGCGTGCCCGACGCGCGCGCGCGTGCCACCGCGCCACGCCACCAGCCTCCCTGCCTGCCTGCCCTCTCCCCTCCTCGTCTGGATGCCCCGGGAGACGCCACGCCCCCCCCCCCCGTACCCTCTCACTCTCTCTCGTTCCTTCCCCCCTCCTCTGCTCTCTCTCTCGCGCGCAGCCGAGCAGAGCTCATCGCTGCCGTCCACCGTAGCCATAGCCACCGCCTCCCCCTCGCCTCTCCGACACGCGCAGGAGCTCCGCCCCCTCGCCCTGAAGCTCTCCGTCAAGCCACAAGACGCCGGACGCCCTGTGGAGCCGCCGTCGCCATCGTCTTCCTCCTCGGACGCCGCCGACCGCCGACTCCGATTCGCCGTCTCCAACGCGTCCCCGGCCACAACGAGCAGCCCTGGAGGTCCGCGGTGAGCTCCGCCACCATTCCCCTCTCTCCATTTAGCCGCCCGCTCGCCGTAGCCCTCCTCCCCACCACGGACGAAGCTTCCCGCCGCCGTTCATGTCGCCGCCGTCGCCCTGGCCACCGCAGCTTGCAACCGAGCACCCCATCGTGCTCCCGGTGCCACGAGGGTGCCACCGAGCCCCTCGGGTGCCTCCCCGTGCCCCGCAGCCCGTTCCCGATCGAAGCCGAGCTCCGGCCGCCGCCGCGAGCTTTGCTCCGGCGAGCTCCGGCCTCCCCAGCTCCTCCCACCTGCCCCTCCAGATGCGCGAGAGCCCGGGCTACGCCCCGGTGCTCTCCGACGCCGTCCCCGTGGCCGGTATCGCGGACGCCGCCGCGTCCAGAGGTCGCCGCCGACGACCTCGCCGGCCTGACGAGTGGGCCCCGTCGGCCAGGTGATTAGCTTAGTTCTAATCACCGTTAACTAACCCCCCCTGACACTGACAGTGGGCCCCAGCGCCACTAACCTTTTTAATTAGGATTAAACTAACCCTGTATAACCCCCTGTTAACTAACTATGACACTGACATGTGACCCCACACGTCAGGTTTGACCCAGTCAGCCGCAGTTGACTTGCTGACGTGATGCTTACTCAATGCTGACGTAATTATTTATTTTCTGGAATTATTTTTAATTCAGGAAATTCCAGAAAATAATTTAAACTTCAAAAATTCATAGAAATTCAACCGTAGCTCAGATTGAAATAATTTATATATGAAAAATTATCAGAAAAATGCAACCTATCCATCTGTACTAGTTTCATGCATGACAAACCAACTTATACATGCTGTATATGAGAAAACACATTATGGCATTTATAAGAGCTTACTTTGGAGATGCATTTGAGCTTTTGGTTCAAATGGACTTCAAACCAAATGATTACTAGCTGCATTAGCTCAAACAACATCACATCTTCATGCCATGTTCATGCATCATATTGTTGCATATGTTTGTGTTTTGATTGCCGACACTGTTCCTTCTCGATAGGTCCTGCTCCGGAGTCTGTTCCAGAGTACCTGTCTGTGAAGCAGTGCCTCCTCTGTTGATTTACCAGGCAAGCAAACCCCCTTGTTCATTCCGATACAATCCTACTCTCTCGCTCTTGCTCTCAGTTATTGCATTAGGACAACAACGATTCATCTGCTACTTTGTGCTGCGGTAGTTGAACCCATTCCTCTGCATGACCTGTCATTGCCATAGTAAATAGTTGAAACCCACTAGCATGTGTAGGAGTTGATTGATCCATGTTGTGTTCCTACCATGCTATGCCTGCTATTGCTTAGAGTTGTGTCAGGTTTGATTCATTGGGAATGAATTGGAGTGTTATGATATGTTCCGATGTTGAGAGTGAAGTGTGTGAACACGATTTGGTAAAGGTAGCGGTGAGAGGCCATGTAGGAGTACATGGTGTGTTGTCTCACTGGAACCGTCCTTAAGCACCGAGTTCTATGTATGTTGTCCAATGACTCGATACTACCACACATTGGGCTCCGGGCGCTCCAAGCCCTCTCGACTTATTAACCGACTTGATCTCTGTCCAGGAGTCGCAACTAGTTTCTGGTGTTTGTAGGTAGTGCTATTTTTCTACCAAGTGGCACCCGGCAGGGTGGGCTTGGGACAGACTAGGCACACGTGGCCTGGTGTACCGAGTGGCACCTGGATGGTGGGCTCGGGAACCCTGCACACATCGTTTGGGGCCGTGAGCGACACCCCGGCCGGATCTCCTTGCGGATGGAACCCGAATAGGCGATAAACCTGGGCTAGAGTCTTGTGTGGTTAGTCAGGTCGTGGCCGACACCCTCGCCAGGCTTCCGCTTGAAGGTTGCCGAGATACATGACGTGTACATGGCGGTAAGTGGCGAGAGCGTGTGTGAAGAAGTACACCCCTGCAGGGTTAACATGATCTATTCGAATAGCCAGGTCCGCGGTTATGGACTTCTTGGATGCTTACATGGTACATAGACAACTTGAAGTGGATACTCTAAAATGCTCAAGACAAGTGTGAGTGCTATGGATGGCCTTCTCGTAGGGAGACAGGGATGAATCCATAGTAGTGTATTGTGTGGTGATTAGTGGACTCGTGTGCGCCATATCACCTCAAGAGTTTCTGGTAGTCGTAGAACAGGATAGCCACAGAGTCAAAGCTGGCTTGCTGCAACTAAACCCCACATTACCCTCTTGATACAAATGCATGTATGATAGGATCTGATGTAAGTCTTGCTGAGTACCTTTGTACTTCGGTCTTAATAGTGTTCTCGTGGACTTCGACAAGTAGCTTGTACCTCAGCTACGATCTTGATCGGACGTTGTAGATAGTTAGGCTTTCAGCCTTTTTCATTTGTAGATGTCTGTACTCAGACAAGTAATGCTTCTGTTTGTTGCTTGATTGCTCTGAATGTTGGGTCATGTGACCCCTGTTTGTAATAAATGCTATGATGGCTCTTTGAGCCTTATCTATATGAGTTGTTGAGTTATGCTGTGATGCCTTGTTGTACAACACATACTTGCATGTAATGCGTACGTGTAATGTGTATTGCTATGTGTGGGATCTGACTATCTAGTTGTTTATCCTTAGTAGTCTCTCTTACCGGGAAATGTCTCCTAGTGTTTCCTCTGAGCCCTGGTAGCTTGCTACTGCTCCGGAACACTTAGGCTGGCCGGCATGTGTCCTTCTTCGTTCCTGTGTCTGTCCCTTCGGGGAAATGTCACGCGATGAATACCGGAGTCCTGTTGGCCCGCTACAGCCCGGTTCACCGGAGTCCTGTTAGCCCAGTGCTACAGCCTGGATTCACTCGCTGATGACCGACACGTTCGATGCTGGGTCATGGATGCCTGTCCCTGTAAGTTAGTGCCACTTTGGGTTTATGACTAGCCATGTCAGCCCGGGCTCCTTATTATATGGATGCTAGCGACACTGTCATATACGTGTGCCAAAAGGCGCAAACGGTCCCGGGCAAAGGTAAGGCGACACCCGTGGGGATACCGTGCGTGAGGCCGCAAAGTGATATGAGGTGTTACATGCTAGATCGATGTGGCATTGAGTCGGGGTCCTGACAGCCTTGGTATCAGAGCTTGACTGCCTGTAGGATTACCAAGCGAAACTGGTCGAAGTTGAGTCTAGAATTTTTTTAGTTATGTAAGGGAATTGATTGTGGGAAGGAACGTAAGGCTCTTTTTACTCCTTTACCTCATGGCCTTCTGATCTAAGTCGTCCTATCTTTCCTACGGGGTTAAGGAACTAGGCTTTCTCTTCCGTCTATCAGGATCACGTGTTACTACTCCGTAGTCCCATAGGATTGGTTGATCAGAGTCATACCCCAGTTTTGAGTATTTCCGGTGTAGTCTGTTTAGTATGATCTCAGAACCTTGAGTAATGCTGATGAGTATGTTACCACCCCATTTTTAGTAGGATGTCTCATTCTGAGCATTTTACTGCCGTTATGCTGCTGGAATTTCCCTAGGAGTTCGAGAGATACTAATTCCTTGTCCTACATTCTATAGTCCATAGTTGATGCTGACTCCGTCCCTGGTTCCGTTTCTCAGGATGTCATCAAGTTCTATTGTTCGTAGCCAGAACCATGGAGAAGGTAGGGATGAGGATCCTCCCGACCCGCCTTCGTTGACAGAGTTCATGTTAGAGATGGAGATGAACAAGCGTGAGTCTAACCGTTTGTTGGCACGTATCGAGGAGAACACCGCACATCGGTCCAATAAGTCTGCGACCATTCATGACTTCATTCGCTTGCACCCACCCACCTTTCATCATTCCATCGAGCCACTCGATGCAGATGACTGGCTCCGTAGCATCACTCATAAGCTGCGTTCCGCGAGCGTAGCTGAAGATGACAAGGTCACCTATGCCACATACCACCTGGAAGGTCCTGCTAGTCTTTGGTGGCAAAACTATGAGGCTATGCTTCCAGCTGGCCAGATTCCTACCTGGAGAGATTTCACTGAGGCCTTTCGCGAGCATCACATTCCCCAGGCCCTCATTGATCGCAAGAGAGAAGAGTTCTGTAGTTTCACCCAGAATAAGATGGTTGTTGATGCTTATAGTAGAGAGTTTGAGAACCTCGCTCGCTATGCCACAGAAGAAGTGTCCACGGACGCCAAGAAGCAAGCTAGGTTCCGGAAGGGTCTCGACCCCAAGTTGCGTCATGATCTCCACCTGCATCATTGTGATACATTCCAGGCCCTTGTGAACAAGGCCATCAATGCAGAGACAGCTCAGCTCACTTACGAGGAGTCTCGTAAGCACACTCGTGATTTGGGATCTTCCTATGGCTCTAGTTCCCAGAAGCGCCGGATTTGGGTTCCAAACTCCGCTCTTCCTTTCGGATATGCACCGAGGCCATCCCATGTGGTGCCTTCCCCAGCTCAGCCATATGTTCCACCCAGGCCTACTGGTAGACCGCTTGTCAGTGCGGGTCCCCGTCCAACCTCAGGGACTTGCTTCACATGCGGGAAGCCAGGACACTATGCACGTGACTGCTCTCAGACTAGTTATGCTCCACCCCAGCCCGAGAAGACTGTTGGCTGTATTAAGCCATCACGCAAGATGATCAGTGTCAAGTCAGCCCCCACTGAATGTGGACGTGTGCATCACGTCTCAGCTAAAGACGCTCATGATGATCCGGATGTCGTTCTTGGTACACTCCTTGTCAATTGTCACCCAGCATCAGTTCTATTCGATACTGGAGCATCTCACTCCTTCATTTCTGAAGGCTATGCTCGTTTGCACGACATGTCATTTTGTGATATGCCAACTCCGCTTGAAATCCAAACCCCAGGGTCTAGATGGCAGACCACCAGAATTAGCCATGGTAATGAAATCCTTGTTGACAGACTTGTATTCCTTGCATCACTTGTAGCCCTCAAGTCCTCAGATATTAACATCATCTTGGGAATGGACTGGATGACAGCTCATCATGCCAAGATTGATTGTTACACAAGATCTGTTCAGCTTACACACCCATCTGGCAAGATAGTCACTGTCTGCACTAGAGTTGCAAAGCGTCAGCTCTATTCTCTTAATGCCAGCCCTCTTCCAGACCTTGAAGATATCCCGGTAGTCCGTGACTTTCCGGATGTGTTTCCAGAGGAACTGCCAGGTGTTCCACCTGACAGAGATGTAGAGTTCGTCATAGATCTTATCCCAGGAACAGCTCCAATCTCTAGGAGACCTTACAAGATGGCACCCTTAGAACTAGCCGAGCTTAAGAAACAACTTGATGAGTCCTTGCAAAAAGGTTTCATCCGTCCTAGTTCTTCTCCTTGGGCTTGCCCCGTCCTCTTCATCAAGAAGAAGGATGGTACGGACCGGATGGTTGTAGATTATCATCCCGTTAATTTGGTCACGATAAAGAACAAATATCCGCTCCCCAGGATCAACGATCTGTATGATCAGCTCGCTGGATCCTCAGTCTTCTCCAAGATGGATTTAAGGTTAGGCTACCACCAAATTAAGATCAGAAATGGGGACATTCCCAAGACAGCCTTTGTCACTCGTTATGGTCAATACGAGTACACCGTCATGTCCTTTGGTCTAACCAACGCTCCAGCTACATTCTCCCGCTTGATGAACTCGATCTTCATGGAATACTTAGATAAGTTCGTCGTGGTTTACCTCGATGATATTCTTATTTACTCGAAGAACGAGGAAGAGCATGCCGAACATCTTAGACTTGTTTTAGAAAAACTCAGAGAGCACCGCCTTTATGCCAAGTTCTCCAAGTGTCAATTTTGGTTGCCAGAAGTGACCTACCTAGGCCACGTAATCTCTGGTAAGGGCATTGCTTTCAATCCCGAGAGAGTTCAGGCTGTTCTCGATTGGACTCCACCTGAAACCGTTAAACAAGTTAGGAGCTTCCTTGGTCTAGCCAGCTATTGTCGCCGCTTTGTTGAAAATTTCTCCAAAGTAGCCAAACCTCTCACGGAACTTCTTAAGAAAGATAAAAAGTTCGAGTGGTCCCCACAGTGTGAGTACAGTTTTCAGAAACTGAAAAGACGCCTGACTTCTGCTCCCATACTTGTGCCACCAGATTTCACAAAGGACTTTGTTATCTATTGTGACGCCTCACGACAGGGACTAGGTTGCATTCTTATGCAGGATCGTCATGTGATTGCCTATGCATCTCGACAGTTGCATCCACAGGAGGATAATTATCCTACACATGATCTAGAGCTTGCAGCCGTAGTCTATGCACTCAAGACCTGGCGACATTACCTCCTTGGTAAACGTTGCGAGATCTACACCGATCACCAGAGCCTCAAGTATATCTTCACCCAACCAGATTTGAACCTTAGGCAAAGACGTTGGTTGGAGTTGATCACAGATTATGATCTAGGGATTACCTACACCCCAGGCAAAGCCAATGTCATGGCTGATGCTCTAAGCCGTAAATCCTATTGCAACAATCTCATGTTGCAGCAAGGCCAACCACTTCTCCATGAGGAATTCTATAAGCTTAATCTTCACATTGCTCCTCACGGATTCCTTTCTACCTTGGTGGCGAAACCTGATCTTGAAGATCGGATTGTCGCTGCTCAAAAGCAAGACACAGGAATTTCTCGGATCAAGAGAAACATTAAGAAGGGAGTTGGTGGATGTTTCTCTATGGATGATCGTGGTGTTGTTTTCTTTGAGAATCGCTTGGTGGTTCCCAAGAATCAACATCTGCGACAATTGATTCTTAAGGAGGCGCATGAATCTCCTCTCACGATTCATCCCGGTAGCACTAAGATGTATCAGGACCTACTCCAGAGGTTCTGGTGGACTAGGATGAAGAGAGAAATCGCCGACTTCGTTGCTAATTGTGACGTATGTCGTCGTGTTAAGGCAGAGCATCAAAGGCCTGCTGGCACCCTTCAGCCTTTAGCTATTCCTGAATGGAAATGGGATAAAGTTGGTATGGACTTCATCACCGGCTTTCCCAGGACCAAGAGAGGGAATAACGCTATCTTCATAGTCATTGATCGTCTTTCCAAAGTGGCTCACTTCCTTCCTGTTCGAGAGAGTATCACTGCTAGTCAGCTTGCTGACTTATATATTTCTCGAATAGTATCACTTCATGGTGTTCCACTAGAGATCAATTCAGACCGTGGTAGTCTTTTCACTTCTCATTTCTGGGAGAGTTTCCAAACTGCCATGGGAACCCATCTTTCCTTCAGTACCGCTTTCCACCCTCAGTCGAGTGGTCAGGTGGAACGGGCCAATCAAATTCTCGAAGACATGCTTAGAGCTTGCGTTATCTCATTCGGTATGGATTGGGAGAAATGCCTTCCTTTCGCCGAGTTTTCTTATAACAATAGCTACCAATCCAGTCTCAAGAAAGCTCCTTTTGAAGTTCTCTATGGATGAAGATGTCGAACACCTTTGAACTGGTCAGAAACCGGTGAAAGACAATTCTTTGGACCGGACATGATCCAGGAGGCAGAAGAGCAAGTTCGCATCATTCGTGAGAATTTGAAAACAGCCCAGTCTCGTCAAAAGAGTCAGTATGATCGTCATCATAAGGATATGACTTATGAAATTGGCGACAAGGCTTACCTTCGGGTTACTCCTTTGAAGGGTACCCATCGTTTCGGTATCAAGGGCAAGTTGGCTCCTCGTTACATTGGTCCTTTTTGCATTCTCGCTAAACGAGGAGAGGTTGCCTACCAATTGGAACTACCCCCACATCTTTCTCGAGTTCATGATGTCTTCCACGTCTCTCAACTCAAGCGTTGCTTCTCGGATCCTATCCGCGGAGTGGACCACAAAATGCTTGATCTCCAAGATAACCTCACCTACCGAGAGTACCCGGTTCGCATTCTTGATCAAGCAGAGCGTGTTACCCGACGTCAGAACATCAAGTTTCTCAAAGTTCAGTGGTCTCATCATTCCGAGAGAGAAGCTACTTGGGAGCGAGAAGATCACCTTCGAATGGAGTACCCCGCTTTCTTTCCGTCGACCCCTGAATCTCGGGACGAGATTCTTTCAAGTGGGGGCGAGTTGTCACATCCCTAGTCTGGTATGACCTAGACTAGCTAGTCATTTGTGCATCATGTTTAAATTCCATTTAATTTTGAAATGAGGATTTGTGAAACCCTCAGAATCATCTCTGAAATGACCCAAATAAAAATTGTTCCAAAAGGGTCCAAGGAAATGTTCATGTTGCTCTCTGAAAATATTGGTCAGAGGTAAAATTCAAACAAATATTTTAGGAGCTCATGGATATTTAATTTTGGCCATTTGGATTAATCCGATAATTATTTGCTTTGGATATATATTGTTATATATATTAATATATGTCCAAAAACTATGCCATTTATTAAGGAGCTCTGGAATAATATAGTTAGCTCCTGCAAAAATGGGCATAAGGAAATAAATTGATTTAGTATTATTACTAAATCAAAACATATGTCAGAATATTAGAAAAGAGACAAAAAGAGGAGAAACTTACCTGGGCCTCCTCCGTGTGCATCCCAGCAGCAGCCAGCGCCGGCCCAGCCCACTGCCCCCTCCTCTGTCGTCTTCCTCCTCGACAGGGGGATGGGCGCGTGCCCGACGCGCGCGCGCGCGCCACCGCGCCACGCCACCAGCCTCCCTGCCTGCCTGCCCTCTCCCCTCCTTGTCTGGATGCCCCGGGAGACGCCACGCCCCCCCCCCCCGTACCCTCTCA
>NC_041384.1:443705256-443759264 GCF_002162155.2 Triticum dicoccoides
GACACGCGCAGGAGCTCCGCAGCCTTGCCCTGAAGCTCTCCGTCAAGCCACAAGACGCCGGACGCCCTGTGGAGCCGCCGTCGCCATCGTCTTCCTCCTCGGACGCCGCCGACCGCCGACTCCGATTCGCCGTCTCCAACGCGTCCCCGGCCACAACGAGCAGCCCTGGAGGTCCGCGGTGAGCTCCGCCACCGTTCCCCTCTCTCCATTTAGCTGCCCGCTCGCCGTAGCCCTCCTCCCCACCACGTCCGAAGCTTCCCGCCACCGTTCATGTCGCCGCCGTCGCCCTGGCCACCGCAGCTTGCAACCGAGCACCCCATCGTGCTCCCGGTGCCACGAGGGTGCCACCGAGCCCCTCAGGTGGCCTCCCCGTGCCCCGCAGCCCGTTCCCGATCGAAGCCGAGCTCCGGCCGCCGCCGCGAGCTTTGCTCCGGCGAGCTCCGGCCTCCCCAGCTCCTCCCACCTGCCCCTCCAGATGCGCGAGAGCCCGGGCTACGCCCCGGTGCTCTCCGATGCCGTCCCCGTGGCCAGTATCGCGGACGCCGCCGCGTCCAGAGGTCGCCGCCGACGACCTCGCCGACCTGACGAGTGGGCCCCGTCGGCCAGGTGATTAGCTTAGTGCTAATCACCGTTAACTAACCCCCCTGACACTGACAGTGGGCCCCAGCGCCACTAACCTTTTTAATTAGGATTAAACTAACCCTGTATAACCCCCTGTTAACTAACTATGACACTGACATGTGGACCCCACACGTCAGGTTTGACCCAGTCAGCCGCAGTTGACTTGCTGACGTCATGCTTACTCAATGCTGACGTAATTATTTATTTTCTGGAATTATTTTTAATTCAGGAAATTCCAGAAAATAATTTAAACTTCAAAAATTCATAGAAATTCAACCGTAGCTCAGATTGAAATAATTTATATATGAAAAATTATCAGAAAAATGCAACCTATCCATCTGTACTAGTTTCATGCATGACAAACCAACTTATACATGCTGTATATGAGAAAACACATTATGGCATTTATAAGAGCTTACTTTGGAGATGCATTTGAGCTTTTGGTTCAAATGGACTTCAAACCAAATGATTACTAGCTGCATTAGCTCAAACAACATCACATCTTCATGCCATGTTCATGCATCATATTGTTGCATATGTTTGTGTTTTGATTGCCGACACTGTTCCTTCTCGATAGGTCCTGCTCCGGAGTCTGTTCCAGAGTACCTGTCTGTGAAGCAGTGCCTCCTTTGTTGATTTACCAGGCAAGCAAACCCCCTTGTTCATTCTGATACAATCCTACTCTCTCGCTCCTGCTCTCAGTTATTGCATTAGGACAACAATGATTCATCTGCTACTTTGTGCTGCGGTAGTTGAACCCATTCCTCTGCATGACCTGTCATTGCCACAATAAATAGTTGAAACCCACTAGCATGTGTAGGAGTTGATTGAGCCATGTTCTGTTCCTACCATGCTATGCCTGCTATTGCTTAGAGTTGTGTCAGGTCTGATTCATTGGGAATGAATTGGAGTGTTATGATATGTTCCGATGTTGAGAGTGAAGTGTGTGAACACGATTTGGTAAAGGTAGCGGTGAGAGGCCATGTAGGAGTACATGGTGGGTTGTCTCACTGGAACCGTCCTTAAGCACCGAGTTCTATGTATGTTGTCCAATGACTCGATACTACCACACAATGGGCTCCAGGCGCTCCAAGCCCTCTCGACTTATTAACCGACTTGATCTCTGTCTAGGAGTCGCAACTAGTTTCTGGTGTTTGTAGGTAGTGCTATTTTTCTACCAAGTGGCACCCGGCAGGGTGGGCTTGGGACAGACTAGGCACACGTGGCCTGGTGTACCGAGTGGCACCCGGATGGTGGGCTCGGGAACCCTGCACACATCGTTTGGGGCCGTGAGCGACACCCCGGCCGGATCTCCTTGCGGATGGAACCCGAATAGGCGATAAACCTAGGCTAGAGTCTTGTGTGGTTAGTCAGGTCGTGGCCGACACCCTCGCCAGGCTTCCGCTTGAAGGTTGCCGAGATACATGACGTGTACATGGCGGTAAGTGGCGAGAGCGTGTGTGAAGAAGTACACCCCTGCAGGGTTAACATGATCTATTCGAATAGCCGGGTCCGCGGTTATGGACTTCTTGGATGCTTACATGGTACATAGACAACTTGAAGTGGATACTCTAAAATGCTCAAGACAAGTGTGAGTGCTATGGATGGCCTTCTCGTAGGGAGACGGGGATGAATCCATAGTAGTGTATTGTGTGGTGATTAGTGGACTCGTGTGCGCCATATCACCTCAAGAGTTTCTGGTAGTCGTAGAACAGGATAGCCACAGAGTCAAAGCTGGCTTGCTGCAACTAAACCCCACATTACCCTCTTGATACAAATGCATGTATGATAGGATCTGATGTAAGTCTTGCTGAGTACCTTTGTACTCATGTTGCTTTATTTATGTTTTTGCAGCGGAGACTTCGGTCTTAATAGTGTTCTCGTGGACTTCGACAAGTAGTTTGTACCTCAGCTACGATCTTGATCGGACGTTGTAGATAGTTAGGCTTTCAGCCTTTTTCATTTGTAGATGTCTGTACTCAGACAAGTAATGCTTCCGTTTGTTGCTTGATTGCTCTGAATGTTGGGTCATGTGACCCCTGTTTGTAATAAATGCTATGATGGCTCTTTGAGCCTTATCTATATGAGTTGTTGAGTTATGCTGTGATGCCTTGTTGTACAGCACATACTTGCATGTTATGCGTACGTGTAATGTGTATTGCTATGTGTGGGATCTGACTATCTAGTTGTTTATCCTTAGTAGTCTCTCTTACCGGGAAATGTCTCCTAGTGTTTCCTCTGAGCCCTGGTAGCTTGCTACTGCTCTGGAACACTTAGGCTGGCCGACATGTGTCCTTCTTCGTTCCTGTGTCTGTCCCTTCGGGGAAATGTCACGCGATGAATACCGGAGTCCTGTTGGCCCGCTACAGCCCGGTTCACCGGAGTCCTGTTAGCCCAGTGCTACAGCCTGGATTCACTCGCTGATGACCGACACGTTCGATGCTGGGTCATGGATGCCTGTCCCTGTAAGTTAGTGCCACTTTGGGTTTACGACTAGCCATGTCAGCCCGGGCTCCTTATCATATGGATGCTAGCGACACTGTCATATACGTGTGCCAAAAGGCGCAAACGGTCCCGAGCAAAGGTAAGGCGACACCCGTGGGGATACCGTGCGTGAGGCCGCAAAGTGATATGAGGTGTTACATGCTAGATCGATGTGGCATTGAGTCGGGGTCCTGACATGTTCACAAAGAAAATCCGAATAGAGGATCAAACAATATCGCAGGAGTCTAATAGAAGTATGTCAATATGCACATGCAGGCTTCGCTCCTGGCGTCCGCCGCACAGACTGCGGAGGTCACCGTACTGAAGCAGGACCTTAAAGGGTCCCAGGACGAGATTGGCCTTACCAAGAGGCAGCTCGAGGAGAATAAAGGTAAGTAGTACCTAGTCTATGTATATGTATAAAAATAATGCGATTGCAAAATGACAGGATTATCATGAATTTGCCAGGGGCCACGACTTAAGTGGCGACCCTAAGGCAAGCGCTGACCGAGGCCGAAGACAAAGCGGCCAAGGAGCGCTTTGAGCGAGAGAAGCACGAGGCTCGGGTAGGCGAAGTGCAGCAAGAGCTCCAGGCTCTCGTGGCGAAGCACGAGGCATTGGAGCTTGACTCAAAGACGCGAGGGTCTGAGCTTGCCGCGGCCCTCGAGAGCGCAAAAAGTGCCAAGGCCGAAGCCCAAAAGGCCCTCCAGGAGATCGACACAATGAAGAAGATAGCGGCAGGTAAGGCTTTCTATATGCAAAGCAAGCATGTAAAAGTAAATTTCTGATTACTTACCCGAATCCGGAACTCTCCAGGAGCATTCGCAGATTTGCCCCGCAGTGTGTCCGATGCCGCACAATTTTAACAGGCCGAGGATGGAAGCTCAACGGAAAAGCTCTTCTGGTCTCAGTATACTAAGGCCGAACACCCGGTGCCAATGAGCGACCAGCTAAAGAAGATGGTCGAGCTACATAAGGCGGCCGAACAGGCCATGAAGGGCTTTATAGTCCGGCTGTGGCCTGGCGACGCCCTTCCGAACAGCTTCTTCGGCCTGGTTAGGCGGCTTGTGGATGCCTGCCCATGGCTGGAGGTCGTCAAGCGATCCGTCTGCATTGAAGCTGCACGCCGGGCTTTCGCCCGTGTGAAATTGAAGTGGGTCAAGCTTGACGCCGTGAAGCTGATCAAGGAAGGGCCGCCGGAGGGCAAGGAGCACCGCCACCCCGAGATGTACTACGAGGGTGTTCTGCCGGGTGCCCGTCTTATAGCGGATGAGTGTTCCGAAGATGTAATATTTGAGTGAGACTTGCTCGTTTTATCCTGTATTTATGAAAACTTGTTTCATATGCGCTATGCAACGCTTGTTTGAATTTAAAATATTGCCTTCTGTTTGGCCGTTTATTCAATCTGAGAGATGGCTAGTCCTCGGCTTTTGCCCCCATGCCACGAGTGCTGGGGTGTTCGGGATAAACCTGAGCACTCTTGTTCCCATGTTTGGGTCCTTTGAGGGAGGTGCTCAGCACAGCGAACAAGGCAACCGGACTAATAATGCTTTATCACTCTCACTTAGCCATAGAATTCTATAATTTTAAATTTCGGCGAAGCCCCTGGTATTCGGAAGGCCGAATTCGGGGCGCGATACATGCCTTTAAGCCGGACAGGGCCGGCCCCTCGCCCTAAGCGGCATAAGTCTTTAGGGACTCGAAAACCTCGCCGAACAGCGACCAGTCTCTCGCCTTATCATGATAGTCAGTTTTAGCTTTCTCTACTGAGGTTCTCAGCCCAGCAGAACCGGGGCACAATCGCAGTAGTTCTCCTAGCGCTACCTTAGCCGATAGAGCGGAACATAAGGTACCAAAACATAGGAGCCGGGCAAACCCAACATTTGACCAAAGACATGATTCGGAGCTGATGCATATAATGCTATAAGTACGGGATGCCGCACTTTGTAAAAGTGTTCGGACTTCTCACACCATATTGTGGGTACTTAAGCCCCTGGTTTATCGGTCGTACCAAAGTGTACGGTTGCAAGGCGTCATAAATGAACACACACACACACACACACACACACATATATATATAACAAGAATGCAATAATAGGAGCAGTAATGTGCATTGTTTATTCAAAAATGTGCGTTAAAGCAGAATGATACAGATAGTGCGATAAGCAAAGAGTAGGACTGTGTCCCTTCCAAGGGCAGGCTGAGGAATAGTACTAAATTAAATATTTCGCTCGTTACTGTAATCCACCTGGGAATTCCGTGGTGTGACGTAGCTTTCTGCCTCCTTGGTTGCTGCATCATGTGTTCGGCAATAGTGCTGCCGGACAGGGTTTCCAGAGATTAAAGTCCTGAACAAAAAGAGAAAAAAGAATAAAGCAGGAAGCCCCTAGTGTGGTTTAAGCCACGTCTTGGGGCGTGCCACAGTTGTGCCCCCCTCCCCACCTGCGCCCATGGTATTTTGAATGCGTAATTATGTACGCGGGGCACGGATTTCGCCGTTTGGTTGGGACTGGGGTGGGGGCCGCATTGCTATGCGAGCTCAGATCACGCCAGGCGGTCTAATTGCCGATTACTCCGAGCGCGCTTGGAGGTGTCCGGGTTTTGAAACGCCGAACTGGTAGATTGCCTTGAGAGGCTGCTTTGCGCTTCCGCCGTGAGGGCCGTAGTGTGCTCCTCTGTTCGAAGAGAGCGCTCTGTGTTTCCATTGATAGTAATAACCCTGCGAGGTCCTGGCATCTTGAGCTTGAGGTATGCATAATGCGGTACCGCATTGAATCTAGCAAATGCGGTTCGCCCGAGCAGTGCATGATAACCACTTCGGAACGGGATTATATCGAAGATTAACTCTTCGCTTCGGAATTTATCCGGGGACCCGAAGACCACTTCATGTGTAATTGAGCCTGTGCAATGGGCCTCTACACCTGGAATGACGCCTTTAAAGGTCGTTTTTGTGGGTTTGATCCTTGAGGGGTCTATACCCATTTTGTGCATTGTGTCCTGATAAAGCAGGTACAGGCTGCTACCGCCATCCATAAGGACTCGAGTGAGGTGAAATCCGTCAATGATTGGGTCTAGGACTAGTGCGGCGAATCCTCCATGACGGGTACTAGTGGGGTGGTCCCTGCGATCGAAGGTGATCGGACAAGAGGACCATGGGTTGAACTTTGGGGCGACTGGCTCCAACGCATATACGTCCTTGAGCGCACGCTTCCGTTCCCGTTTGGGGATGTGGATTGCATATATCATGTACACCATCCGCACTTGTGGGGGGAACCTCTTTTGTCCTCCGGTGTTCGGCTACCGGGTCTCTTCCTCGTCATCGCTATGTGGCCCCTTATCTTTGTTTTTGGCAATTAACTTGCCGGCCTGCTTGAATACACAACAATCCCTATTGGTGTGGTTGGCTGGCTTGTCGGGGGTGCCGTGTATTTGACACGAGCGATCGAGTATGCGGTCCAAACTGGATGGGCCAGGCGTACTTTGTTTAAATGGCTTTTTCCGCTGACCGGGTTTAGAGCCTTTGAATCCAGCATTGACTGCCATGTCTTCAGTATTATCGCTGTTAATACGGCGCTTATGTTTGTTGCGACGTGACCTGTTATTGCCGTCCTTGGTATCCGAAGTACCATGGTTTTTTGACATGTTATTGCTGCGAGCCAGCCAGCTGTCTTCTCCCGCACAAAAGAGGGCCATGAATGTCGTGAGGGCTGCCATAGATTTCGGCTTTTCCTGACCAAGGTGACGGGCTAGCCACTCGTCACGGAAGTTGTTTTTGAAAGCCGCTAAGGCCTCTGCATCCGGACAGTCAATGATTTGATTTTTCTTTGTAAGGAACCGAGTCCAGAATTGTCTGGCCGACTCTTCTGGCTGCTGAATTATGTGCCTCAAGTCATCAGCATCTGGCGGTCGCACATAAGTGCCCTGAAAGTTGTCGAGGAATGCGGCTCCCAGATCTTCCCAACAGCTAATGGAATCTGCTGGCAAGCTGTTAAGCCAATGCCACGCTGGTCCTTTGAGCTTTAGTGGGTGGTATTTGATGGCGTGTAAGTCATCACCTCGGGCCATGTGGATGTGGAGGAGGAAATCCTCGATCCATACTGCAGGGTCTGTAGTGTTGTCGTATGATTCAATATTTACAGGTTTGAAACTGTAGGATCGAAAGTATGTCTAGAGGGGGGGTGATTAGACTACTTGACCAAATAAAAACTTAACCTTTTCCCAATTTTAGTTCCTGGCAGATTTTAGCTATTGTAGGACAAGTCAAGCAATCATCACACAATTCAAGCAAGCATGCAAAGAGTATATTGGCAGCGGAAAGTAAAGCATGCAACTTGCAAGAATGTAAAGGGAAGGGTTTGGAGAATTCAAACGCAATTGGAGACACGGATGTTTTTCCCGTGGTTCGGATAGGTGGTGCTATCCTACATCCACGTTGATGGAGACTTCAACCCACGAAGGGTAACGGTTGCGCGAGTCCACGGAGGGCTCCACCCACAAAGGGTAACGGTTGCGCGAGTCCACGGAGGGCTCCACCCACGAAGGGTCCACGAAGAAGCAACCACCCACAAAGGGTCCACGAAGAAGCAACCTTGTCTATCCCACCATGGCCATCGCCCACGAAGGACTTGCCTCACTAGCGGTAGATCTTCACGAAGTAGGCGATCTCCTTGCCCTTACAAACTCCTTGGTTCAACTCCACAATCTTGTTGGAGGCTCCCAAGTGACACCTAGCCAATCTAGGAGACACCACTCTCTAAGAAGTAACAAATGGTGTGTAGGTAATGAACTCCTTGCTCTTGTGCTTAAAATGATAGTCTCCCCAACACTCAACTCTCTTTCATAGGATTTGGATCTGGTGGAAAGAAGATTTGAGTGTAAAGCAACTTGGGGAAGGCTAGAGATCAAGATTCATATGGTAGGAATGGAATATCTTGGTCTCAACACATGAGTAGGTGGTTCTCTCTCAGAACATATGAGTTGGAGTTGTGTATGTGTTCTGATGGCTCTCTCCACGAATGAAGAGGAGGTGGAGGGGTATATATAGCCTCCACACAAAATCCAACCATTACACACAGTTTTCCAATCTCGGTGGGACCGAATCAAAAAACTCGGTCGGACCGAAAAGGTAAACCTAGTGACCGTTAGAGATTTTCGATGGGACTGACATGCCACTCGGTAGGACCGATATGGTTAGGGTTTGGGCATAACGTAATCTCGGTGAGACCGATTACACAAACTCGGTGAGATCGATTTTGGTAATTAGCTAACCAGAGAGTTGGTCAGGCAAACTCGGTGGGACCGATTTGCTCTTTCGGTGAGACTGAAAAGTTACAAAAAGGAAAGACTGAATTTACATTGCAATCTCGGTGGGACCGATTCGCTCTTTTTGTGAGACCGAAAAGTTACGAAAGGGAAACAGAGAGTTTGCAATCCCATCTCAGTGAGACCGAGATCCCTATCGGTAGAACTGAATTGCTAGGGTTTGGCAGTGGCTTATGACAAGTGAAACTCGGTGGCGCCGGATAGAAAGAATCGGTAGGACCGAGTTTGGCTTAGGGTTTAGGTCATATGTGGATATGGGAAAGTAGTTGAGGGTTTTGGAGCATATCACTAAGCACATGAAGCAAGAGGCTCATTAAGCAACACCTCATCCCTCCTTGATAGTATTGGCTTTTCCTAAAGACTCAATGTGATCTTGGATCACTAAAATATAAAATGAAGAGTCTTGAGCTTTTGAGCTTGAGCCAATCCTTTGTCCTTAGCATTTTGAGGGTTCCACTTTCACATCCATGCCATGCCAATCATTGAGCTTTCCTGAAATAGTCATCTTGGAATAGCATTAGCTCAATGAGCTATATGTTGTTATGAATTACCAAAACCACCTAGGGATAGTTGCACTTTCAATCTCCCCCTTTTTGGTAATTGATGACAACATATAGATCAAAGCTTCGACAAATGATAATAAGCATGAAATATATCGTCGCTTTGAGAAGTATGTGACAAGTGAGAGCTCCCCCTAAATTTGTGCATATTTAAAATTTGCTTTGGACTGCAAATGCACAAAGAGTTAAAGTCATGGGTTACTCTTCCATGTCACATACATCTTGGTGGAGCGCTTAAAATGATAAGAATGAAATACATGCACTCATCACCAAGAATAGTGAATGATCACATAAGATAGATAAGACATATCAAGCATGCATAAGTGTAGCTTATGATCAAACACATGATCATCAATGTCTCACGAGCAATGACATAGTATCTCAAGCACTCAAAAGCAAACAAAGTTCAAAAAACCACCAAATAAAGCAAGAGAGAAAAAAAGCAACACTCTCTCTCTCGAAGCCTATGGTCTATACATTTTCTCCCCCTTTGGCAACAAGTTACCAAAAAGTTCCTAGAAAATGCATAGTGCTAGGTCGACACTCAGGCTTGATCTTCAGGTGGTGGTGGAGTCCAGAGCACTCCAAGGACGAAGCCTTCTGTAGACGTGGTTGGAGTTGAGGCTGAAGTGGACGTTGGAGCTGGTGGAACTGAGGCTATAGCTGGTGCAGAAGTGGTGGCTCTGGTGTCAGCAACTGGCACTGCATATGATCTCTGAGCTCTTGGCACTCTGGAAAATGCATCAGTTGTAGTCTTGCCTCTCCTCTCCTGCATGTCATCCTGAAGTTGTTCCACTACAGACTGAATCTCTGTTACTTTGACATCCAAGTCATAGAACTTTTGTTCCATGATCCTCTCTAAGCTTTCCTGGTTCTGAGTTAGGGTAGCTAGTCCTTGCTCAATCCGCAGGGTGGATGCAATCAAGTAACCAAGCTGCTCTTGTGAGTTCCTTGTTCCACTTTGTGAGCTTCTGCCCAACAAAGTCCTCTACTCCACATGCCTTGAAGTTGTCCTGCACTCCAGGGTAGTACTCTTCGTTGTCCTTGATGTATTGCCAATCAACCCATCTCATATCACAGACAATTGGCTTCTTGTCTAGCAGCACTATCTCATAAAAGTCTTGCTGCTCCTTGGTGTGAAACCTGTAGTCAACTGTAGTCCTTCTCCTTGAAGCATACGAGTCTGCTTCTCTCCACTTCCGGAGCCCTGAATCTCTCCTGAGTTTCATATCCTCAGCCACAGGATGAGCATCATTGTGGTCTGGGATCTTGGGCTTGAGCTTTCTAAGAACATTCTCTTCTTCTTCTGCAGCTTCAGGCACTGGGGCCTTGTTCTTCTCAGTAGCTGGGATGCTTCTTGTGTTCCTCTTTGGCTTTGGCTTTGGAGCTGGCTTGGCCTTGGAAGCAGCTGCCCCTGTTCTTATGGCATCACCCATCAGCTTGGGTGCCTTAGGTGCTGGTGTAGCTACCTCTTCTTCTTCCTCCTCATCTTCCATGATGGAAGCCTTGCCAAGCACTCTGGCTACAATTTTCTTCACCCTTTCTTTCCTCTTCTTGCCTTCAGCAGCAACTGGCTCAATGGGAGTGGGCTTCTCAGTTGAAGCTCTGGCCTTTGACATAGGCTGCCTACCTGCTGGCCTTTTGATCTTCATCCCTGGTTTTATGCCCTGTGCTGGCTCAACTCTCATGGAAGTTGCTTCCTCTTCTGCCACATAATCCTCATCTTCTGAGTCTGAGGTTCTCTTCTTTCTCTGTCTTGTGGCAGCTTTAGGCAGATTGCTAGGGGTGCTCCTGCTACCATCATCTGAAGAGCGGGATGGACTAGTGCCCTAACTCATCTGCACTTGCTGCTCTGACAAGTTCTGGCTGTCACTCTAATCAGACATGTTGCAAACTCTGACTGCTGACCCTGTGAATAGGTTATAGATGAGATAGAGTGGATAAGCATCACAAAATGCAGAGATTTTTGCAAAAGAATAATTCAAAAACTTAGTTTTAGTTTCCCACTGAAATCATCTCGGATCTACCGATTTTTAAACTCGGTGATACCGAAGCAGTTTTGGAACCTAAACTAGTGAACTCGGTCAGACTGAGTCACAGTTCGGTGGCACCGAGACTGCTAGGGTTTCACAGAGTTCCAAAATCGGTCACACCGATAAGTAATTCTCGGTCAGACCGAGTCTCACTTGTGCAATGGCATAAGCCAAATTGGTGGGACCGAGTTTTTCAACTCGGTGGGTCCGAGATGGTTTCGGCGGAAACCTAACCCTAAAATTTTCGAATCAAAACTAATCTACGAACACATTGACTGGACAGGAGTGTTTCAATCGTGGCAAGAATCATGATGATCACAATGTGCTAAGAATCAGATTGGGGAATAGCACAAAGAGCGCGTCCATACCCTAGTTCGGCGGAGACTCGCTACGGCGGCAACGGCGGGGTAGAATTTCGTTGACGGCGATGGAGACTAGCGACTGGAGGCGGCTGGCGGCGAGGAGACGATCCGGAGACCAAGTTGGCAGAGCAGGCTATCGCGCGGGTGAAGGGGTTCAGAGAAATTTCCAAATTTTTTGCCCGTGACTATATATAGCCCGACCCTGTCGGTGTGACCGAGTGGAACGACTCGGTGGCACCGAGATGCAAAACTGTATACAGTTATTGCAACTCAGTGTGATCGAATGGTTCAAATCGGTTGCACCGAGATCGAAAACATAGATCAACTTAATGATCTCGGTAGGACCGAAAGTAGGGTATCGGTCAGACCGAGAATCATAAAGAGGTTTTGGAAGTTTAAGTCTTTGACAAATCGGGGACTCCGAGCGCTCCTCACACAGAGTGGTTCGAATCTGACTTGATCAAATTTTGTGATGTAGCATGAATAGAGTTTGAGACGAGAAAAGCATAGATAGCTAGAGGAGGTTCTTAGGCATTCTTGTCCATCCACTTGGCAAAAGGAAATAAAACCGAACAATCAAAACAACAAGTGGATGTCCTCGAATGAGTAAAATATGCAACCAGCATGCTCACACAATAAGATGGCAAATGAAATATGTGACAAGGCATGCACAACCAATTCTAGCATCTACCAAGCAATTTGCAATGACAAGGTCATCTATATATGAGTATATTGACTTAGGAGTCAAGTGAGAACATTTGATCATAGGTCATACTCATCGTTTACGCTCAAGTGGGGTTACCACTTTTACATAAAGCATTGTTGTGTTCACATTTTTAGAGTTGCTTTAGCTCAAGTCTTAGAGTAAAGCTCCCCCTAGATGTGAAATCCCCCCTTAGAGGGATGAACTAACCTCGGGTTTTGTTGATGATGACTTCATGTAGATGTTGAAGATGTGGATGCTCAATTTTGATGTAGATCACTTGGAGCTATCCCTTTGAGTGAATTGCACTTTCAATACCTACATGGGTTAGTCCCGCAAGGAACAAACAAGGATATCCATAGACATAGAGTGATGCACACACAAGATGATGTCCATGAAAACTTTTAGGTTACCTTGTCCCTTGTCTTACCAACAAGAGGGTTTGTGACTCCTTGAACTAGTGCAAGATGTGGAAGTTGATTGCACTTGTTCTTGACAAAATGATAAGAGTGAAGTATGTTGGTGGAGTCACCCTCAAGAACTCTCTAGTTCTTCTTCTTTTGGATCCACACCATCTTGATGGGAATCCTTGGAGTTGTAGTCATACTTGATGAAGTGGAACTTGAAGTAGTCTTGGGAATCCACTTGACTAAGGTCTTAGGAGCTTCTTTAAATGCATCAATTTCCTCTTGAAGCTTGTCCTTGCCTTTTTGCTTGTAGTCTTGTGGTGGAAGATCATCTTGAGCTTGTGTCCCCTTGAAAGAAGTATCATACTTTTCTTATTGAGGAACAAACTTTGTCTTGGGGTATTGATCTTCTTCCCACTCAACTCCATTGGCATTGAACTTTCGTTCAAAACCAACACCTTGATTCTTCCGGTGCATTCCTTGCTTGCGCACAATTTCCTCGAATTGCTTACTCCCGGCAAGGCTTTTGTACACTCCTTTCTCTATAATTCCCTTCAATAAGCTATTTTCTTGCTCAAGTGTAACTTGGCTAAGAGAATCATTAGTGGAATCAAGAGAACTACTAGAAGCAACAATATTGGATTTAGCATGATCATTGTTACTGCTAGAGGAAGAATCTTTCTTGTTCTTGTTACTAGACTTGACTTGAGGCATGTAAGTGGATAAGAGTAAACGCTTGGCAATGTAAGGAGAACTTTTCTTGCGGAGATCATCATTGATTGCTTTTAAGAACTCATGCTCTTGCTCCAGATTGAGCTTTTCAAAGCGTAATTTCTCATGAGCTCTTAAAAGTTCTTGATGATCTTCGAAGATAGTTTCATGAGCTAACTTAAGAGTGTTTAGTTCTTTAGTTAGAGCCTCAATCTTCTCCTTATCATTGTCATTCGTTTTATCTTGCTTAGCATGACTAATTGACGTTTCATCATAGTATTCACCACTAGAGTTGTCAACAAGCAAATCATCACCTAACAAGTCATCTTCATCACTATTGAAATCAACATACTCGGGGTGTGTTACCTTAGGACCTTTGGCCATGAAGCATCTTCCAATTCCTTCATTTGGTGAGTCAAATATGTCGTAGGAGTTGGTTGACACAAGTGCTAGACCGGCAACACCTTCATCTTGAGTATCTTCGGAGTCGGAGTGATAACTTCTCTCGGAGTGGCTGTCGGAGTCGGAGCCGGATACCCATTCACCAACATGAGCTTGATGTCTTCGTTTTGTGTAGCTCCTTGATTATTTTTCCTTCCTTTCCGAATCCTTGCTTCTCCGTGAGTATCTTCGTTCATAACGATCATCTCTACTCCTCTCTCTTGGTGGTGATTCTTTGCTTCTTCTTTTTGGAGAATCTTCTCTTCTCTTGTAGGGAGCCGTACACTCATTGGAATAGTGTCCGGGTCTTCCACAATTGTAGCAGTTTCGCTCTCGACTAGAAGATCTTTTGTCATTGTAGGACCTTGACTTGAAGCTTCTATCTTTGCTTCTACTCTTGTAGAACTTGTTGAAGTTCTTCACCATTAAGCTCAATTCTTCATTGAAGTTTTGTTTCTCACTTGATGATGTAGGGGCTTCACATGAGGCTTTGTAGGCACCACTTGATTTGTTGTGAAGTTCCTCTTTATCCTTAAGTGACATCTCATGAGCAACAATTCTTCCAATCACCTCCGTTGGCTTGAGATCTTTGTAATTGGGCATCATTTGGATCAATGTGCACACGGTATCATATTTTCCATCCAAGGCTCTTAGAATCTTCTTGATGATGAATCTATCAGTCATCTCTTCACTTCCTAAGCCGGCAATCTCATTTGTGATGAGACCAAGCCTAGAGTACATTTTAGCGACACCTTCACCATCCTTCATTTTGAACTTGTCAAGTTGACTTTGAAGCACATCCAACTTGGATTCCTTGACGGAGTTGGTACCTTCGTGCATATCAATCAAAGTGTCCCAAATTTCCTTTGCATTCTCAAGACGGCTGATTTTGCTGTATTCTTCGGGGCACAATCCGTTGAAGAGAATATCACAAGCCTGAGCATTGTATTGCAACATCTTCAACTCATCCGCGGTAGCTTCACGGTTTGGTTCTTTCCCATCAAAGAAGTCACCTTGCAAACCAACACACACAATAGCCCAAACGGCGGGGTTATGTCCAAGAATATGCATTTTCATTTTATGCTTCCAACTAGCAAAATTAGTACCATCAAAGTAAGGACCTCTACGGTGATAATTTCCCTCGCTAGACGCCATACTCTCCTAGGTTATGAAACCAAGGCTATGACCACCAAAAGCTATGGAGATCAAAGCAAATGGAGACCAAAGCTCCGATACCACTTGTAGGATCGAAAGTATGTCTAGAGGGGGGGTGATTAGACTACTTGACCAAATAAAAACTTAACCTTTTCCCAATTTTAGTTCTTGGCAGATTTTAGCTATTGTAGAACAAGTCAAGCAATCATCACACAATTCAAGCAAGCATGCAAAGAGTATATTGGCAGCAGAAAGTAAAGCATGCAACTTGCAAGAATGTAAAGGGAAGGGTTTGGAGAATTCAAACGCAATTGGAGACACAGATGTTTTTCCCGTGGTTCGGATAGGTGGTGCTATCCTACATCCACGTTGATGGAGACTTCAACCCACGAAGGGTAACGGTTGCGCGAGTCCACGGAGGGCTCCACCCACAAAGGGTAATGGTTGCGCGAGTCCATGGAGGGCTCCACCCACGAAGGGTCCACGAAGAAGCAACCTTGTCTATCCCACCATGGCCATCGCCCACGAAGGACTTGCCTCACTAGCGGTAGATCTTCACGAAGTAGGCGATCTCCTTGCCCTTACAAACTCCTTGGTTCAACTCCACAATCTTGTCGGAGGCTCCCAAGTGACACCTAGCCAATCTAGGAGACACCACTCTCCAAGAAGTAACAAATGGTGTGTAGGTAATGAACCCTTGCTCTTGTGCTTCAAATGATAGTCTCCCCAACACTCAACTCTCTCTCATAGGATTTGGATCTGGTGGAAAGAAGATTTGAGTGGAAAGCAACTTGGGGAAGTCTAGAGATCAAGATTCATATGGTAGGAATGGAATATCTTGGTCTCAACACATGAGTAGGTGGTTCTCTCTCAGAACATATGAGTTGGAATTGTGTATGTGTTCTGATGGCTCTCTCCACGAATGAAGAGGAGGTGGAGGGGTATATATAGCCTCCACACAAAATCCAACCATTACACACAGTTTTCCAATCTCGGTGGGACCGAATAAAAAAACTCGGTCGGACCGAAAAGGTAAACCTAGTGACCGTTAGAGATTTTCGGTGGGACTGACATGCAACTCGGTAGGACCAATATGGTTAGGGTTTGGGCATAACGTAATCTCGGTGAGACCGATTACACAAACTCGGTGAGACCGATTTTGGTAATTAGCTAACCAGAGAGTTGGTCAGGCAAACTCGGTGGGACCGATTTGCTCTTTCAGTGAGACCGAAAAGTTACAAAAAGGAAACACTGAATTTACATTGCAATCTCGGTGGGACCGATTCGCTCTTTCGATGAGACCGAAAAGTTACGAAAGGGAAACAGAGAGTTTGCAATCCCATCTCGGTGAGACCGAGATCCCTATCGGTAGAACTGAATTGCTAGGGTTTGGCAGTGGCTTATGACAAGTGAAACTCGGTGGCGCCGGATAGAAAGAATCGGTAGGACCGAGTTTGGCTTAGGGTTTAGGTCATATGTGGATATGGGAAAGTAGTTGAGGGTTTTGGAGCATATCACTAAGCACATGAAGCAAGAGGCTCATTAAGCAACACCTTATCCCTCCTTGATAGTATTGGCTTTTCTTAAAGACTCAATGTGATCTTGGATCACTAAAATATAAAATGAAGAGTCTTGAGCTTTTGAGCTTGAGCCAATCCTTTGTCCTTAGCATTTTGAGGGTTCCACTTTCACATCCATGCCATGCCAATCATTGAGCTTTCCTGAAATAGTCATCTTGGAATAGCATTAGCTCAATGAGCTATATATTGTTATGAATTACCAAAACCACCTAGGTATAGTTGCACTTTCAAAAACCTTCCGGGATTTGATGATCCATTACTTCGTCTGTGAATCATAGAGGGTGTGCGGCGCCTCTGTATTGGGCTATATCATGACGCAGCTCGAATGGGTCTTGCCCGCTGTGTTCGGCCCGGCCGGATTTACTTTTACTATATCTGGTGTGATGTTTATCGTTTCGCATAGTGGCGCGCCCTCGTGATCCGTAGATCGATCTTGCATGCTTTGCTTTGTCCACCAATACGTCTCGCAGGTCTGGCGTGTTTCCCCATGCCTTTTTATTTGAATAGCGTCGGGGTGCGGGCTAAGCTTTTGGCTAGAATGCCTCTCTATCACGGCCATGAGGTGGCCGATCAGCCGCATCATACGCTTCTTCCTCCAGTCGGGGAAGCAACCTGCACTTTGGGTAACTCTTGGAGGGGCGCTCGAGTTTATATTCCTCGGCAGCGAGGACTTCAGTCCATCTGTCAGCTAGCAGGTCTTGATCAGCTTGAAGCTACTGCTGCTGCTTTTTCTTCAGGCTATTTTCCATGGCCATAAGCCAGCCTTTGAAGGGCTCTTGTTCGACGGGATCCTCTAGCATGGCGAATTCTTCATCGCCGAGGCTTGCCTCGTCTTCGGAGGGGGCATGTAATTATCATCCTCCTCCTCCTCTCCGTTTGCCGCTCGCTCAGGAGGGCCGACTCCTCCCTCCTCCTGCTCTAAATCTTGCTGGAGGGGATTGTTGTTGTCTTCGGCACTATCCAGAGTGTTATTATCTCCTGTGCCGGTATCACCACTTTTGGTGTGGCGGGACTTAGAGCGGCACCGCTGACGTCGGTGCTTGGGTTGCTTCTTGGAGGGGTCATCCTCCACTATCTCGTCGCCATTGCCTTCTTTGGGTGTATCCACCATGTATATATCGTATGATGAGGTGGATTTCCAGTGCCCTATAGGCGCTAGTTCATGTTCATCTCCTACATCGTCATCCATACCGTCGATGTCTTCGGAGTCGAAGTCGAGCATGTCGGTTAAATCATCGACAGTGGCTACAAAGTGGGTGGTGGGTGGGTGTCAAATTTCTTCATCGTCCACATCCCAATCCTGTTGGCCATAGTCCGGCCAGGGCTCTCCTGACAAGGAGAGAGACCTTAGTGAATTCAGAATGTCGCCAAAGGGCGAGTGCTGAAAGATATCCGCGGCGGTGAATTCCATGATCGGCGCCCAATATCGATTGGCAGGGGCGCAGAAGGTT
The DNA here is from genome assembly GCF_002162155.2 of Triticum dicoccoides. Classification (NCBI taxonomy): domain Eukaryota; kingdom Viridiplantae; phylum Streptophyta; class Magnoliopsida; order Poales; family Poaceae; genus Triticum; species Triticum dicoccoides. Next base: position 443,723,087 of record NC_041384.1, read on the forward strand.
CGGAGTCCGGAAAAGAGTCCGGCACCTTGGAGTCACAGGCTTCGTAGAGGATGAGGTTGGTGTTCGGCTCGATCACCGTTGAGACCGCAGCCCCTGAGGCGGTGTCTAGCCACCCGTCCTCGATCGGCGCAGTTGGCTCCGAGCTAAGGGCCGGAGCTGATGCGGGCGCGGCCTCCAGGGCACTGTTGGGTGGCAGAGCTAGGTCATACCCATCGAGACAGTGCGGCACGCTCGGCTGTGGCTCGAATCCATTGAAGATCAAGTCTCCGCGGATGTCGGCCGTGTAGTTCAAACTTCCAAATCTGACCTGATGGCCAGGGGCGTAGCTTTCAATCTGCTCCAGATGGCCAAGCGAATTGGCCCGCAGTGCAAAGCCGCCGAATATGAAGATCTGTCCGGGGAGAAAGGTCTCACCCTGGACCGCATCATTGTTGATGATCGGAGGAGCCATTGGGCCTAAAAGTGATGACACAGAGGAACTCTCAATGAAAGCACCAATGTCGGTGTCAAAACCGGCGGATCTCGGGTAGGGGTCCCGAACTGTGCGTCTAGGCCGGATGGTAACAGGAGGCAGGGGACACAATGTTTTCCCAGGTTCGGGCCCTCTTGATGGAGGTAAAACCCTACGTCCTGCTTGATTAATATTGATGATATGGGTAGTACAAGAGTAGATCTACCACGAGATCAGAGAGGCTAAACCCTAGAAGCTAGCCTATGGTATGATTGTATGTTGTCCTATGGACTAAAACCCTTCGGTTTATATAGACACTGGAGAGGGTTAGGGTTACACAAGGTCGGTTACAAAGGAGGAGATACACATATCCGTATTGCCTAGCTTGCCTTCCACGCCAAGTAGAGTCCCATCCGGACACGAGACGAAGTCTTCAATCTTGTATCTTCATAGTCTAACAGTCCGGCTAATGGAGATAGTCCGGCTGTCCAGAGACACCCTAATCCAGGACTCCCACAACAGGCTTCACCGTAAGTCCGTATAAAACCATATGCTTTGATCACCTCATCAAAGCGCATATTCGAACTCCGAGATGCTTGCACCAGTCTATAGATGGATCATTGGAGCTTGCACACTTTGTTAGCACCTTTAGGATTGAGAAAACCTTTTGGTTGCATCATATACAACTCTTTAAGAAATCTATTAAGGAATGCAATTTTGACATCCTTTTGCTAGATTTCATAAAATTCGGCAATTGCTAACATGATTCGGACATACTTAAGCATCACTACGAGTGTGAAAATCTCATCGTAGTCAACACCTTGAACTTGTCGAAAACCTTTCGCGACAAGTCGAGCTTTGTAGATAGTAACACTACCATCATCGTCCGTCTTACTCTTGAAGATCCATTTATTCTCAATGGCTTGCTGATCATCGGGCAAGTCCACCAAAGTCCACACTTTTTTCTCATACATGGATCCTATCTCAGATTTCATGGCCTCAAGCCATCTGTCGGAATATGGGCTCATCATCGCTTCTTCATAGTTCATAGGTTCATCATGGTCTACTAACATGACTTCCAGAACAGGGTTACCATACCACTCTCGTGCGGAGCGTGCTCTGTTCGACCTAGGAGGTCCTGTAGTAACTTGATCTGAAGTTTCAAGATCATCATCATTAGCTTCCTCTCTAGTTGGTGTAGGCATCACGGGAACAGATTTCTCTGATGAGCTACTTTCCAATCTGAGAGAAGGTACAATTACCTCATAAACTTCTACTTTCCTCCCACTCACTTCTTGCAAGAGAATCTCCTTCTCTAGAAAGGATCCATTCTTACCAACAAAGATCTTGCCTTGAGATCTTGTGGTAGAAGGTGTACCCAACAATTTCTTTTGGGTATCCTATGAAGAAACACTTCTCCGATTTGGGTTCGAGCTTACCAGGATGAAGCTTTTTCACATAAGCATCACAATCCCAAACTTTAAGAAACGTCAGCTTAGGTTTCTTGCCAAACCACAGTTCATACGGTGTCATCTCAACGGATTTAGACGATGCCCTGTTTAACGTGAAGGCAGTTGTCTCTAATGCATAAGCCCAAAAATGATAGTGATAAATCGGTAAGAGACATCATAGATCGCACCATATCTAATAAAGTACGGTTACGATGTTTGGACGCACCATTACGCTGTGGTGTTCCAGGTCGCATGAGTTGTGACACTATTCCATATTGTTTTAAATGAAAGCCAAACTCGTAACTCAAATATTCACCTCCACGAACAGATCGTAGAAAATTTATTTTCTTGTTATGATGATTCTCCACTTCACTCTGAAGTTCTTTGAACTTTTCAAATGTTTCAGATTGGTGTTTCATTAAGAAGATATACCCACATCTGCTAAAATCATCTGTGAAGGTTAGAAAATAGCGATACCCGTCGTGAGCCTCAACACTCATCGGACCGCATACATCGGTATGTATTATTTCCAATAAGTTATTAGCTCGCTCCATTCTTCCGGAGAACGGAGTTTTAGTCATCTTGCCCACGAGGCATGGTTCACAAGTATCAAATGATTCATAATCAAGTCATTGCAAAAGATCATCTGCATGGAGTTTCTTCATGCGCTTTACACCAATATGACCTAAACGGCAGTGCCACAAGTATGTTGCACTATCATTATCTAGTTTTCATCTTTTGGCATCAATATTATGAATATGTGTATCACTACGATCGAGATTCAATAAACCATTAACATTGGGTGTGTATGACCATAGAGGGTTTTTGAAAGTGCAACTATCCCTGGGTGGTTTTGGTAATTCCTAACAACATATAGCTCATTGAGCTAACGATATCTCAAGATAAATATTTCAGGAAAGCTTAATGATTTGCATGGCATGGATTAGAAATGTGGACCCCTCAAAATGCCAAGGAAAAAACATTGGCTCAAGCTCTAAGCTCAAGACTCTACATTTTAATTTTAGTGATCCAAGATCACATCGAGTCCATAGGAAAAGCTAATACTATTAAAAGGGGATGAGGTGTTGCTTAATGGGTTGCTTGCTCAAAATTCTTAGTGACATGCTCCAAAAACCCTCAACTACTTTCTCATATCCACATATGTCCCAAACCAAAAGTCAAACTCAGCCCCACCGAAACTTTCCATCCGGCGCCACCGAGTTCACCTGACATAGCCACTGCTAGAAACCCTAATCAATTTGGTCTCACCGACGGGCTGCAAACTCTCTGTTGCCTGTTGCAATTATTTCGGTCCCACCGAGATAAGCAACCGGTCCCACCAAGTTTGCCTGACCAACTCTCTGTTTTTCTTATTACCAAAATCGGTCTCACCGAGTTTGTGTAATCGGTCAAACCAAGATGAGTTTTTACCCTAACCCTAGCACGTCGGTGCCACTGAGTTGATCATATCGGTCCCACCGAAATGCCTAACGGTCATATTGTGAACTAAATCGGTCCGACCAAGTTTTCTGATTCCGTCCCACCGAGTTTGGTGATTTGTGTGTAACGGTTAGATTTTGTGTGGATGCTATATATACCGCTCCACCCACTCTTCATTCGGAAAGAGAGCCATCAGAACATGCCTACACTTCCAACATTCATTTTCTGAGAGAGAACCACCTACTCATGTGTTGAGACCAAGATATTCCATTCCAACCATATGAATCTTGATCTCTAGCCTTCTCCAAGTTTCTTTCCACTCAAAACTACTTTCCACCAAATCCAAATCAGTGAGAGAGAGTTGATGTTGGGGAGACTATCAATTGAAGCACAAGAGCAAGGAGTTCATCATCAACACACCGTCTATTACCTTTTGGAGAGTGGTGTCTCCTACATTAGTTAGGTGTCACTTGGGAGCCTCCGACAAGATTGTGGAGTTGAACCAAGGAGTTTGTACGAGCAAGGAGATCGCCTACTTCGTGAAGATCTACCCTAGTGAGGCAAGTCATTCATGGGTGATGGCCATGATGGGATAGACAAGGTTGCTTCTTCATGGACCCTTCATGGGTGGAGCCCTCCGTGGACTCGTGCAACCGTTACCCTTCGTGGGTTGAAGTCTCCACCAATGTGGATGTACGATTGCACCACCTATCGGAACCACGCCAAAAATCTCCATGTCTACATTGAGTTTGCTCCCTCCAAACTCCTCCCTTTACCTTCATGTCCAATGTTTGAAATTCCGCTGCTATACTCTTAGACTTGCATGCGTAGGTTGATTGCTTGACTTGTGCTAAGTTGTTAAAATCTGCCAAGACTTAAAATTGGGAAAAGGCTAGCTTTTTATTTGGTCAAGTAGTCTAATCACCCCCCTCTAGACATACTTTCGATCCTACAAGTGGTATCAGAGCTTTGGTCTCCATTTGCCTTGATTTCCATAGCGTTTGGTGATCATAGCCTTGGTTTCACAACCTAGGAGAGTATGGCATCTAGTGAGGGAAATTACCACCGTAGAGGTCCTTACTTTGATGGTACTAATTTTTCTAGTTGGAAGCATAAGATGAAAATGCATATTTTTTGACATAACCCCGCCGTTTGGGCTATTGTGTGTATTGGCTTGCAAGGTGAATTCTTTGATGGGAGAGAACCAAACCGTGAAGCTACCGCGGAAGAGTTGAAGATGCTGCAATACAATGCTCAAGCTTGCGATATCCTCTTCAACGGATTGTGCCCCGAAGTATTTAAAGTCGTCTTGAGAATGCAAAGGAAATTTGGTATACTTTGATTCATATGCACGAAGGTACCGACTCCGTCAAGGAATCCAAATTGGATGTGCTTCAAAGTCAACTTGACAAGTTCAAAATGAAGGGTGGTGAATGTGTCGCTGAAATGTACTCTAGGCTTGCTCTCATCACAAATGAGATTGCCGGCTTAGGAAGTGAAGAGATGACCGATAGATTCATCATCAAGAAGATCCTAAGAGCCTTGGATGGAAAATATGATATCGTGTCTACATTGATTCAAATGATGCCCAATTACAAAGATCTCAAGCCAACGAAAGTCATTGGAAGAATTGTTGCTCATGAGATGTCACTCAAGGATAAGGAAGAGCTTCACAACAAGTCAAGTGATGCTTACAAAGCCTCATGTGATGCTCCTACATCATCAAGTGAGAAACAAGCCTTCAATGATGAATTGAGCCTAATGGTGAAGAACTTCAACAATTTCTACAAGAGTAGAAGCAAGGAAAGAAGTTCCAAGTCAAGGTCCTACAATGACAAAAGATCTTTGAGTTGTTAACATAATTGCAACAATTGTGGAAGACCGGGACACTACTCCAATGAGTCTACGGCTCCCTACAAAAGAAGACAAGATTCACCCAAAAGGAGAAATAGAAGAGATGAATCACCATCTAGAGAGAGAAGGAGTAGAGATGAGCATTATGAACGAAGAATAGCATGGAGAAGTAAGGATTCGGGAAGGAAGGACAAATCATCATGGAGCTACACAAAACAAAGACATCAAGCTCATGTTGGTGAATGGGTATCCGGCTCTGACTCTAACAATCACTCTGAGAGAAGTTATCAGTTCGACTCCGAATATACTCAAGATGAAGGTGTTGCCAGTCTAGCACTTGTGTCAACCAATTCCTATGACATATTTGACTCACCAAATGAAGGAATTGGAAGATGCTTCATGTCTAAAGGCCCAAAGGTATCACACCCGAGTATGTTGATTTCAATAGTGATGAAGATGATTTGCTAGGACATGATGATTTACTTGTTGATAGCTCTAGTTATGAAAACTATGATGGACTTACTATTAATCATGCTAATCAAGATAAAATGAATGATGATGATAAGAAGGAGATTGAGCGTCTGACTAAAGAACTAAACACTCTTAAGTTAGCTCATGAAACTACCTTGCAAGATCATCGAGAACTTTTAAATACTCATGAAAAGTTACGCTTTGGAAAGCTCAACCTTGAGCAAGAGCATGGGTTCTTAAAGGCAATCAATGATGATCTTCGCAAGAAATGTTCTTCTTACATTGTCAAGCGTTTACTCTTGTCTACTTACATGCCACAAGTTAAATCTAGCAACAAAAGTATGAAAGATTCTTCTTCTAGTCATAACAATAATCATGTTACATCCAATATTGTTACTTCTAGTAGTTCTCTTGATTCCACTAATGACTCTCTTAGCCAAGTTACACTTGAGCAAGCAAATAGCTTATTGAAGGGAATTATAGAGAAACGTGTTTACAAGAGCCTTGCCGGGAGTAAGCAATTTGAGGAAATTGTATGCAAGCAAGGAAGACACCGGAAGAATCAAGGAATTGGTTTTGAATGAAAGTTCAATGCCAATGGAGTTGAGTGAGAAGAAGATCAATACCCCAAGACGAATTTTGTTCCTCAACAAGAGAAGTATGATCCTACTTCTTTCCAAGGGACACAAGCTCAAGATGATCTTCCACCACAAGACCACAAGCTAAAAAAGGGAAGGACAAGCTTCAAGAGGAGATTGATGCATTTGAAGAAGCTCCCAAGGCCTTGGTCAAGTGGGTTCCCAAGACTACATCAAGTTCTACTACATCAAGTATGACTACAACTCCAAGGATTCCCATCCAGATGATGTGGATCCTGAAGAAGAAGAACTAGAGAGTTCTTGAGGGTGACTCTGCCAACATAGTTCACTCATATCTTTTAGCAAGGACATGTGCAAACAACTTCCACATCTTGCACTAGTTCTAGGAGTCACAAACCCTCTTGTTGGTAAGACAAGGGAAAGGTAACCTAATGCTTTCATGGACATCATCTTGTGTGTACATCACTCTATGTCTATGGATGTCCTTGTTTGTTTCTTGTGGGACTAACTCGTGTAGGTATTGAAAGTGCAACTCACTCCAATGGATTGCTCCGAATGATCTCCATCCACATTGAGCATCTACATCTTCAACACCTACATGAAGTCATCATCGACAAAACCCAAGGTTAGTTCATCGCTCTTAGGGGAATATCACATCTAGGGGGAGCTTTACTCTAATCAATTGAGCTAAAGCAACTCTAAAGGTGTGAGCACAACAATGCTTCATGTAAAAGTGGCAACCCCACTTGGGCTTAAACGATGAGTATGACCTACGATCAAATGTTCTCATTTGACTCCTCAGTCAATATACTCATATATAGATGACCTAGTCATCGCCAATTGCTTGATAGATGCTAGAGTGTTTGTGCATGCTTTGTGACATATTTCATTGGCTATTTTATTGTGTGAGCATGTTGATTGCATATTTTACTCATTCGAGGACATCCACTTGTTGTTTTGATTGTTTGGCATTTTCTCTTTTGCCAAGTGGATGGACAACAATGCCTAAGAACCTCCTCTAGCTATTTATGCTTTTCTCGTCTCAAACTCTATCCATGCTACATCACAAAGTTTGATCAAGTCAGATTCGAACCACTTTGTGTGAGGAGCACTTGAAGTCCCCGATTTGTGATAGACTTAAACTTCCAAAACCTCTTTGTGCATTTTGGTATGACCGAGTCATCCACTTCGGTCACACTGAGTTCACTAAGTTGATCTAGGTTTTCCATCTCGGTGCAACCGATTTGAACTTTTCGGTCACACCGAGTTGCAGTAACCGCTTGTGATTCTGCATATCGGTGCCACCGAGTTGTTCCACTTGGTCACACCGACAGGGTCGAGATATATTAACCCACGGGTGAGATTTTGGAAATTTATTCAAACTCCTCAGCCCGCGCGTGTGTCCTGCTCTACCTCCTCAGGTCTCCGGATCGTCTCCTTGCCGCCAGGGACCTCCTGCCATTGGTTTCCATTGCCGTTAAAGGAATTCTGCTCCGCCGTTGTCGCCGTAGAGAACTCCTGCCGAACTAGGGTATGGATTCGACTCTTTGTGCTATTTCCTTACCCTGATTCATAGCACATTGCTTTGCCATGATCTTTACCACATATGAAAACAATCTATCCACAGAAAATATCCTTTAGGTTAGGTTTGATTCGAAAATTTAGGGTTAGGTTTCGGCCGAACTCATCTCGGACCAATCGAGTTGTAGAAATCGGTCTCACCGATTTGGCTTAGGCCATTGCACAAGCGTTTTTGGTCTGACCGATTTTGATTCTCTGTGAAACCCTAGCAGTCTCGGTGCCACCAAACTGTGAGTCGGTCTGACCGAGTTCACTAATTTAGGTTCCAAAAATTGCTTCGGTATCACCGAGTTTAACAAATCGGTAGCTCCGAAATGCTTTCTGTGGAGAACTAAAACTAAGTTTTTGACTCATTTGTTTTGCAAAAACTCTGCACTTTGTGATGCTCATCCACTCTACCTCATCTATATCTATTCACAGGGTTTGCTGTTAGTTTGCTTGCCAGAATGTCAGACTGGAGTGATAGTCAGAACAGTTCAGAAGAGCAAGTGTAATTGAGTGAGGGCACTAGTCCCTCAAGTACCTCAAATGATGGCAGCAGGAGCACTCCCAGTAATTTGCCAAAGGCAGCCACTAGGTCAAGGAAGAAGAAAACCTCGGATTCTAAAGATGAGGACTATGTGGCCACTGAAGAGGAAGTTAGCTCCAAGAAGAAGGTGCTGAAGAAAGAGTATGGCACAACTGTAACAACTAAGACAGGGTTGAACAAGAAGGCACCAGCAAAAAGGATTCCTATGTCTAAGGCCAGAGCCTCCACTCAAGAAACTATGGAGTTCACTCTTGAACCCAAAGAGGCTGGAGATGGCAAGAAGAGGAAGGAGAGGGTCAAGAAGACCACTGCCAGAGTCCTTGGGAGATCCTCCATGTTTAAAGATCCAGAAGAAGAAGAGGAAGAGGAAGAGGAAGAGGATGCTGCACCAGCACCCAAGTCACAAAAAGCTTATGGGAGATGCTATCAAATCAGGGGCTACTTCTTCAAAGCCCAAAACTACTCCCAAAGCTGCTGCTCAAACCACCAAGTCTAAGCCGAAGAGAAGGACCAGAAACATTCCTGCAGAAGAGAAGAACAAGGCCCCAGTGCCTGAAGTTGAAGAAGAAGACGATGAAGCCCATGTTTTAAGAAAACTGAAACCCAAGATTCCAGACCACAATGATGCTCATCCTATGGCTGAGGACATGAACATCAGAAAATATGCAGGACTGAGATTTTGGAGACAGTCTGATCCTTATGCGATGAGAAGGAGAACCACTGTTGACTATAGGTTCCACACAAAAGAACAACAAGACTTCTCAGAGACTATTCTGCTTGACAAGAAGCCAATTGTTTGTGACATGAGATGGGTTGATTGGGAATACATCAAAGAAAATGAAGATCACTTCCCAGGTGTACAAGATAGCTTCAAAGCTTGTGGAGTTGATGAGTTTGTGGGTTAAAAGTTGCCCAAATGGAATGATGAGCTAGTTATGCAATTTTACTCCACTTCTCATTTCTATCCAGATGGAAGGATAGTATGAATGTCTGAAGGTACGAGGTACCAATCAACTGTTGAAGAATGGGCCAAGTTGATCAACGCCCAGAGGAACATGATGATGATTTGGATGTGTATGCCAAGAAGAAGAAAGACCACAACTCTATGGCAAACATGTACAAAGAGATCCCTGATAAAGCTTTGGAGACACACCTATTTGTTGTCTGGTCTGCCCAATATTAACACCATCTTATGGCACACTTTGCTACCCAAGTCTGGAGATCACAAGATGATTAGGGGACATCCCATCAACTTGCTGCAAATATTTGATGTGCCTAAAAAATACAAGGTCATGAGTCTGATTGTAGTGATAATCAAGAGGACAGCTGCTGACCAGAAGAGATCATGTGTGTATGCTCCACATATTCAGGTGCTCATCAACTCCAAGATGGGCACAAGCACTTACTTGTTGGACAAGGAGCATCTACCTCTGCACCCTATTTGAAGACAACACGGTTGTGATTAATGAGGATGAACCTTCACTACAAAAAAAGACAGTTCTGTGATGATACATGTTTGTCATAGTAGGTCACGTTTTCTGTCATGCATGTACATCCATGACAAATTTACGACAAAATCAAGATAGTCATACCTGTGCTGTCATAGAAGTGTTCCATGACATTACCAAAATTATCATCATGGAAGTGTCCACTTCCATGACGATAAATCGCGTGTCACAGAAGTGCTTTCGTCAAGGGTGACCGACACGTGGCATCCACCGTAACGGAACGCTGTTAAGCTATCGGGTCCGGTTTTGGATCCGATAACCCGTTAATAGCCCCAGCCAATGGGTATTTTCCAGGTGTAAAATCATCATTGGCTGGAGGAAACACGTGTCGGCTCACCATTGGGACAGATGTCATCCACTCATTCGACCCAAAGCCCCTATGATACGTCGACACGTGGCACGACCCAAGAGAGGCCCATTCCTATGAAAAGGCCGGCCCATTTGACTTCGTCAAAAGGTGGCGGGCCGGCCCACGGCAAGCCTGTTAACGGCATGTTCGCATATAGCCCATTTACAGCCCGCTATCCCAGGGCCCGTTTATGGCCTATCCGAATTAGGCCTAGTAGTGTCATCTGGGCCATCCAATATAATTCTAGCCCGTTTTAACTTCCAGCACATATATGGCTCATGACGTCTTTCAGCCCATATGAGGCCCTTAGTAACCCTCGTCCCCTTAGCGGCCCCTGGTAAAACTGGCCAATAATGAACAGTGTATCACTTTATACCCATTAACAACCCATTATTCCGTTGGGCCGTTTCCAGCCCATGTTATCTTTCGGCCTTCTCAGGGCCCATTTATTCTTGGGCTCATTTTCAGCATTCGGTTACTTATGGCCCGTTACTGTCATTTTCTTCTTGTGGGTCAAATTCAGCGCGTGGTTACGGTCGGCCCGTTTGTGGCCCATTAATATGTTGGGCCGTTTTCATGTCGAAAAAACACGTTGGGCTGTTTTCATAGAGTTATCAAATACGGCCTATTAACGGCCCGTTATTGTCCACGAATAGTATGTCCCATGATTGGCGAAATGATGATACGCCCATAGAAGGCCCATGGATCCTACGGCCCATAAAAGGCCCATGGATCATATGGCCCGTAGAAGGCCCATGGATCCTATGGCCCGTATAGAAGTCCAATGGATCCTACGGCCCGTAGAAGGCCCATGGATCATATGGCCCGCAGGAAGCCCATGGTTACAACAGTTCGTGTGTTGCCATTATTATTTTGGCCTAGTTTCCAAAAATAGGTTATTGTGGCCACTAGAAAAACACAGAAAAAGAACTGCAGTGACTACAAGCAAACAACAAAACAAAACAATAAGGAAATAAATAAGCAAGGAATTAACGTTAGCCTATTACCGCTATTACACATATTACATCCACTGGGCATCAAAGTTCGCCACCAGTGCAAATATAGGGAAAAAGTAGCATATTACATACACTGGCCGTCAAAATTGGCCACCAGTGCAAATAAACCCAGCAGCAAAACAAGAGCATAACTGAAACAACTTCATAAGAGCTCAAGAAACGTGGTATCCACCATGCTGGCAACAAGCATAGCAAGCTTATTAGCTTTGCCTGTTTGGCGCTAAAATCCTCCAACGCTTGCTGTTGCACCAGAAAGTATGCATCTGAATGCTCCAGGGACTTCCGTAGTTCGTCCGATTCTTGTCGCAGCACAGCTGATCGATGTCTTTCAGCTTGTAGTTGAGACTCAAGAAACCGAATTGATTCAGACAGTGAGTTTGAATAGCTTGTGCAAGCGGTAGTGGTCAGTAACTCGAACACGAAACCAAGACAGGACTTTGGGGTTGTCTCACTGTCTTCGAGATAGTCTTCCTGAGCTGTTTTATCAGCTTTGTTGGAGACCAACAAGGATATTTCACTATCCTAAACCTTATCTGCATTACTTCCTTTACCATTGCTTAATAAGGCACTCTTCCCCAATATTCTATTAGCATTCTGAAAGAAGAAACAAGCAGACACATAACAGGTTTAGCATGTACTAGTATATGAAACTCATTTCGGTGAACTAGTTCATTAGTAAGGTGGAAAGGATTAAACTACCAAGTATTCTATTGCCAAGTACTAGTACATAATAAAAGCATCAAACAAACACATATCTATGTCCTATGGTCACTGCATTGTCTTGCCAAATCAAAATAGAGACACGGTTCAAATCATATCAGTTCAAGACAAAGCAGCAGTGAAAGAATACAAAGCATGGGAAACTACATGGCACAACAAGATTTCATATGGGTACCACGGGTCTACATGTACAACAATACTATTTGCTCTATTGTGATGCTAGTAATGTGCATGATATGAGAAGTCAACTGTATACACAATTGAAATTGAAATCAACAGAGCTATTGATAAGAGTAAGCCTATTAAAGAAACATGTGTGAACATACCTGATGTGCCATTGGAGTTTCGATTGGATCCTTCAATTTAAAAATAAGTTTGTATGAGTAAATACAGTGATACAAGAGCAAAGCAGTATGCACGATAGCAATCATAGTTAAAAAAGGCGCACCTAAGAGAGCGCTTAAGCACGCCTAGGCTCTAGGCGTTGACGAAACGCATTGCGCATAACTACGCTTAATCTGTGCATAACTGCGCATAAGCATGCGCTTTGGTCAGTAAAGCGCAAGGCAGTGGCAAAACACACAATTAATGCCTAGCGCTTTTTTGAACTATGATAGCAATGGAATCTTAAATTAGAACAGATGTTCTTCAGGTTTAGGCACTTGTTCTACATGAACAGAGTACAGTAAGATGCAAGAATATAGTACTTAAAAATAGAAAATGAGCTCATAGACCTTACCACATTCTTGGTTCGGGACCAGTATAGAACAAGGCATTCCTAGTCATCGTCCAGTAAATGTGTCTCAGGAGAACGTAAGGGAATTTGATGAGTTTCTTTTCCGGTGAAGTACGTTTTCTTCAGGTAATTTCGATACTGCTAGCAAGCATTCTTGAAGATAGCAGAGGTATTAGCACATGTTACCTCATCCTGAGTTTCCAAATCGGTCCTTCTCTATAGAGAAAAATGGGAAAATTTGCTGTATTATAACCATCATGGAGGTAGGATGTATGGGACAAAGCAAAGTAATTGCCATGAATAACATTACTTACACATAACTCCTGGACAAACACCTGCAACTGGCATTTTCCTTCATCTTTAGTATTATATTTCCAAGATGGGAAGATACGCACATACGATTTAACAACATCAAATGCGATAGATGCTAAATTATGACTAGCTGGTTGTGCTTCCTCCACAGGAATAGGTGTACTAACTAGTGGAGTTGGGGTTCGCCGTGGTAGTACTGGCCCTTTGGGCACTGGAGCTGCCTTACTAACAGCTCTTGTCTGGGAGCTCTGTGGTGGAGATGGTGTTGTGTCAACAGGAACTGGGTTACTATCTGCTAGGGTTGGGGTTAGATTGGGTGAAACTGGTTCTCTGTCCATCGCAGTAGGGGTACAATCTGCAAGAGTTTGGGTTATGTGTGGTAGGGTTGGTTCTCGTGCATGTACAACCGGGGTGCTATCTCCACCAAGAGGTAGCACTATTTTAGTTGGTTCTCTGTCCATCACAGTAGGGTTACAATCTGCGAGAGTTTGGGTTATGTGTGGTAGGGCTGGTTCTCGTGCATGTACTCCACCAAGAGGTAGCACTGTTTTATTTGAAGACCATGTTTTCAGTCCGCTAGATGCTGGCATCACCCGCTCCAATTCAAATGGCTGAGAAACATGAAACATAGTTGAATGTATAGACATTGTATGAGAGACAGATGCAATAGATAGTGTGGAATAAAGAGGGCATGAAATAGTCGACACGTATATTGTTTAACTAAAATGGATAGCATGACATAATTTCACATATATGATGTCTATCTAAACTGGATAGCATAGCATAACATAATTCAAAGATATGATGAATAACTAAACAGGATCGCATGACATAATTCACCTACATGTTATCTAAGTAAGCAGGATCACATCATTTAATTCACATATGTAATTTATATGCTAAATAGAGGGCATTTTATATGATGTCTGAACTAAGAACATGGTGTTGAATATTCTGTATATGATGTTTAAACTGTGCAATGCAAGACACCATATGCATGATATGAGCAGTATAACCGTGCCAAGTTAGAGCATACACCTCGGTGGGGGAATAGGACTGGTCATTTATCTCTGAATCCATCTTTGAGGAGCTATCGGGACCCAACAAGAGATCTGCTTCGACAGGTAGCATTGTCTGCTCTAAATGCCTTGTTTTCACTCCAGATTTTTCAATCTCCCACCCGAATGGCTGATTCACAGGAAGAGTAGTTTAATGTACAAACATTGTCGACAAATGGAAATGTAATGAAGAAAAGGATGGGCAAGATATCATTCAAATATATGATGCCTGGTTAAACAGGATGGCATTGCACATTTCACGTATATTATGGCTGGCTAAAAGACATGAGACTGCATAATTCCCATAAATGATATAGAAACTAAATAGGTGGCATTACAGAACATGTCTAAACTAAGCAGATGACATATATGATGTCAAAAATAGGCACTGCAAGGAAACATGTGCATGATATGACTAACATCATCATGTCAAGGTAGGGCAAACACCTTGGGGGGTAAATAGGAGTGGTCAGCGGCGTCTGAATCTGCTTCAGAACAGATATCTTCCTCTGGATTACAATATGGAGAGGGGTGGGGAGGTTTTGCCATTGAACCCACCATGGATCGATGTCTGCATGACATTGTATTGCCACGAAAAACTCTTCTCTTTTTCTCTACATGTTCAGCATGACTGTGTACAATATCTGACATGCATACGAAAATATGGTGAGATTATGTAAGGAGAGCATGCAGAAATTTAGAGTGATGGTAACAGCCAGTGGATGGATCCAAAAATAATGATAGCAGGCTGATGATTGCTTTAATTTAATAAAAAGACAGATGATGATTGCTTTACTATTTGTTTCCCACCCAAGATGAACAACATAGGCATAACCTAGGTGAACCAGATATTAGACAGAGATACTATTCATTGCTTCCTCGATATATGCCCCACAACTAATTTAGAACTCAAGTTTGAACATTAATTTGGACCTGACTTGGAGTCCAAGAGGTGAACAGGACGATAAAGTAGCAGGTAATTTTAAGCAATGCATAACATAAGCAGAAACAAAAGAGTGCAACCTCTCTTGTAGACCCGTGTACTCCTCAGGTTCATCTGCTGAGTCGATGATGGCAATGCCATTGCGGTGGGTGCCGGCGGCAGGGAAGGAGATCTGAGGCGGCGAAAGATGGTCAGGAGTCGTGATGTCTGGTTTGGTGAATGTTTCTATCAATGGAGCAGCTCAGTTGAGGTGGACGACGTCACGGCAGGAGCAGGACAAACCACACAAAGTTCCCTTCGACACCTACCTGTAACTGAAGTAATTCTGTAAGGGCTCATTTGGCTTGCGTGATTCTAAAAACGCAGGGATAGGAAAAACACCAGAATAGGATAGGAATGCACATGGTAAACAGAGCATTTGTAAACATAGGATTTCTGTCAACTTGAGTGTTTGGTTTACAGGAATTGGAAGAGGAGAGAAATGCAAAGAAACATGGCCAAAATAAAGTGAAACCATATGAAAGCGTGTACAGTTAGAATGTTATTCTGCCACTAATGCACTTGGTCTCATTTTCATGCATAGGATTTTGAAAAGTAGGTCCAGGTGGATGTTTTGCTTCATTCCTTTCAACAAAATGCATGAATAATTGCATAGTAGAGTTCCATTGGAAAATTCCCTATTGCTGTGTTTTTCCGTCGAACCAAAATATCCCTAATGGATCGACATGCATGTATAGTAATAAGTGATGCAACAAGTGTACAACCTCTTTGTTGTAGCCGTGTAGACCTCAGCATCATTGGGTTGGTCGCTGAAGCAGTTGAGGCAAAGGTGGCTGTCGGGATGTGTGGAGGAAGATCTAAGGAATTTGTAGACGGCGTCCAGGGCACTGCTCTATTGTGATGGATCGTTCTGTCATTGGAGCAGCCCCGGTGAGCCGTAAGACGTCAAGGCTAAAGTAGCACAAGACAGATATCTTGAATCTCAAGTGGGATTCTAATAGCATCTCCAATAGATGATGTAAAATTTACATCACCAAAAACCACCTGACTACAATAGATGAGGTAAAAACTTTTGACTCTGAACTTAACTGTCGAAACTGAAATTTACTTTGGAATCTGAATGTTACTGTCGAAACTGAACGCAATGGTAGCAGAGAGGCACTTGACATGTAGTTTAGGGAGGACCTGCAGTTCATCTTCAACCTGCACCCCCCTGAGCCGCCAGCCACCACGGCCGAACCGCCGGCCCCAGCGACGCCTCGCCGCCCTGAAAGAACTCCCCACCGCCGGTCCGCCGCCGCCCCAGCCAGCCCTATAGGCCCCCCGCCACCACCCTGAACCCTAAGAGGGATAGTGGGGTACCTCTCCGGCGAGCCCCCGTCCCCGCTGCAGGTGGTTCTTCCTTAACTTCGGCGAGTCCCCCCCCTGAAAATCGACTGACCCAAAAGTCGATTCAGTCAACTTGAGTGTAGCTAAATTGGAGCAGAGCAGCAACACGAGCGAGGGGGAGAGCAGCAGCAGCAACACGAGCAAGCGAGCGAGAGCCGGAGCAGCAGCAGCTGGGCGAGCGAGCGATCGAGCGAGAGCCGGAGCAGTAGCAGCAAATCCGGCTGGTATGGACACCGCCACCGAAGGGGCCTCGCACTGGGGGAGAGCCGCCGTGGCGATGTTGCTCGCGGCACCTGCTTCAAGGTAGCCGCTCCATGGGGGTGCGGGATGGAGCACCGTCGGCGCCGGGAGGTCGAGCTAAGGAGAAGGTGCGATGCGATGAGTGTACAACCTCTTTGGTGGCGCCGAGTAGGCCTTAGCTTCGTCCGAGGAGTCGGTGAGGATGATGCGGTTCCGGTGGAGCAGGTTAAGGCGGCACTATGGGGCTGGAGCAGCCGCGATAGACGAGGCTATCGTCGGAGCAGCTCCTTGGAGGTGGAGGACGGGGCAGCTAAACTGGCGGGACGACGAGATGGACGACAGATCCTCATCCGGGGAGGTGGACGAGGGGCGTCGAGCTGTTGCGGTGGACGACGTCGTCGGGGAAGAGGTTCCAGCTGGGCAGCGGTGAGGTGGCAGACGGAGGAGGGTGGGGTTTCGCGGCTGGAGCGGAGAGGTTATGGCGGCCTGGGATTTCGAATGGCAAAAAGGAGGCGATGGGAGGGGGTGAACCATGACTTAGGGACGCGCTTGTCCAAAATGTAGGGTGTGTTACAAAAGTACCCCCCACTTATTTGAACTAGCGACCCTTTCGGCTCAGGGTCAGAAGGGGGATTTCGTGTGTCGGGATTTGGCAGCTGGAGGGAGTTTTCGCGCGCAATGTAATTTCAGGATAGCAAGGCGCGGCTTGTGAAGGCCCCAGTTTTGGGAGCACGATATCTGAATTTTCAGGATATAACAAGGCGCGGGTTGAATTTTAGGGACAAGCCTAACGTGTACTATTGTACTTGTACGTACCAAATCAATTTGCACTTCCCTCAACCAAAAAGAAAAAGATAAAAATAAAGAAATTCACACCACACAAAGAGAGAGTCTTGCCCCGTTTTACTATAAAAATGCTATTCAAAGCTACTCCCTCCTTCCGTCTATATAGGGCCTAATGCGTTTTCGATGCTAACTTTGACCAAATATTAGAGCAATAATTTATGACATGCAACTTGCACAAAGCACACCGTTAAATTCGTCTGTGAAAGGTTCTTTCAATGATATAATTTTCACATTGTGCTTGTCATGTACTATTAATCTTGTCAATAGTCAAAGGCGGTCTTAAAAAATGCATTATGCCCTATATAGATGGAAGGAGGGAGTATGAATCCATGTTATGTCCAATTAAATTTTTTCGCTTGCTGTATAATGCATGTAACCTACTCATACCAACATTTTAGTGCATTCCAAATTCTATACTACCGCTGCAATTCGAACTGAATTCAATTCGTTTCTCTATTTCAATAAGAATCTACAATCATGATTGTTGCCAACTTGAACCATCATTCATGTATTACCTTAATAACACGCCACATGATTACTATAGAGATAGATATGAACTATGTGTACTACATGAACTCGAATTCTATTTTTTTGAATACACTTGATGTTGATTCCAAATAATAGTACATTTGATGTACTAACTATATATTCATAATCTAAACCATGTTCCATACGTGTACACCATGTTTATCACACATAGTATAGTGCCCCGCCCCCTACATTATGACAAGTATTTAGACCTAAGCTGCAAAAGCCACACATTAGCCAAAATTATGATCAATGTTCTATATATTATACGTAGTACTAGCAAGATGACCATGTGTTCCATAGAACATCAACATGATCAAGGGGAGGCCTAATTTGCAAATATGGAGAGGGGTGTGGGTATCTTTTTTCAAAATTGCGATAGTTTCCTTCTTATCCGTCAGATATAAATCGGACGGCCTATATTTTGCAGGATGGCAGGCACACCATCATCAACAACTCTGTTTTTTATAGGAGTAGAGATAAAATATATTATATGTAGTATAACATGTTCATAAACACACCATGTGTATCACCATTATATATATTCACACACGCGTCGGTTTAAAACACTATGATAAATTCTTCAAATATCTGAATTCGCTTTTTATAATGAAGTATGCTCTCTATTCGTCTTTTACACCCACACAATCCTCTTATCTTTGTAGCTAGCTAGCGCTAACTTTCTATCGTGCATGCACATGCCCACATCCCTCTCACCCTCCCTCGGCATTCTCTAGCTCCATCGCGCAAATTCATCTTTTCACTTTAGGTCGTTCACCCATGGTGTGTGTAGGACCCCCAGCTCCTTCTTTATAGCACACATCATCGATATGCCTCTCTAGCCAGGTGTGCCTAGCACAAACACAAGCTCCCCCTCTTCTCTTATCACCGTCCATGCCTCACTTCCACCACTCTTTTCATCGATCTCGTACTCGTACACTCCTTCCCCCTTGATATAGTATGACTCTCGCACCACCTCCTAGATGCATCCCTCTCTCTCTCTATCCTTCTCCCCGTGCCTCATTTGCTTCTAACACACACATGCATGTATACCGATCGATCTCCCAACATATACCTAGGTCGACTTTAACTATTCCCCCCATCGATCGAAGTACCTCACAAGTTATGTCTCTCCTTTCTCTGACAAAGGACGATTGATCTTCCTATGTAGTTATGTCTGCTTACCACAACCATATCGTCCCCCTCATCATTCATGCATGCCTCCTGACCCATCTCTCACACGCACGTGCACAGACAGGCAGCCATCCCCTTTCTTATTGATATTGCAGGCGTGCCCTCCAGTTGTCTAGCAAGCCTATCCCACCATTTGTTAGAAGCAACTCCACTACCACCCCCTCCAACACACTAGCTCTGTATCTCTCCCAACCTTATACCTCTCCTACACATATGCATGGATGCTGATCGATCTCCCTTAATACATGAGGTAGATCGATCTCCCTTAATACATGAGGTAGGCATCTCTCCTCCTCTACACATATACCAGCCATTGTACCTCTATAGTTAATTAGGCCTCCCTCCCCCCACCACACAACTATAGTCGAGCACTGTAGGTAGATATCCATGCCACAGAGACAAACTGCACCTGTCCCCTCTCTCGTTCTAGTAGGCCATCCACTCTATATCTTTGACATGGGCACACACAAATCCGATGGCACTCTTTATCGACTGCGTGCGCACACAAACTCACATCATCCCACTCTTTGATTCTATGGACACCTCAAGTCGATGATACCTCCACTCTCTTCTCGTGGATCTCCCCCTCTATATATATATGATATATCTAGGACTCTATTTCACACACATTGCATCTCTCTCACACAACCCCACGTAGGTGGTGTACATATACAAGAAGAGAATAGGTGCACCGTGCACGTACTCACGCTTCGTGCCCAGCCACACCCGCGCGGGTACATGGTGGAGCTCATTTCTGTACGAAATGGCAGCCCACGTGCTAATTTGAACACGTGTAGCGGTTGTTTACCTACGGAGGTCGTGTACCATGCGTGCACGAAACAAAGTTCGACTTGATGCGTTGGTGTGTTATTTTTAAATAAAGTTATATCGCTCAATGGCATGTACATAGAATATAAAAACGATTTTTTTGGAGAAAAAGGTAGTCCGCTCCACTATATACAATGGAGCCTCCCTGCCTGGTTTGTCTCTCTTCAGAGTATCTCACACAAGGCTGCGGTGGCCTCTCTCTCTCACCATTGGTCAATGATCCGGCCGCATCCCGTCCGCCGGCGGAAAGGGAAGACGTGCATCGTTTCTCCGTTCGACGGCGCCGAGGCAGCACGTCCCAATCTGTGGTACACGCCATTCTCTATGACCAAGCTCCTGCGTGGTAGGGCCTACGCCACCTGCTCGTTGCTGCAGTATGGGCAGATTCTGCCCGCCGCCGCTCACCTAGTTACATCCCAACGACCTCTAGGTATCCCCTTCGGCCTTGCTCCACTGCCCGTTTTCCCACGTCGCTGCATGTGGATCTTCCATAGTTCTTTGCACAAAACGTAGCTCGTCTGGCGTACTTTCCATATTGCAATCTCATCCTCACACCGTTTTAGACAAACACAACCGTGTTGTTATCTTCCCTAAGGACAAGGAATATGCTTATTTTTTGTCATCGCAACTGTCATCAACAATATTTATCTTTTTACAAATTTCAAATGGGCATATTTTAGAGTGTAGATTCACTCATTTTGCTTCGTATGTGTACTCCCTCAGTTCCTAAATATTTGTCTTTCCAGAGATTTCAACAAGTAACTACATACGGAGCAAAATGAGTGAATCTACACTCTAAAATATGTCTATATACATCAGTATGTAGTAGTCCATTTGAATCTCTAAAAAGACAAATATTTGAGTAGTCACTTGTTGAAATATCTAGAAAGACAAATACTCTGGAGTATATTTAAGAACCGAGGGGGTAGTGCACAGCTGCATGGGAGACTCAGACCGGTTGTTGCGCCACACTAATAGTGAGTAATGAGCAGTCAAATCATAAGCCCCACCTTTCCCACTGTAAGTTGCTCGGAAGAAGCAACCATCAATACGCTCTTCTTTGAATCCGCTCATACTACTCCATCCGTCACTGTTTATAGAGCGTGCTTCGGAAAAAGAGAAAATCTCTGGGACCAAGGAAACTAGCGATCGGCCTGAAAAATAGCATTGGTAGTTATAGCACGACATCTATTACTAGAGAAAATAATGCGTACACACATGCATGCAGTGCTTCCACCCCGGGTACACACATGCATGCACTTACTCCACTCCGTAGTACTACATCGAGAGAAAATTGCGGTTACCATGCCCTAATTAATTGAGCATTAAACCAAATGCGTCTAAAGTATCTCTGGTGGTGGAAATGCATTGAGAGAAATGCATCATAATGAAGCGCACCCTGTAAACTGTGATGGAGGGAGGAGTAGTATGAAGGTGAAAAACCAAGTACGCGTATGGCCAGTCGGTCAACGCACCTCCTCTTGGCATATCACTGACATGTGGGACCGGAGTGTGAGCAAACCGATCTCACATGACGGCAAAATGGCCAACCCACCGTTCCTTGAGAGAGACAAGGAGCGAGAACACACTGATGGGCTCGCACAGAGGCCAAGATATATTCGAGCATGGTTGATCGATATCATCATTACATGTTGGGCTGCCATTTTCCGCCCTTCTCCGGAATAAATGTGTACTTTATCAGAGATTAACAAAAGTAAGAGTACAGAGGCTCCACCATGCGGTTCTAATAGTAGTACTACTCGTACTACTAAACCTTGCGCTTGGCTCTTCACCTCTTCGTGAAGTCGAACAATGATGGTACTCCGCATGTTCGGTACTACAGTGTATGCCTCTGGCATTCTGACACCAAATGAACTGATGCATGTCCACTGCCTGTGCGAGGGTACATTGCATTAGTCAAAAGGCGTAAGCGAGCTTCACCTTGACCTGCAAGCTTCTCCTCATTCTGCGAGTTGACGGCACACCAACAAGTAGTGCTAGTCCATACTCCCTCCTTTCCAGTTAATATGGCTTAATCTTTTTGCGGGTAAATGAGAGAGCTTTATTCATATATAAGCATTCTTAGGACGATCAGCCAAGACACTGGTCACTAGGAAGCGAGGTACCCTGCAACAAAAGAAGTAGGAAGCAAGGTGTTTCATCAAGCCAGCTCTCAGCCACATTCAAAGTGTAGCAAGCATGGTTCGCACAAAGATGCACCGCAAGGTTTGCTGACCTGTTTACATGCTGAATAACAAAAAAAGAGGAAATATTACCGAGTGCTCCTATTTGTAACAGGATATGAGCCAGAATTAAGCGAGAATTGTGGTGAGTGTTCCATGCAATCAACTTCCATTATCACATGTGAGAACCCTCGAAGAGAACCAAATGTGTTGAAGATTGCTTTATCACATTTAAAAAATATAATAAGAGTGCAGATGCTCCTCCATCCGGTTCCTAGTACTAGTGTAGTACATACCTCTATAGACTATAGTAGTAGTACTAGTACTAGTAAACTTTGCGCTTGGTTGTTCGCCTCTTTGGGAAGTGCAACAATAATAGTACTAGTACAGTGTATGCTTCTGGCAATCTGACACCGAATTAACTGTTGCACGTCCACCGCCTGAGAGAAGGAGAACTTGCATTAGTCAAAATTTATCCTTGTCCTGCGAGCCACCGCGCGCAAGCTTCTCCCGTCCTGCAAGCTTCTCCTCGTCTGGCAAGTTGACGGGACACAGCAAAGTAATGCTAGTCCATACTGCCTCCCCTCCGGTTAATATGGCTTAATTTCAAACGAGATAAATACACTGTCTGTCACTGTATATTTGTAAAAATACGGTCAGTGGACTTCATAATACGCTCACCGTGCTCAATATATACATTTTCCGCTAGCTCACCCTGGCTGAGTATGTGTGTGCATGCACGTGTAGGTTGAGCACTTGAGCGTGACCGTGTGTGTTCCGTCATGTGCTCGGACATGCATGCATTAGGGCGTCGCACACATTTTTGCGTCCATGTGTACGTGTGACTGTTGCATACACGTAGGGGGAGCACGTGTAGGGGCCACTAAAGAAGCAGTCAAATCACACAGTAAGTTAGTCGGAAGAAGCAACCATCAGTTCACTCTTCAATGACATGTCCACAATATAAAATGGTTGATATGGAGAGAAAAAGAAAACCGCTATATATACACTAGCAGGAGCCTAAGCTACAAGCCTGCTTGCTTGGGTTGCTCTCTTCACAAGCATAGAACGACGGTGGTCACACCGCTGGTCACACGTCCGGCCTGATCCCGCAGCTGGGGGAAGGGAACAATGTTCTGCGTAGACGTGGTCGACATCGGCGAGGGAGAAAATCCACAGTCGGTGCTTCCCAATCGGAGGTCGCCGTGGTATGGGCCGATGTCGCGTCCCAACCGCCCTTCTAGATACAGCCCGACGTCCGTTTCAAAAATATTAGTGCATGTCAACAAAAATTATACTAGTATCGTTGTTCCGTTTTGAAAAAAAAGCATATAAGTTGTTACTTCTTACCCAAAGGATCTTTATATCCAACAGACACAAAATATCCATTCGACTGTTCGAAATTACTTTCACTGCTGATCTGATGTCGAGGTAATTGCTGCATCGCCACCAAAACCCACCATCTCTTAAGCTAAAGTAGACCGAGCTAACCCCTATATTAGCATATTACTAAGATAAACAGAAGGCACTGTAGAATCATTTAGGACGTGATCTTGTCAATCTGAATGTGGAGGGACACCAGCTTAGCCCCGGCCAGTAGCTTGGGCGGAACTGTGAAGAAGGTCAGCTCCTGCACGGCGACGACGCTGGGATCCCTGCTGCTTGTCACCTCCATTTCCACCTTGACGGCGTTGGTCCTGCCTTTGGGCTCCCCCGGCGGGCCGTTCGCCCACAGCTTGGCCACGTAGTGCGGCAGTGGGGATGCCCCCGCTCTAATGCAGACGACCGACACGGAGATAGGCGCGCCGATGTCGAGCATGCCGCCGACCAAGAAAAATGCGCGGCCGTCCTCCTCCGCAAACAGCAAGAGCCGTGGCTCCGACAGTGGCACTTGTAGATGGAGCGCCTTGTCGTACTGGATCCTGTGCACGGGTTTGGGATGCATGGTGTTGATGTGGTGGGGGAGCACCGGCGGCGGGCCTTCGTAGCCGTAGACAGGCACGGGGCATTTGCAGGGCGCGAGCGGACAAACGCTCTGGTGATCGGCGAGCTTGTGGTAAGTGACGTAGATCCCACATCCTTCGTGCGGGCACTCCACCCTCACCGAGGAGAGGATGACGTCCACCGCCGTGATCTGCACGTCGAAGCCACCACCGCGCTCGCACTTCTGGCACTGCCGCTGGTTCCCGGTGCGCTCGACGCGGCAGTCCGCGCAAGCTAGGTGCCCTCCCTTGCACTGCACAAATCAATCGAACAACACATCAATCAAGAAACCCGCACCTTGCTCGATCAGCCGAACGGACAAGGTGTATTCGAACCTCATACGCTGGAGGCTTCAAGGGGTGGAGGCACAAGGGGCAGTGGAGCAAGGTGAGGTCCATCGAGACCATAGAGAGCTCCATCGTCGGGTCATGTTCCGTATACATGATCTCGCCCTCCTCGTGCACAACCATCTCTTGCTTTATTAGGGCCGGGGAATTACAAAGCTTTACCGTCACATATTCATACTACTTCCAGGTGCATTAAATCAACACATGCAAGTATCAAAAGGAGAGTCACGACATGCATGCATGCATTGTAATTAATGCATCGGTAAACGCAAATTATTGAAATATATCAAGTGCAGTGCATTGATGTGTCGCGTCAACTCATTCAAGACCGAGAAGTTTGATTACTACAATGCCCTCTCGCCTTAACCGCACCTACCTTTGGCTGCATGACAGGTGGGCCACCGACCTATTGGGCCCACCTATCATGGACGCAAAGGCAAGAGCAGTAAGTCAATGAAGCTGCGTCCCTCCCTTGCCCATGAGCGTGGTGACTGGCAGGACTAGGAGAAGCTTTCGTTCGCTACACGCTCTCCCTCCCGTACGCAGTGGACATGCAGCAGTTCAATCGGTGTCATATGGCCATTGCAGTAGTACTCCCGAAGAGGCGAAGAGCCAAGCGCAGCCCAGACGCTCGTGTGGCTGTTTCATATGTAGAATAGTCTAGGATAGCGTGTACCATGCATGTAAGCTTAAAATCATTGGGGTAAGCTCCATGCTATTTTTTGATTAAGATAATCTTCTGGCCCTACTTGTCATCCTGGTGATTCTAGTTTGCACGCTCATCTGGTCAAGACATGAATATATATTTTAATTTGTGGTGGGGTAAATGTTAGAGGTTGCAGCAAATGGAGTATTGTACATTGTGTGTCTTGCAGCCAAGTTTAGAGGCAACCATGTGGGGCCAGTGCTATGATGTGTCGCGTCAACTCGTACAACAAGGAGAAGCTTGATTTTACTAGTACACGCCTTCTCCCTCGCCCATGCGTGCGGTGGCTCGCAGACGAGGACATGCTTTTGCTTATAGAACTACAACAAGCTATCCCTCCCGTTCGCGGTGGACGGACATGCAGCAGTGGATTCGATACTGTAGAAGTAGTAGTAGTAACATCATTGTTCGTCTTCTCGAAGAGGCAAAGAGATAAGTGCAACCTGAACGTGGCAGTTGTGAACCTTGGAGCATGCATATAGCCAGGCTCTTGCATGAGACAAAATTGCTATATGAGCCCACTATTGTAGTACTCCCTCCGCCCGGAAATACTTGTCATCAAAATGAATAAAAAGGGGATGTATCTAAATGTATATTAGTTCTAGATACATCTTTTTTATCCATTTTGATGCCAAGTATTTTCGGACAGAGGGAGTACTAGCTAGTATAGCCCTATAAACCAGAAAGGAGAATTTGCCTTTCTAGAGATTTCAACAAGTGACTGGACTACACCGAGACGGAGTACATATGGAGCAAAATGAGTGAATCTACACTGTAAATAAATATGTAGTTCTCTCGTTTTCCTCTCGGCCTTGGTCACGGTGCACAATATTGAGTATACTAGTACTATCATCTTGAAATCTATGAAGTCGCCATAGGCACCTCATCGTCAACAGGAACGTCTCTTGACACGCGATAGACGCGAGCGGCAGTCGCCTCCATAGGTTCTGGAATTCCAAGGAGGGAGAGGGTAGCAGTTCCTAAGACATTGAATGGTCAATGATGCATCCTCAAATTACTCTACATGCAGAGGGAATTAATTGGAGAAGCAGAATAGAGCCAGCACGATGCGAATGCAATAGAGTTTGCATTCTCATATAAAGGCAACCCACCACTCCAATCCATCTACTCCTTAGTCTCTGCGCAACACTGCTCGCTCCAATCCAAGACCAAGTCACCAGAAGCCAGAAGCACCTATGGAGGCGATGGTCGCGAGCGGCAGTCAGCTGTGCCAAATCATCCAAGGCGCCGGCCTGCGGCCCAGCACCGCGTAGCGTTTCCAGACGGTGCTGGCGACCGCCGGCATCGTAGCTCTCGCCGACGCAGGCTTCGCCTCTCGCATGGACGACATGATGGTCAACTCCATCTGCAAGTTCACCGCCGTCAAGAAGCGTGTAGCGAAAGCTCCTACTAGTCCTACCAGCCACCACGCTCATGCACGAGGGAGGGACGCAACTTCATTGACTTACTTCTCCTGCCTTTGCGTCTATGATAGGTGGGCCCAACAGGTGGTTGGCCCACCTGTCATGCAGCCAAAGGCAGGTGCAGTTAAGGCACCGGAGCTCAGTCCGCAAGGGAGAGGGCGTTGATCAAACTTCTCGGTCTTGTACGAGTCGACGCGACACATCAAAGCACTGCACTTGATATAAGTCTTTTTACACATTTCAAATGGACTACTACATACGGATGTATGTAGACATATTTTGCTTCATATGTAGTCACTTGTTGCAATCTCTAAAAAGACTTATATTTGGAAATGGAGGGAGTACAATGCATGCATGCATGCCGTGACTTCCCTTTTGATACTTGCATGTGTTGATTTGTTGCACCTTGCCAAATTTTGACTATAAATTAACTAACCAAATTTTCATGCATGTCACGAAAAATTACGGGGCTGTTTGGATTGTGACTATGTTTGTCTTATGTTTCCACATTATTTTTCCCACACTTTCCACACTTGCCTAACTTGAGTTGCTCAAATTGTTAGACACACTTTGGCTTGCCTAAGGAAATCTTGCCACACTTTTTGTGTCTATGACATGTGGGGTTCACTGCTAATAAAAAAAATTATTGTCTTAGGTGTGGCTAATAAAAAAGACTTATATTTAGGAACGGAGGGAGTAGAAAATATAAATAATAATGCATGTTGGGGCAACCCACGTTTCCGATAATTTTAGCTGTGGGTTTGTTCACAATTTTTATGAGGGGTGGTTGTTCATTTAATGGAGGGACTTGTACCAGACTTGAACGATACAAAGTGTGACCTAGCACACCGTAACACCACTTGGAACAAGCGGGTAGCTATCTCAAAAAACAATCAACAACTAAAAAACGGCGACCTGACATGTAGTACACAATTTTAAATGATTGCTTTGATGGAGTGAAAAAGGAAAACTACCCCACTACGTACATATAGGCCGGAGCCTCCGCGCTTGCTTGCTAGGGTTGCTCTATTCACACACTCTCATCCTCTCCAGATCTAAACAAGATAGGGGTGTTAACACTGTCTTTCTCCCTTCAAAAACAATGTCTTTCTATCCTCACCGCTGGTTACAGATCCGGATGTATCCCCCTCCACCGGTGAAGGGGAGGAGGGGCAGCATTTAGGCCACCGTCGACAGCGAGGGAGGAGACCCTCTGCCGACCGCACCATTATCTCTGGCCGAACGCCGGCGTGGGAGGTCCTCCGATCCCTTCGTCGTTGCCCTAGTGTGGGCGGATCCGGCCTCCTGCCGCCCACCTATCCACCTCCCGACGACCTTCAGGTATATCTTCCTTCGAAACTGTCTTAGCTCTACTTCCCCAGCTTGCTACGTCACTGCATGTGCATCATTTTCTACCTCTCAGCCCCTCTCGATCGGATGGTCCAACATCACCTATTTTTTTTCTTCTATTGTTAGTGGTAAAGCTACTTCATGGAGTCGAATCTTGTACTTGGTTCAAACAAGAAGGGGCTGTTTGGTTTGTGACTAACTTTGCCAAAGGTTGCCACACCTAAGGTTAGGCAAGTTTGACTAACTTAGGTGAGCGTTTGGTTCAAGCCACACCTTAGACAAGCCACACTTGAGCCCCACATGGCATACACACGAAAAGTGTGGCAAGATTCCCTTAGGCTTGCCAACTTGTGGCTTTCATTTTGAAGAACTAACATTAGGCAAGTTTGGCCAATTTAGTGGGTGTTTGGTTCAAGCCACACTTTAGGCAAGCCACACTTAGGCCCCACATGGCATGCACATAAAAAGTGGGTTCCCTTAGGCTTGCCAACTTATGGCTCTCATTTTGAAGAACTAACCTTAGGCAAGTTTGGCAACATTGTATGGAAAAATGTGGCACTCCTAGTCCTAGAACCTAACGGCCCCTAAACTTAGGCAAGGTTGGCAAAAATGTGTGGCAAAATATGGCAATACTAGGCCTAGAACCAAACATAGTACATCGGACTTGATACAAACAGGAAGGAAAGGGGGTGAAAGTAGTACAGACTGGTCATCCAACTGGTCTCTTGGTCGAAAAGGGAAATATAGGGGTAACGCTGAACATAGTGGTATGACCAGGACTAGATTTGCTATCCACACATAGGAGTAGGTGGCTAGAGTGAAAAAAATGGGACTAACCCAGATATGTTTCTTGGATGTTTGTTTCTCTGGGCAACAAACTACGAATCACCACTTTATGCCCATGTTTAGGTACATGGTGCTGGACTGCTGGTGCACCCACTGTCCCATTCCCTTATACCAAATATTTAGTTGTTCTTAATCTAATGTCCCTGGTAAAAATTAAGCCATGCCACTGTTATAAGCCATGAAAAGTTTAGCCAAATGTTTTTGCCTGTAATTGTTTGAGACTCTGACTGTTTCCTCTGTAGCTTTTTGTGTAAATAGGGATATCCATTTCAACTTGCTGTTGTTGTGACCTTTTGGTGCACTGCACAAAACTCTTCTTAAAAGGTCCTCTTAAAAGCAGTGACTTTTGTGCTGTTTAACTAGAATGTCAGAATGGAACAGTTGGTTCATTTCGATGGAACTGCACAAAGGGAGATCTGTGTTCCAATCCTCATCATCCATATTGGCACCATAACCTTCCTTTAGGTAAGAATGATATTTAATGCTTGTGTTCATCTCTATTTTGCGACTTCCATGAGAAAATAATGCTATTTTTTACTAGTACACTTGTACTCCCTCACTAACAAAACCAATTCTGAAATAGAAGGCCAATCATGTACTTGGTTTCACCAACTGGTGAGGCGAATGAGAAATAGAGCATGAAGAGGAAGAAAAAGAAGAACAAACAGTGCTAAGGCGATCTTGCTAAAGCCAGAGGCCTCGGTCGAGGCCATTCAAGGGCTCCGGCAACGACTACCTTACATGTGAGACGATCCTCCAGGGAGCCCTTCCACTTCTGCTGTCTCACTTAATTAATTAGGAGTACTTAAGTACCACTAATTTATTGCTGCCTAATTTTCCCGTCGGAGTTAAACAAATCTTTAGTAGCAGCCTTGTTGAATCATGTACATGTGTATGTTTGTCTATGGAGGTGAATCATGTGGTGGGGCAGGGTGGGAATATTATTAGTGTCATGACATAATAGTGCTATTGTTTTGCATGTCAATTTATTGCCATTGGTTCAATGAGGCAATGTTTTGCATATTGTCCATCATGATTTTGATGCTATAGTTAGAGTAATATGCTAATGACTTTCTATCCTTTCTCACTAAGCTAATGAAGGTTTCACCTTGTTCCTACTTGTGCAAACAGTGATCATGTTGTGCCAATCATACATTTTAGTTAAACTACACAAGACAATACAATGAACTGTATCCCAGCCTGTGCTTTAATTTTGCTGGAAGTTCTTGATAATCTTTCGATATAATCTCAGCACTGGTAAACAAGAGTGATTTCAACCATACATTTGAAGTGCACAAAAGTATATACTATTGAGTTATTCCAGTGAGTGCTTTATCATCTCTTATGGGACTACATGAATAAGCTTTTTTCCTCAGGTTGGTACGGGCCTAAGGCCTTTATCCATATTAGTTTGGTGTCATCTCTATTTGTATTGTGCTACTGTCATGAGAAACTCCTTTATCTTTGCACATTAAAGTTTTGCAACCTATGATACATGGCAATGCTTTGAGTGTTGAGCTAATTGGCACTGATTAAATAAACCAATACCTCTCTTTAAGCAAGACTACTATGTTGCTAACTTTACCCATTAAGATAATGAGGGTGCTTCTATTTGTTAGTGTATGTTTCATCAACCAGTCCCACTATTACACTAATCTCACTCTCTCAATATATGTGCCATTAGGGATGCTTGATTTTGGTGGAACTGAAGAAAAACTTTGGGTGCTTCATTGCCTCGATAGCTTCCATCCTTTCCTGTCAGTCGCTAATCTAGGCATGCTTTCTTCCTTTGCTGTCACTCACTTAGCTTATCTCGGCTTCCAGTCAAAGGAAAAATTAATTGATATGCTACCTCACATAGGTTGGTACTGGTCTTTATCCTGAATATTGTGCTTGTCATGTATTGGTAATTTGGTATTGTGCTTATGTTTGCCGATTTTATAAAGGAGTAACTTGGAGCCTGAACTTGTAGGCTAATCATTGCATTGGGTGATTTCAGTAGACTACACAAAAAGATCAGATGGACAGATACTTATGCTGCTGCTATGTACTCCAAAGTTCACTCAGACAAGCATCGATGTTGACAAGAAGTGCCTATATTCATTCGAGTATCAACTTGCGTCAACCAGTTGTAAAACTCCAAGTATTAGGAGAGTGAACGCTAAAAATATTGCTTGGCGCACAGCCCAGAAAAACACAGTCCAGTCTTTGGTCCCAACTTGTGCCTTTTGGTTATCGGAAGATATGGTAGCAAACTGTATGGCATGGAGTCTAAAGATTCCAGACAAGTTGGTTGACGCGTATATTCATCTAGCACTTAATTAGTCTGCATGTCAGGGATGCTTCATTTCAGTTGAACTGCACAAAAAATTTGGGTGGTTCATTTTCTCAACCGCCTCCTTTCTCGTCTGCAATGTAGAATTTTGGCGAGCTACAGGACCAAGATGATCCAGTAAAGTAGTTGGATGAAAGTAATGGCCAAGTTGCTCAAACCTCCCTCGGCACGAGGCCACTATTTGAGGATAAACCTACAAGCAAAGTTC
Source organism: Triticum dicoccoides (assembly GCF_002162155.2). Taxonomy (NCBI): domain Eukaryota; kingdom Viridiplantae; phylum Streptophyta; class Magnoliopsida; order Poales; family Poaceae; genus Triticum; species Triticum dicoccoides. Next base: position 443,754,512 of record NC_041384.1, read on the forward strand.
AGATTGTCTGTGCTGCCTCTTATGCACTCAAAAGTTTACTCGTACAAGCATTAATTTTAGCAAGAAGTACCTCCGACTGAACACCATTTACCAGTCTGCAATGTAGAATTTTGGTGAGCTACAGGACCAAGATGAGCCAGTAAACTAGTTGGATGAAAGTTGTGGCCAAGTTGCTCAAACCTGCCTTGACACGAGGCCACTATTTGAGGATAAACCTACAAGCAAAGTCCAGATTGTCTGTGCTGCCTCTTATGTACTCGAAAGTTTACTCGTACAAGCATTAATTTTAGCAAGAAGTACCTCCGACTGAACACCATTTACCAGTCTGTACCCTAGGTAATTAAAGTTCGTCCATGGATCATATTGGTTGTGATCTCAATCATTTGGATGCATAAACATACTGAACATGTGTATATCTAAATCTTCTTGTGAATTGTCTATGAATATTGTTGTGTGATCTATCAATCATTTGGATCCATAGACATGCTGAACTTGTGTATATATGAATCTTTTGAGTTGTTGATAGTGAATGTTGGCTATGAATATGAATGTGTCCTGTGAACCTGAGTTTGATACGAATATTTACCTTTCCTGTGGTGCTTGGGTATGAACTTGTTAGTATGCCTAATGTGGGGTATGTGACGTGTGGGTGTCAACTGCACACCTTCTTCCCAAGAAGAATTGCACCTGCTTTGTTAGGGTAGCAACGACACATCAGCTCTTTTTAATCTTGTTTCTCTGTCTTGCCCCCTCCCCCGCTCAACCCCTGCCGTAATGTTTTCGTCCTCAAAACAAACATAGTATTGCATTGCTTTGGGGGCTTGATGAAAAATCGAGTGCCGGTTTCTGTCGGTTGGCCCGCCTAGCAAATGGGCTGCTGGTCCACCATGGACTGGGAGGCTAAAAATACAAGTTGTATGGTGCAGATGCAAGTAAAAAAACACCATCGAGAGCCATCCACTGAAGAAAAATCGCTCCTGATGTGCTTCTTCTGTCGTGCCGCCGGCCCCCTCTATAATCCAGTTCGCTCGGGGATCTGGTATCATTTTTTCCAGAGGGCGAACAAGTATCAGCTAGGCCTAGGTTTTGTATTTTAACATGCGTAGCCCACGACATACGTTGACAGTGGTTTCAACTTATTTTTTGAGGTCCATACCGGCCTATGGGCTTTTTCTTAAAGATCGGTAGCCCAATGTATTTTTTAACCACATTATATATATTTATATTATTACTATTATCGTATATTTTATAGAGACTTATATATACATTATAAAAACATCCCAGGTGTTATTAACTTATAAAAGTAACTGTTTAACAGAAGTTGGCAAGGAAAATCCAGGTTGTTTTTGACTCACAGGCAAGGAAAATCCTGGTGATTGCGTACAAAAGCTTGCGAAGATTTTAAGGACCAATGTAATAATAACGCGCTCATTTTTATTTTGAGCAATAACTCGCTAATTTGTTAATTATGTATATAAAAAATGTGCCTCTCTGGTTTATTTTTCATATTAATTACTCCTTCTAACATAACATTATATATATAACGAGCCCAGCTAATTCGTGTATTTGAAGGAAGTGCAAATGGGCTAGGATTTCTTAGATAATATAAATGGGACGCATTGACGCGAAATTATTTGTTCACCCAGCCCAGCAAATGGAATGTACATTCTAGAAAACTTGGGTTAAATATATGCCACATTTTTGCAGGCTGACATGTGGGCCAATAGGTCGAGCCTACGCAGGGCGTTGTCAACTTGGTCGCCATGCACCTTCAATCTCACATCTTATTCCTCCAGTGTCACCGGGACCTCCTGGTTCGGCCTCTGGCGTCTAGCGGCTCAGCTTAGTACGCATCGCTGCGAAGCGCTATCCCACCGCCGGCCAGGCTATCCCTCCACCCCTCCACACCTCCTGCTATTCTCCACCGACTGCAGCCCCACGCTGCACCAAAACCATTTATAACCCTTCTCCTCCACTCAATCTGTGACTCCACTGCCGCATCTTCCCGTCTCCGAGTCGTTCCCGTCCGGGGCCTCACCGTCATCCACCGCCTCGCTGCGCTTGGTGCGGTGTGGTCAACAAACAAGAGTCATCGGAAGAGGACTGTATGTGGAGAGCCTGGCGGCTGGGACCCACGAGGTCCATGGTCGCACGCAAGGAAAGTTCCTCCTTATTAAGCTGAAAAAATGTTTCCTCCACCTGACAGTTGGGACCCACCGGCTGTATCTTCGCACGGAAGGAAGTGCCACCTTGTTATGCGAAAAAAATTATTCCTCCCGTTGGCAGCTGGGACCCATCAGATTTGGTGGCTGACTTGTGGGCCAACTAAGCGGACGTGTACACAAGGCTTTTTCAACTTAGTCAACAAATGATTCTAGCAACTGGATCATTGGATGTTAATCCAACAGCCGTGCTCCTTCTTCAACATTTGTTCTTGCTCCTGTCTCCCATGGGCGGCACCGCGGCTGTGCTGCCGCGCACCCGAACCAGTCAAGTTTCCCACCCCTCTCCATCTGCGACTCCACTGCCCCGTCTTCCCCATCACCGGGTCGTTCCAGTCTAGGGCCTCATCGTCGTCCACCGACCTTTGGTGCGCTCGGCATGGTGTGGTCAACGTGGTCAACAACCGAGAGTCATCGGAAGATGACTGTACATGAGAGGCTGACAGTGGGGACGCACCACGCCCATGGACGCATGCATGCAACGGAACGCGGCATGGTCAATGTGGTCAAGGAACGACTTCCATCAGAAGTGTACTGTACGTGGAGAGGCTGACAGCTGGGTCCACAGCCGCAGCAAGGAAGTGCCTCCTTATTACGCGGAAAATAATGATTCCTCCACCTAACAGCAGGGACCCATCGGATGGGCCACCGTATTTTGCGAGAAAAACATTTCCCCCCTGACTGTTGGGACCCACCGGACGGGTCACCGTATTTCATGAAAAAGCGTTCCCCCGCTGTCAGCTCGGACCCACGGGAAGTGCCTCCTTAATGAATACTCCCCCTGCTAGTTGGGACCCACCTTGGTGGTAGGCTGACTTGTGGGCCTACTAAGTTGACGGGGACGGAGGGCTTTGTCAACTTAGTCAATATGAACGATTCTAGATCCAGTAACTATACGATGTCCACCCAACGAACGTAGTGCTTCTTCAACCTCTGGTCTTCTTGCTCCAGCCGCCCAAACCAGCGCCGTTCGTGCCGCGTGCTCCTGCCTCCTATGGCCGGCTGTGATGTCACAGAGGCCTCACCGCCCCTACTACTCCCACCGCTGGCCAGGCCATCCCTCTACTCACCCACACCCCCTGTTATTCTGCGGCGACAGCAGCCTCACACCACAGCCGAACCAGTGAACCCTCGTACTCCTCTCTGCGCGGGCTTCCACTGACACGTCTTCCCCGGCTCCGCGTCGTCCCCTTCCTAGGCCTCGCCGTCATCCACCGCCCTGGTGCTCTCGGTGCGGTGTGGTCAACGTGGTCAAGGAACGACTTCGATCGGACGTGGACTGTACGTGGAGAGGCTGACAGCTAGGTCCACGGCCGTAGCAAGGAAGTGCCTCCTTATTATGCGCAAAATAATTATTCCTCCACCTGATAGCGGGGACCCACCGGACGGGCCATTGTATTTCGTGAAAAAAAATTCCCCCTGACTGCTGGGACCCATCAGCTACATCTTCGCACGCAAGGAAGTGCGTCCGGGAAAAAAATGATTCACCCCCTTGACTGCTGGGACCCACCAGCTACATCTTCGCACGCAAGGAAGTGCTTGACAGTCGGGACCCACCTGGTCGAAGCATACGTAGTGTTGTCATTCTGGTCGAGAATGTGTATGTACATACTGGTCGATGTAGAGGCGCGCACGTGTCGTAGTAGAGGCGCACAACGGCCAGTGTGCAAGAAAGAAAATACGGCCACGTACATACATACGGGCAGGGTCTCGAACGCCTACCCACGCATACGTACGACCAGGGCTCGTGTACATGGCTGGGTCGGAACGGAGAAACTGCTTCGTCGTCGTGTTCATGGGGAGCCAACCAGCTGGGTCGAAATGGAATGCGTCGTCATGTTCATCGGGAGGGCTTGGACGAAACAGCCGACGGAAACGAGGCCTGGCGAACCGCAGAACGGAGGAAACGTTCTTGTGTTCGACCGGCCACGGTCGAAATGGGATCCTGTTCATTGGGAGGGGTCTAGCGTACCACAAAAGGGAGGAAATAGACCTCCTACGGCCAAAACGGGGGTCCTGCTGATCGGGAGGGGTGTGGTGTACCACAAAACGGACTTGTGTTGGAGCGCTACGGTCGAAACGGGTGTCCTGTTCATTGGGAGGGGTGTGGCGTACTGCAAAACGGGACTCCGCGGGATACTGTTCATCTCCACCATCGACCCCCTCCAGCCTCCACGGGTACTGTTCATCCACCGTTGACCTCCTCCAACCTCCACCTGCGACTGTTCATCTAGCCTCCATCGCGCGCTACTCCACTGGCTACTGTTCAACCAGCCCTCTCCACGGGCTCCTGTTCAACCACCCCTCCACGGGCTACTGTTCATCTAGACCTCCACCATCTATTGTTCATCCATCCCTCCATGGGGTGGTCCTGTTCATCCTGCCCTCCACGGGGTCCTGTTCATCCAGCCCCAACCGGCTCGATCGATCTGGTTCCTGTTCATCCAGAGGCAACACCACGGGGTCCTGTTCATCCAGCCCCAACCGGCCCGATCGATCGGGGTCCTGTTCATCCAGAGGCAACACCACGG
>NC_041384.1:443759789-443882881 GCF_002162155.2 Triticum dicoccoides
CACCCCCCCCCCCAGCAACGCTCACTGTTCATCCCGAGGCAACATCGATCGGCTTCAGTTAGCAGCAGTAGCGAAGGAATCGCTCGATCGGGTTCAATTAACAGTATCGATCGATCGCTCGGGTTCAGTAACATGTAGCCTGCAGTGCAATCGCTCGGGTTTAGTTAGAGCCCAACGCCTCGCTCGGGTTCAGTTAGAGCCCAATGCCTCGCACCCACGCGCGTGCATGTATGAGAGAAACGCGCATCGCTTGGCCCCGACCACCCACCGTAACCAGGAACACCCTGATATTTTCCCCGCCCTCACTTCTACCATGGATTTTTCTATCATGGACGGCCCAAAGAATGTCATGCAGCTACATCTCCGGCCCGCCCAGGACGAAAAGCCCATTTTCTGTCATGATTTTTTGTTATAGAAGTAGGACCCCACCACATCTATGATGATACCGTGTTTTGTCACAATTATTGTCATAGAAGTGTCAGAAGTATGGCAGGAACAAAAAATTTTCGGCCCAAAATGTCACGGATGTGTCTTTTTTTGTAGTGCTTCGTCAGCACAAGCACAAGAGAAGAGAACTAAAGCAAAGGCAGCGAAAGCTGCAAGGATGCCAAGCATAGAGGAAGCATCTCAGGTGAGCAGCTCCAGGAGGAAGCTGAGGAGAGGAGAGGGAAGGCAACTACAGATGCTTTTCAGCGAGTGCCACGAGGTTAGAGGTCTGCTGCAGTGACAGTACCAAATTCTAGAGCTACATCGTCAGCACTAGTAGCTACAGCTTCAGTGCCACCTCCAGCACCGACTCCACCGGCTCCAACTACATCAACAGATGCCTTCGTCCTTGGAGTTCTCTCTACACCACCTCCCGAAGATCGAGCCTGAGAGACGCATAGCACTATGCATTTTCGAACTTTTTGGTAACTTGTTGCCTAAGGGGGAGAAATGTATAGATCATAGGCTTCGAGAGATACTGTTTTTGCTTCTTTGTCTCTCTTGCTTTTGGTTGAACTTTATTGTGTGCCTGGTTGATACTTTATGTTTGTGTGAGATACTTGTTTGATCATATGCTACTTCAATGCTTGCCTAGATGATATTATCTGTTATATCCCATATATGATCATTCACTTTGCTTGGTGATGAGTGCATGCTTTTAATTTCCATCATTTTGAGCTCTCCACCAAGATGTATGTGACAGGGAAGAGTAACCCATGATCCTAACCGATTGTGCATTTGCATTCAAAAGAAAATTTTAAATAATGCACAAATTTAGGGGGAGCTCTTGTTTATCACATACTTCTCAAAGAGACGATGTATTTCAATCTTATGATCATTTGTCGAAGCTTTGATCTATATGTTGTCATCAATTACCAAAAGGGGGGAGATTGAAAGTGCAACTATCCCTGGGTTGTTTTGGTAATTCCTAACAATATATAGATCATTGAGCTAATGATATCTCAACATAAATATTTCAGGAAAGCTCAATGGTTGGCATGGCATGGATTAGAAATGTGGACCCCTCAAAATGCTAAGGACAAAATATTGGCTCAAGCTCTAAATCTCAAGACTCTACATTTTAGTTTTAGTGATCCAAGATCACATTGAGTCCATAGGAAAAGATAATACTATTAAAAGGGGATGAGGTGTTGCTTAATGGGTTACTTGCTCAAAATGCTTAGTGATATGCTCCAGAAACCCTCAACTACTTTCTCATATCCACATATGTCCCAAACCAAAAGTCAAACTCAGCCCCACCAAAACTTTCCATCCGGCGCCACCGAGTTCACCTGACATAGCCACTGCCAGAAACCCTAATCAATTCGGTCTGACCGATGGGATCTCGGTCTCACTGAGATGGGCTTGCAAACTCTCTATTGCATGTTGCAATTATTCCGGTCCCGCTGAGATAAGCAATCGGTCCCACCGAGTTTGCCTGACCAACTCTCTGTTTTGCTTATTACCAAAATCGGTCTCACCAAGTTTGTGTAATCGGTCAAACCGAGATGAGGTTTTACCCTAACCCTAGCACATCGGTCCCACCGAGTTGATTATATCGGTCCCACCGAAATGCCTAATGGTCACATTATGAACTAAATTGGTCCGACCGAGTTTTCTGATTCGGTCCCACCGAGTTTGGTGATTTGTGTGTAACGGATAGATTTTGTGTGGAGGCTATATATACCCCTCCACCCACTCTTCATTCGGAGAGAGAGCCATCAGAACATGCCTACACTTCCAACATTCATTTTCTGAGAGAGAACCACCTACTCATGTGTTGAGACCGAGATATTCCATTCCAACCATATGAATCTTGATCTCTAGCCTTCTACAAGTTGCTTTCCACTCAAATCTACTTTCCACCAAATCCAAATCAGTGAGAGAGAGTTGAGTGTTGGGGAGACTATCATTTGAAGCATAAGAGCAAGGAGTTCATCATCAACACACCGTCTATTACCTTTTGAAGAGTGGTGTCTCCTAGATTGGTTAGGTGTCACTTGGGAGCCTCCGACAAGATTGTGGAGTTGTACCAAGGAGTTTGTACGGGCAAGGAGATCGCCTACTTCTGAAGATGTACCCTAGTGAGGCAAGTCCTTCATGGGCGATGGCCATGGTGGGATGTACAAGGTTGCTTCTTCGTGGGTGGAGCCCTCCATGGACTCGCGCAACCGTTACCCTTCGTGGGTTGAAGTCTCCACCAACATGGATGTACGATCGCACCACCTATTGGAACCACGCCAAAAATCTCCGTGTCTACATTGCGTTTTCTCCCTCCAAACTCCTCCCTTTACCTTCATCTACAATGTTTTACATTCCGCTGCTATACTCTTAGACTTGCATGTGTAGGTTGATTGCTTGACTTGTGCTAAGTTGTTAAAATCTTCCAAGACTTAAAATTGGGAAAATGCTAGATTTTTATTTGGTCAAGTAGTCTAATCACCCCCCTCTAGACATATTTTCGATCCTATAGTTTTATTCATGTAAACCGAACAATAATTATTCTCTGACTTAAATGAATAATCGTATTGCAATAAACATGATCCAATCATATTCATGCTCAATGCAAACACCAAATAACATTTATTTAGGTTCAACACTAATCCCGAAGGTAGAGGGAGTGTGCGATGGTGATTGTATCATCCTTGGAATCACTTCCAACACACATCGTCACCTCGTCCTTAACTAGTCTCTCTTCATTCTGCAACTCCTGTTTTTGAGTTACTAATCTTAGCAGCTGAACCGGTATCTAATACTCAGGTTTTGCTACGAACACTAGTAAAGTACACATCAATAACATGTATATCAAATATACCTTTGTTCACTTTGCCATCCTTCTTATCCGCCAAGTATCTGGGCAGTTCCGCTTCCAATGACCATTCCCTTTGCAGTAGAAGCACTTAGTTTCAGGCTTGGGTCCAGCTTTGGGATTCTTCCCGAGAGTGGAAACTTGCTTGCCATTCTTCTTGAAGTTCACTTTTGCCATTTTTCTTGAAACTAGTGTCTTGTTAACCATCAACATTTGATGCTATTTTTGATTTCTACCTTCGCTGATTTCATCATCGCGAAAAGCTTGGGAATCGTTTTTCTCATCCCTAGCATATTATAGTCCATCATGAAGTTCTAGTAACTTGGTGATAGTGACTAGATGACTCTGTCAATCACTATCTTATCTGGAAGATTAACTCCCACTTGATTCAAGTGATTGTAGCACCCAGACTTCTAACGACATGCTCACTAGCTTAGCTATTCTCCTCCATCTTGTAGGCAAAGTACTTGCCAGAGGCCTCATACCTTTTGACATGGGGCGTGAGTCTGAAATACCAATTTCAACTCTTGTAACATCTCATATGCTCTGTGGCATTCAAAACATTTTTGAAGTCTCGGTTCTAAGCCGTAAAGCATGGTGCACTAAACTATTAAGTCGTCATCATACCGAGCTTGCCAGACGTTCATAACGTCTACATCTGCTCCTACAATAGGTCTGTTACCTAGCGGTGCATCAAGGACATAATTCTTCTGTGCAGCAATGCGGATAATCCTCAGATCACAGACTGAGTCTGCATCAATGCTACTATCATCTTTAAACTTAGTTTTCTCTAAGAACATATCAAAAATAAAACAGGGGAGCTATACGCAAGCTATTGATCTATAACATATATATGCAAAAACTATCAGGACTAAGTTCTTGATAAATTAAGTTCAATTAATCATATTACTTAAGAACTCCCACTTAGATAGACATCCCTTGAGTCGTCTAAATGATTACGTGATCCAAATCAACTAAACCATGTCTGATCATCAGGTGAGATGGAGTAGTCTTCAATGGTCAACATCTCTATGTTGATCATATCTACTATATGATTCACATTCGACCTATCGGTCTCCAATGTTCTGAGGCCATGTCTGTACATGCTAGGCTCGTCAAGTTTAACACGAGTATTCCGCATGTGCAAAACTGTCTTGCACCCATTGTATGTGAATGTAGAGCCTATCACACCCGATCATCACGTGGTGTCTCAGCACGACGAACTGTCGCAACGGTGCATACTCAGGGAGAACACTTATACCTTGAAATTTTAGTGAGGGATCATCTTATAATGCTACCTCCACACTAAAAAAATAAGATGCATAAAAGATATACATCACATGCAGTCAAAATATGTGACATGATATGGCCATCATCATCTTGTGCTTGTGATCTCCATCACTAAAGCATCATCGTGATCTCCATCGTCACTGGCTTGACACCTTGATCTCCATCGTAGCATCGTGGTCGTCTCGCCAACTATTGCTTCCACAACTATCTCTAATGCATAGTGATAAAGTAAAGCAATTACATGACATTTGCATTTCATACAATAAAGAGACAACCATAAGGCTCCTGCCGGTTGCCAGTAACTTTTACAAAACATGATCATCTCATACAATAACGTATATCACATCATCTCTTGACCATATCACATCACAACATGCCCTACAAAAACAAGTTAGACATCCTCTACTTTGTCATTGCAAGTTTTACGTGGCTGCTACGGGCTTCTAGCAAGAACCATTCTTACCTATGCATCAAAACCACAACGGTGACTTATCAAGTTTGTCGTTTTAACCTTGAACAAGGACCGTCCGCAGTCAAATTCGATTCAACTAAAGTCGGAGAAACAGACACCCGCCAGCCACCTTTACGCAAAACTAGTTGCATGTCTGTCGGTGGAACCGGTCTCATGAACGTGGTCATGTAAGGTTGGTCTGAGCCGCTTCATCCAACAATACCGCCGAATCAAAATAAGACATTGGTGGTTGAAAGGATCGATATAGTTGACTAGAGGGGGGTGAATAGGCAACTAACAATTTTTAGCTTTTCTTTACCAATTTAAACTTTGCATCAAAGTAGGCTGTCTAGATATGCAACTAGGTGAGCAACATATATGATGCAACAACAGTAAGTACACAAGCAAGCAAGGGATGTAACACAAGATAAGCTTGCATGAGTAAAGGGATGAGATAACCAAGAGTGGAGCCGATGAAGACGAGGATGTGTTACCGAAGTTCCTTCCCTTTGACAGGAAGTACATCTCCGTTGGAGCAGTGTGGAAGCACAATGCTCCCCAGAAGCCATTAGGGCCACCATATTCTCCTCACGCCCTCACACAATGTGAGATGCCGTGATTCCACTATTGGTGCCCTTGAAGGCGGCAACCAAACCTTTACAAACAAGGTTGGGGCAATCTCCACAACTTAATTAGAGGCTCCCAGCAACACCACAAAGCTGCACCACAATGGAGTATGGCTCCGCTATGACCTCAACCGTCTATGGTGCTCAAACACCCAAGAGTAACAAGATCCGCGAGGGATTAGTGGGGGAATCAAATTTCTCCTGGTGGATGTGTAGATCTAGGCCTTCTCAACCAATCCCTAGGAGATCAACAAGTTTGATTGGCTAGGGAGAGAGATCAGGCAAAAATGGAGCTTAGAGCAACAATGGAGCTTGGCGGTGGAAGAGGTAAGTCAACTCGGAGAAGAAGACTCCTTTTATAGTGGAAGAACAAATCCAACTGTTATCCACCAACTCAGCCTGCGACGCACGGTACTACCGCACCGGAGACGCGGTACTACCGCTAGGGCCCGCGGTACTACCGCAGGGCACTGCAGTACTACCGCCTGTTGGTGTCAAAACTGGCGGATCTCGGGTAGGGGGTCCCGAACTGTGCGTCTAAGGTCGATGGTAACAGGATATAGGGGACACAATGTTTACCCAGGTTCGGGCCCTCTCTATGGAGGTAATACCCTACGTCCTTCTTGATTGATATTGATGAATATGAGTATTACTAGAGTTGATCTACCTCGAGATCGTAATGGCTAAACCCTAGAGGTCTAGCTTGTATGGCTATGACAATGAGCATTCGGCCTCTCTACGGACCTAGCCCTCCGGTTTATATATACACGGGAGGGATCTAGGGTTACACAAGGTCGGTTATAGAGAAAGGAATCTACATAGTTGGTCGCCAAGCTTGCGTTCCACGCCAAGGAGAATCCCATCCGGACACGGGTTCAGTCTTCAGTCTTCGTATCTTCACAGCCCATCAGTCCGGACCATGGCTAACAGGCCGGACGCCCGAGGACCCCTTAGTCCAGGACTCCCTCAGTAGCCCCCGTACCAGTCTTCAATGACGATGTGTTCGACACATAGATTATCTTCGGCATTGCAAGGCGGGTTCCTCCATCGATGACTCCCGAGTAGTGTGTTCGGCCTTCCATTTAATGTTGTACCCCTCGGCTTCTGTGCATCAACAACTTCAGTTTCCATGTGTCCAGCAAATGCGAGAGGTCGGGGTATTTTTGTGTATACCACCCCGCCCATACCACAAAGGTGCCTACTTAAAGAGAATAGATCTCAAATCCATTGCACACCCTACGAAAAATCCTCAGAGCTTGCTAAGAAAAACCACCCCAACATGGCTAGCACTCCCAGCTCCTCCTCTCGTCCCCACGGTTCCAAAAAGGGTGATTGGGAGAGATGTTCCGTGCCCCACAGTCAGCTGGTGAAGCTGCAAACATAGGGCTTTCTTCCCCCCACGGACTTGGTCCCCGTACGAGCAGGGATGACGTCCTGCAAGGGTGGGGCTCAAACGGAGAACTTCCCCAATCCGTCTAGGGGAGAACGAGTATGCTTCGTCCCCTTCTTGTTAAGAGGTGTCGGATTTCCGATCCATCCCTTCCTCCGAGGTCTGCTGGAGTATTATGGCCTCCAACTGCACAGTCTCACTCTCGCCTCTATCCTCCATATTGAGGGTTACGTCGCTCTATGCAAGCTATTCCTGGGCTGCGAGGCCCATTTCGATTTATGGAGAAGACTGTTCTGCCTTGTCCCTCGTAATCAAGGCAGGTCAATTTTTGAAGTGGGAGGCGCCGAAGTGTGGCGCATCGCCGGGACCGGATACCTGTCCGGCACGCCGAAGAAGGCTTCCGAAGAGTGGCCTTCCGAATGGTTCTACATCGACGACGTCGCTCTACCCGAGCCCGTCCGTATGGGCCTCCTCGAGTTTTCAAGTGCTCCGCTGAACAAACACCATCGCTAGCATCCTCGGAGCCTCGAGGAAGAGGATAGTGTAGAGATCAGCCTGCTGTTGCGCAAGATTAAGACGCTTGCCCAGTCCGGATTGTCAATAGTCGAGGTAATGGCGACCTCTATAGCACGGGGGGTCCAGCCACTCCAATACAGAGGGCTGCCCATGTGGCAGTATAACGGGGAAGACGACGCCTCTCGCTACAGTCGGAAGGGCCCGAAGACCCCTGCCGCCCTCGCCAAAATACTGGCCGAGCTGTATAAAGGGGACAAAGAGGAGTTCACCGGCTCCAATATCAGGACGAATTTTCCTTGTATAATCCTCCCATCTGGGTAAGCTTCAGCTCCACTATTTTACTCCCGTCCCTGAATCATTCTTGACAAGCAATACCTTATCCGCTTATAACAGGAATGGCGAAAGGCTGTCGAGGGGATCCATCACCCAGCTCCTCAGCCGGAGAATCGCAACCGGGATCTTGACCCCGGATATGAAGAAGATCCGGACATATTTGTGGGGCTCGAGGATGGCATATTCTATCAGAAGCGCTATGATGGTACAGATGTACCCGTCATCGCCGATTACCCCGGTCTCCTTCCTGCTTCACATGTAAGTAATCCAGAGATACCTTGTCCAAGAGAGTTTTCCCATTCCTCCTCACCCACCGCACTATCCTGTACTCAAAAGGGGAGGCGTTCGGCGTGCCATGCTACCCCGGGGGTATCTCCGAAGAGAGCGTCCCCCAGACCAGGCAAGCCTTCGAAGAGGAAGGTGAACGAAGATACGACCGAGCCTTCGTCAAAGAGGTATGAATCAGCAAATATGCACCTTGGCAGTCACATCCAACTGTGACCCTTTCGTTTACCCTGTATCAGGAAAAAGGTGTGCCGGTCTATATCTGGGGGTCCGGCCGGTCATACTTCCCGCAGCCAGGATCCAGATCCTGCCGTGAAGACGGGGGCTGATGCGGGGGTGATGACGGACAGTCCTCCAGCCAAGGATTCGGATGATGTATCCATCACCAACTCGGAAGTGGAGAGCGCCATGAATCATCAGCGCCGCGGGGCCGTTTTACAAGACCCTGGCTTTTTAGAAGAGGCATTTAACGCCTTTAGCTCGGCTGATGCATATATCCGAGCTGCTCAAGATGGGCTTAACAGAGCTACAAAGCAGCATTTAAAAGATGCGCGGGTAAGTTTACTTTGTCTAACTATGATAACCATATGCCAGTAGCCCCCGAGACTTGGAGCAGTTGGTACAACTGATTTAAGGATCGTTGTATAACCAGGTTCTTACGGAGAAGAACAACGTGCTAGCCCAAGAGCTAGAAAAGTGTCGGACGCAGTTGAATGCAGTGACCGCCGAACTGGAAAAATCCAAAGCGGCGTCTTCCGGTGATATTTCCCTCCATCGAGAAACAATTATTACATAGCGACCGTGTTTAACACTGCGGCTTTATCTCATAACGGGATCGCCGGATCCATTGGAGGAAAAAGAGTTGAAAGACTTCATGCCGCAGGCGAGCGGGTTTTAACCCGTGTTAGACTGGAGAAAAACAAACTCAAAGATGCAAACACCTAGCTGGGAGAAGAGCTGAAGGATGTGCGGGCCCAGCTAGCCGACTCTCAACAGGATTGTAAATTAGACCGCCTGTTGGCTGGTATACAGGAGGAAGTCTTTAAGTCCTAAGTGACTATGTACTTTCCTTCTAGCTGGATAATAAAAACAATTGTCATGGCCGACCTTTTCGTTTTGACCTATGGACCCAAAGGTGCGGAGTGTTTCCGAATACCCTAACGGTAGAGTATACCGGGGTATGCATGGGAACCAGGCGTAGGGGTCATAGTTGTTTGAACAGACATGTGTATCCGGCTAGTTATGTTATATTATATTCTGTAAGAAACATCTTCCAGAGAGAATAGTTCCGTTAAGGGTTCCTTTCCCTGGGTGTGCATGCGTTGAATGTGCATGTCCGAACTGTGATTGAAAAAAATCGTAGAATGAGTAACTTCTGGGGTTTCACAATGTAGTGAATGCGGAAAGGTCTTTAATTCGCCGACCAAATATTCCCTTAAGAAAACAAGCTTTCGGCTTCACCCAGTCTGAGGTACACATCTGGATGACCCAGCAGTAACAATCGTAGAGGTGCTCCCTTTATGCCCTAGCCGAAGTAACGGGAACATAGGGCATAAGCACAGGAGCCAGGCAACCCAGCTTGGCCAAAACTTAAGTCATATCGATGCATATGATGGCTGAGAAAAGGTACATATGGAAAAGCGCATATGTGGTGAGCTTGATGCTCGAAGAATAATATCAAGCTTCTGTACGAGAACCCCCAGGTATAATGACCATGCATATGTGGAGATGTACGCATCAGGGGAGTACGGTCTAGCCGTACTAAATCCGTAGGTCTAAAGAGCGAAACGAAAAAAGATTAAAAAAATGAGAAGAGAGAAAAAATAACGTTAATAACAGGAGGAAGGAAACGAACACAAGGTTCGGCGCTAGGCATAAAATCATCGGAGTCTGGCCGCATTCCAGGGGTTCGGCTCCAGGTGGTTGTCTGACGCATCACGCAGGCGGTACGCTCCTCCAGTTAGAACTTCGTGAATGATGAAGGGACCCTCCCAATTGGGCTTGAGTTTGTCCTTTTTCTTCTCCGGTAGGTGTAGAACGAGTTCGCCAACGTTATAAGTCTTGGCCCGCACTTCTGTGCTTTGATACTTGCAAGCCCCCTCTTGATAAAATGCAGAACGGGCTTTTGCGACGCCGCGCTCCTCCTCCAGGGCATCTAAGTTGTCCTGCCGATCAAGTTCGGCTTCTCTCTCTTCGTACATGCGCACTCGAGGTGAGTCATGAATAATGTCGCAGGGTAACACTGCTTCCGCACCGTACACCATGAAGAAAGGTGTATATCCAGTAGTGCGGTTGGGCGTGGTCCGCAGCCCCCAAAGTACGAAGTCAAGTTCCTCCACCCAGTGCTTGTCTGATTCTTTAAAAGACCGCACTAGTCTAGGTTTGATGCCGCTCATAATAAGACCATTAGCCCGTTCGACTTGACCGTTCATCTGCGGGTGATAGACAGAGGCATAATCGAGTTTAATGCCAAGATTAGGACACCAAGTTTTCACTTCATCCGCTGTAAAATTAGAGCCATTATAGGTGATGATGTTGTGTGGAACACCATAACGGTGTACCATGCCAGATATGAAATCTATTACCGGCCCCGCCTCAGCCATTTTGAATGGTTTGGCCTACATCCACTTAGTGAATTTGTCCACCATGACCAGCAGATACTTTCTCTTATGGCTTCCTCCTTTAAGGGGTCCGACCATATCGAGTCCCCAGACTGCAAAAGGCCAAGTGATGGGGATTGTTTGTAAGGTAGTGGGGGGTGAGGGAGTCATAGATTAGGGGGTCTCCGGACAGCCAGACTATATCCTTTGGCCGGACTGTTAGACTATGAAGATACAAGATTGAAGACTTCGTCTCGTGTCCGGATGGGACTCTACTTGGCGTGGAAGGCAAGCTAGGCAATACGGATCTGTATATCTCCTCCTTTGTAACCAACCTTATGTAACCCTAACCCTCTCCGGTGTCTATATAAACCGGAGGGTTTTAGTCCGTAGGACAACAACAATCATACCATAGGCTAGCTTTTAGGGTTTAGCCTCTTCGATCTCGTGGTAGATCAACTCTTGTAATACCCATATCATCAAGAATAAATCAAGCAAGACGTAGGGTTTTACCTCCATCAAGAGGGCTCGAACCTGGGTAAAACATCGTGTTCCCTGCCTCCTGTTACCATCCTCCTTAGACGCACAGTTCGGGACCCCCTACCCGAGATCCGCCGGTTTTGACACCGACAATGGTGCTTTCATTGAGAGTTCCTCTGTGTCGTCGCCGTTAGGCTTGATGGCTCCTATGATCATCGATAGCGATGCACTCCAGGGTGAGACTTTTCTCCCCGGACAGATCTTTGTGTTCGGCGGCTTCGCACTGTGGGCCAACTCGCTTGGCCATCTGGAGCAGATCGAAAGTTACGCCCCTGGCCACCAGGTCAGGTTTGGAAGCTTAAACTAAAGGCCGATATCCTCGGAGACTTGATCTTCGACGGATTCCAGTCCCTGCCTTGTGCATCACACAGTCACGATGAGTACGATTTAGCTCTACCATCGGATAGTGTCCAGGAGATCGCACCGGCAGCCCCTCCGACCCTCAATTCGGAGCCAGTTGCACCGTCCACGGACGGGTGGATGAACCCCGCCACGGAGGCCTTATCCTCAGCGGCGATCGAGCCAAACATCGACCTTACCCTGCACGAGAGCCATGTTGTCATACTACCGGATCCTTCTCTGGCCATGGACTCCGAACCGCCTGCGCCCGTTCCTAGCGAATCCGATTGGGCGCCGATCATGGAGTTTACCTACACAAATATTTTTCAGCACTCGCCCTTTGGCGACATACTGAACTCATTAAGGTCTCTCTCCTTGTCAGGAGGATCCTGGCCGAACTATGTCCGGTAGGATTGGGATGCGGATGACGAAGAAATTTGCTGCCCACCCACCACCCACTTAGTAGCCACTGTTGATGACTTAACCGATATGCTTGACTTCGACTCCGAAGACATCGACGGTATGGAAGACGATGCGGGAGACGAAGAGGAACCACCGCCCACAGGGCACTGGACAGCCACCTCATCATACGACATATACATGGTGGACACACCCAAAGAAGGAAATGGCGACGAGACAACGGAGGATGACCCCTCCAAGAAGCAACCCAAGCGCCGACGTCAGCGGCGCCTCTCTAAGTCCCGCCAAAGCAAAAGTGGTGATACCGGCACATGAGATAATAGCACTCCGGATAGTGCCGAAGATGGCAATAATCCCCTCCTGAGAGAGCAGCAGATGAGGAGGATGATAACTACATGCCTCCCTCCGAAGACGAGGCAAGCCTCGACGATGACGAAATCGTCATGCCAGAGGATCCCGTCGAACAAGAGCGCTTCAAGTGCCGGCTTATAGCCACGGCAAATAGCCTTAAGAAAAAGCAGCAGCAGCTTCAAGCTGATCAAGATCTACTAGCTGATAGATGGACTGAAGTCCTCGCGGCTGAGGAATATAAACTCGAACGCCCCTCCAAGAGTTACCCAAAATGCAGGTTGCTACCCTGATTGGAGGAAGAAGTGTATGATGCGGCTGACCGGCCACCTCGTGGCCGCGACAGAGAGGCATTCCAGCCAAAAGCTCAGCTTGCACCCCAACGCCATTCAAATAAAAAGGCATGGGGAAATACGCCAGACCTGCAAGACGTATTGGAGGACAAAGCAAAACATGCAAGATCGATCTATGAATCACGAGGGCGCGCCACTACGCGAGACGATAATCATCACGCCGGATATTGTAAAAGTAAATCCGGCCGGGCCGAGCACAGTGGGCAGGACTCATTGGAACTGTGTCGCGATATAGCCCTGTATAGAGGCGCCGCACACCCCTTATGCTTCACAGACGAAGTAATGGATCATCAAATCCCAGAGGGTTTCAAACCCATAAATACAGAATCATATGACGGCACAACAGATCCTGCGGTACGGATCGAGGATTTCGTCCTGCATATCCACATGGCATGCAGTGATGATCTACATGCCATTAAATACCTCCCACTCAAACTCAAAGGACCAGCTCGGCATTGGCTAAATAGCTTGCCAGCAGAGTCCATTGGTTGTTGGGAAGATCTGGAAGCCGCATTCCTCGACAACTTTCAGGGCACTTATGTGCGACCACCAGATGCCACTGACTTGACCCACATAATTCAACAGCCAGAAGAATCGGCCAGGCAATTCTGGACATGGTTCCTAACAAAGAAAAATCAAATCGTCGACTGTCAGGATGCAGAGGCCCTAGCAGCTTTCAAGCACAACATCCACGACGAGTAGCTAGCCCGACACCTTGGTCAGGAAAAGCCGAAATCTATGGCAACCCTCACGACACTCATGACCCGCTTTTGTGCGGGAGAAGACAGTTGGCTGGCTCGCAGTAATAACTTATCAAAGAACCATGGTACTTCGGATACCAAGGACATCAATAGTAGGTCAGGTCGCAACAAACATAAGCGCCGCATTAATAGCGATAATACCGAGGATACGGCAGTCAATGCCGGATTCAAAGGCTCTAAACCCAGCCAGCGGAAAAAGCCATTCAAAAGAAGCACTCCGGGCCCGTCCAGTTTGGACCGTATACTCGACCGCTCGTGTCAAATACACGGCACCCCCAATAAGCCAGCCAACCACACCAACAGGGATTGTTCGGTGTTCAAGCAGGCCGGCAAGTTAATTGCCAAAGACAAAGATAAGGGGTCACATAGCAATGACGAAGAGGAGCCC
Source organism: Triticum dicoccoides (assembly GCF_002162155.2). Lineage (NCBI taxonomy): Eukaryota > Viridiplantae > Streptophyta > Magnoliopsida > Poales > Poaceae > Triticum > Triticum dicoccoides. Next base: position 443,773,725 of record NC_041384.1, read on the forward strand.
CGGCAGCCGAACACCGGAGGACAGAAGATGTTCCCCCCACAAGTGCGGACGGTGAACATGATATACGCAACCCACATCCCCAAGAGGGAGCGGAAGCGTGCGTTAAGGGACGTATATGCATTGGAGCCAGTTGCCCCAAAGTTCAACCCATGGTCCTCTTGCCCGATCAACTTCGATCGCAGGGACCACCCCACTAGTATCCGTCATGGTAGATTCGCCGCACTAGTCCTAGAACCAATCATTGACGGATTTCACCTCACTCGAGTCCTTATGGATGGCAGCAGCAGCCTGAACCTACTTTACCAGGACATAGTGCGCAAAATGGGTATAGACCCCTCAAGGATCAAACCCACAAAAACGACCTTTAAAGGCGTCGTACCAGGTGTAGAGGCCCATTGCACAGGCTCAGTCACACTGGAAGTGGTCTTCGGATCCCCGGATAACTTCCGAAGCGAAGAGTTAATCTTCGATATAGTCTCGTTCCGCAGTGGTTATCATGCACTGCTCGGGCGAACCGCATTTGCAAGATTCAATGCGGTACCGCATCATGCATATCTCAAGCTCAAGATGCCAGAACCACGTGGGGTCATCACATTCAATGGAAACATAGAGTGCTCTCTCTGAACGGAGGAGCACATTGCGGCCCTCGCAGCGGAAGCGCAAAGCAGCCTCTTAAGGCAGTCCATTAGTTCGGCATTTCAGGACCCGAACACCTTCAAGCGTGCCCAAAGTAATCGACAACAGGACCGCCTGGCACGTTCTGAGCTCGCATAGCAATGTGGCCCCCACCCCGGCCCAAGCCAAACGGCGAAACTCGTGCCACGCGTACATAATTATGCATTAAAAATACCATGGGCACAGGTAGGGAGGTGGCACGATTACGGCACGCTCCAAGACGTGGCTTTAACCGCACTAGGGGCTTCCTGCTTTGTTATTTTTCTCTTTCAGGACCTTAATATCTGGAAACCCTGTCCGGCAGCATGATTGCCGAACACATGATGCAGCATCCAAGGAGGCAGAAAGCTATGTCATACCACGGAACTCCTAGGTGTATTACGGTAACGAGTGAAATACTTGCTTTAATATTAGTCCTCAGCTTGCCCTTGGAGGGGACATAGTCTTACTTTTTGCTTATCGCACTACCTGTATCATTCTGCTTTAACGCACGTTTTTGAATAAACAATGCATTGCATTAAGGCTTTTTATTGCATTCTTCCTTTATATATATATATATATATATATATATATATATATATATATGTTCATTTATGAGATCCAGCACCCGTACACTCTGGTACGGCTAATACGCCAGGGGCTTAAGCATATCCCATAATATGGCGTGAGAAGTCTGAACACTTTCGACAGCGCGACACCCCGAACTTATAGCATTATATGCATCAGCTCCGAATCATGTCTTGGGTCAATAGTTGGGTTTGCCCGGCTCCCATGTTTTGGTACTTTACGTTACGCTATATCGGCTAAGGTAGCACTGGGAGAACTACTGCGATTGTGCCCCGGTTCTGCTGGGCTAAGCACCTCAGTAGAGAAAGCTAAAACTGACTGTCATGATAAGGCGAGAGACTGGTCACTGTTCAAGAGGTTTTCGAGTCCTTAAAGACTTATGCCGCTTAGAGCGAGGAGTCGGCCCTGTCCGGCTTAAGGCGCGTATCGCGCCCCAGATTTGGCCTTCCGAATGCTAGGGGCTTCGCTGAAATTTAAAATTATAGAATTATATGGCTAAGTGAGAGTGATAATGCATTATAGTCTGATTGCCTTGTTCGTTGTGCTGAGCACGTCCCTCGAAGGACCCAAAAATGGGAACAAGAGTGCTCAGGTTTATCCCGAACACCCCAGCACTCATGGCATGGGGGCAGAAGCCGATGACTAGCCATCTCTCAGATTTGATAAATAGCCAAACAGAAGGTAATATTTTAAATTCAAACAAGCGTTGCATAGCGCATATGAACAAATTTCATGAATACAGGATTACACGAGCGAGTTCACTCAAATATTATATCTTTCATACACTCGTCCGCTACGAGACGAGCACCCTCCAGGACACCCTCGTAGTACATCTCGGGGTGGCGATGCTCCTTGCCCTCTGGCGGCCCTTCCTTGATCAGCTTCACGGTGTCAAGCTTGACCCATTGCAACTTCACACGGGCGAAAGCCCGGCGTGCACCTTCAATGCAGACGGACCGCTTGACGACTTCCAGCCAAGGGTAGGCATCCACAAGCCGCCTCACCAGGCCGAAGTAGCTGTTCGAAAGGGCGTCACCAGGCCACAGCCGGACTATAAAGCCCTTCATGGCCTGTTCGGCCGCCTTGTGTAGCTCGACCAGCTGCTTTAGCTGGTCGCTCATAGGCACCGGGTGTTCGGTCCCAGTATATTGGACCCAAAACAACTTCTCCGCTGAGCTTCCCTCCTCGGCCTGGTAAAATGTTGCGGCATCCGACACGCCGTGGGGCAAATCTACGAATGCTCGTGGAGAGCTCCGGATTCGGGTAAGTAACAAGTAATTTACTTTCACATGCTTGCTTTGCATATTGAATGCCTTACCCGCTGCTATCTTCCGCATCGCCTCAATCTCTCGGAGGGCCTTTTGGGCTTCAGCCTTGGCATTCTTCGCGCTCTCAAGGGCCGCGACAAGCTCAGACTCTCGCGTCTTCGAGTCAAGCTCGAACGCCTCGTGCTTCGTCACGAGAGCTTGGAGCTCTTGCTGCACCTCGCCCACCCGCGCCCCTTGCTTTTCTCGCTCGGTGCGCTCCTTGGCTGCTTTGTTTTCGGCCTCGGATAGCGCTTGTTTCAGGGTCGCCACTTCGGTAGTGGCCCCTGGCAAATTTATGATGGTCCTGTCATTTTGCAATCGCATCTTTTTTATATATACACATCTATAGACTAGGTATTACTTACCTTTGTTCTCCTCGAGCTGCCTCTTGGCAAGGCCGAGCTCTTCCTTGGACCCTTTGAGGTCCTGCTTCAGTGCGACGACCACCGCAGTCAGTGCGGCAAAGGCCAGTAGCGAAGCCTGCATACGGATATAGACATACTTATATTAGACTCCTGCGATATTGTTTGATCCTCTGTTCGGCTTTTCTTTGTGAACACCGAATAGAGCATCAGGGGCTACTGTCTATGCGGTAATATTTCTCCTATATTTCAAAAACTTACCTCAAAGCCTGTTAGAAGGCTGGCACAGGCTTCAGTCAGTCCGCTCTTGGCGGACTGAACCTTCTTGATCAACGCACTCATTATAGTACGGTGCTCTTCATCGATGGAAGCGCTGCGAAGCGCTCCCAGCAGATTTTTCGGTGCATCTGGATGGACAGAGGTCACCGGCACAGGCGTCTTGCCCCTTTTGGAAGGAGGCCGCCTGCCCGAGTCCGGAACCACTGGGGTTCCGGTGCGGTGTTCGGTCGAGGGCCAAACTCGGAGCCCTCGGGAGCCTTGCTCCCTCTGCACCCGGAGTCCGGAAGGTCGCCTTGAGGCGCCTCCGGGACTATCTCCCCTCTACCTGGTGCTTCTTGAGACAATACCTCGGCGTTGTCCGTAGGGCAAGGGGAGGTGGCGGTCAGAAGTGGATCTCTATCCATATCTGATGAGCCCAGGGAGCCGTCCAACGATACGTCGCTACGGGCTCGTAGCGGCCTGCATAGCCATAATTCGGCGTTAGGAGAGGCATTGCGACAAAGGTATGCTATGAGTTACTCTGGTATCCGAATACTTACAACTTCGCTAGGGGCTTGGCCCTGAGCAGCCACTCGTCTTTGCCTTCGGCGGCGGTGGTGGAGTAGTCCGGAAGGAGATTCCTTCCCTTCTTGGACCCTTCGGCCTCCCCAGTTGGGGCGGCCTTCCTTTTCTTGTCTCCCCCGACTGGAGGGGAGCATCTTCATCTTCCTCCTCGTCTTCGAGGGAGGAGTGCATCGCAGAGTTATCAGACGATGAGTCCGATAACACCTGGCGTCGGGAACTCTTTCGGGTTCCCTTGGCCTTCTTGGTCTTCTCCGGCACCTTGTAAGGACCCGGAGTTAGCATCTCCATCAGTAGAGTGTCCGCAGTGTCTTCGGGCAGAGGGGCCGGACAGTTAATCTGCCCTAACATCTCCACCCAGTCCTGTCAAAGGCATGGGAGCTCAGACCTTGCACATGGTTGAGTCAGGAGAAATAAATATCCTACAGGATGTATAGAACTTACCAAATGCGCTCGCCGCTTCGCGCTTAGTCCGCGGTCCTCGTTGCATCGGCGCCCTTGAACAGCACCCTCCTGATGTCCTTGTGCATCGTGTCGAAGAGCTTGTTCAGAGTTTGGTGCTGGGCCGGGTCGAACTCCCACAAGTTGAAGTCCCGTTGTTGACACGGGAGGATCTGGTGGATGAGCATGACCTGGACTATGTTGACAAGCTTGAGTTTCTTGCTTGCCATGTTCCGGATACATTTCTGGAGTCCATCCAGCTCTAACGATGAACCCCACGATAGGCCCTTCTCTTTCCAGGAAGTGAGCCGTGTAGGGAATCCGGATCGGAACTCGGGGGCAGCCACCCAGTTGGTGTCGCGCGGCTCGGTGATGTAGAACCACGCCGATTGCCATCCCTTTATGGTTTCCACGAAGGAGCCTTCGAGCCATATAACATTGGGCATCTTGCCCACCATGGCTCCGCCACATTCTGCTTGTTGGCCGCCGACCACCTTCGGCTTAATATTGAATGTCTTCAGCCATAGACCGAAGTGTGGGAGGATGTGGAGAAAGGCCTCACAGACGATGATGAATGCCGAAATGTTGAGGATGAAGTTCGGGGCCAGATCATGAAAGTCCAGCCCGTAGTAGAACATGAGACCACGGACGAATGGATGAAGGGGAAACCCCAGTCCGCGGAGGAAGTGGTGGTGGAAAACTAGCCTCTCATGAGGTTCCGGGGTAGGGACGATCTGCCCCGCAGCAGGCAGCCGATGCGCGATATTTGCGGCTAAGTATCCAGCTCCGCGCAGCTTTTTGATGTGTTCCTCTGTAACGGAGGAAGCCATCCACTTCCCTCCCGCTCCGGACATGATTGGAGAAGGTTGAGGGGAAGGATGTGGGCTTGGGCGTTGGTGCTCGAGTGCGCAAGAGTGGATGAGCAAGGAGGAAGAAGGCGTGGGTAGAAAAAGGTTAAACCTTGTCCCTTTATAAGGGTGGCCAAAACAATGCGCCCCCACTAGCCTGGTAAAACTCGCTATCCCCCAAGCGTCGTAATCTATGGCGCGGTTGGGTTACCCACGCCCGTATTGATGAGAATCCCATAATAAGGGGAACACGATCTCTGCTTTGACAAGACGTGTCAAGAAACCGCCTCGCGCTATGTGCGAGGCTAGTTAAAGGAAATGGTTCGAATAATCACCGGGCCATGGCATAACGTCATGTTGCCAAAACAAGTCAGCATATTAGATTTGTGGAAATATTATTCTCACGGTGGAATGTGGAACTTATTTTGCAGGGTCGGACACTATCCTTGTATTCAAATTTTTTCATGGTGTATTCGGAGGAGGAACCCGCCTTGCAATGCCAAAGACGATACTGCGCGCCGGACTCATCGTCATTGAAGCCTAGTTCAGGGGCTACTGAGGGAGTCCTGGATTAGGGGGTCTCCGGACAGCCGGACTATATCCTTTGGCCGGACTGTTAGACTATGAAGATACAAGATTGAAGACTTCGTCTCGTGTCCGGATGGGACTCTACTTGGCGTGGAAGGCAAGCCAGGCAATACGGATATGTATATCTCCTCCTTTGTAACCGACCTTATGTAACCCTAACCCTCTCCGGTGTCTCTATAAACCGGAGGGTTTTAGTCCGTAGGACAACAACAATCATACCATAGGCTAGCTTCTAGGGTTTAGCCTCTCCAATCTCGTGGTAGATCAACTCTTGTAATACCCATATCATCAAGAATAAATCAAGAAGGACATAGAGTTTTACCTCCATCAAGAGGGCCCAAACCTGGGTAAAACATCATGTTCCCTGCCTCCTGTTACCATCCGCCTTAGATGCACAGTTCGGGACCCCCTACCCGAGATCCACCGGTTTTGACACCGACAGGGGGCATATGACTTTGGTTGGCGAAGAGTTGGCATCTGACGCAATGTTGGACAAGGTCCTATGCATCTGCTCGGGCCGTCGGCCAATAGAAACCTATACAGAAGGCCTTGATAACAAGGTCCCGAGCTACGACATGGTGCCCGCCGAGACCGGCATGAATCTCAGCCAGGAGCTACCGCCCCTCCTCCTCGGAGATACATCTTTGAAGGACTCTAGTAGAACTTTTCTTATAGACCTCTCTGTCATGAACCTTGTAGGCCTTCGAACGCCGGACAATGCGGCGGGTCTCATCTTGGTCCTCGGGAAGCTCCTTCCTGTTAAGGTAGGCCAGGAAGGGTTCGGTCCATGGGGCAATGACTGCGATGATGAGATGTGCCGACGGTGTTATTTCGGTGGCTGACCCTCCGATGATATCGGTGTTTTCGGAATCTGGGGTTATGTTCAGATCCGGACTAGTGTTGCTGTTTTCCCCCTGCCACACCACGGATGGCTTAAAAAGCCTTTCTAGAAAGATATTAGGTGGGACAGGGTCGCGCTTGGCGCCGATACGAGCAAGGACGTCCGCCGCTTGATTGCTTTCTCCAGCCTCGTGATGGAATTCGAGCCCCTCGAACCGAGCCGACATTTTTAGGATGGCATTCCGATAAGCTGCCATCTTTGGATCTTTAGCATCGAAGTCTCAATTTATTTGAGATATTGCGAGACTTGAGTCCCCGCGCACTTCCAGGCGCTATATGCCCATGGAGACAGCCATCTGGAGACTGTGCAATAAGGCCTCATATTCGGTTGCGTTGTTGGAGTCAGTGTATAGTATTTGGAGTACATACTGAATGATGTCTCCATTGCGGGACTTTAAAACGACGCCCGCTCCTAGTCCTGCCAGCATTTTGGAGCCATCGAAATACATAACCCAATTGGAATACGTGCTGTACTATTTAGGGAGTTCGGCCTCTGTCCAGTCGGCGACGAAGTCAGCCAGTACTTGGGATTTAATAGCTCGACGTGGTTTGTATGTAATATCAAATGGAAGGATCTCAATGGCCCATTTGGCAATCCGGCCTGTGGCGTCGCGGTTGTTTATAATGTCATTGAGTGGTACTTCGGAAGCCACCGTGATCAAACACTCCTGGAAGTAGTGACGGAGCTTTCGGGATGCCATGAAGACTACGTATGCTATCTTTTGATAATGGGGGTACCGGGATTTGCATGGTGTAAGTACAGTGGATACGTAGTATACTGGCTTCTGAAGCGGGAATTTTTGTCCGTCCTGTTCTCGTTCAACGACGAGCACGGCACTCACCACCTGATGTGTTGCTGATATATATATAATAACATCGGTTCGCCGACGCTTGGCGCGGCCAAGATTGGGTTGCTCGCGAGAAGGGTTTTTATTTCCTCCAGTCCGGTTGTTGCCGCATCCGTCCACTCGAAGTGATCGATTCTCCGTAAAAGGCGATAGAGTGGCAGTGCCTTTTCTCCCAATTTGGAGAAAAGCGGCTTAGAGCTGTCATGCAACCCGTGAGCTTTTGGACTTGTTTAAGGTCTGTTGGTGTAGCCAATTGTGACAGAGCTTGGATTTTGGCTGGATTTGCTTTAATTCCTCTGTTGGAAACGATGAAGCCCAGCAGTTTTCCAGTAGGAACACCGAAAACGCACTTTTCCGGATTGAGCTTAATGTCATACGTGCGAAGGTTATCAAATGTGAGACATAAATCGTCTATTAGTGTTTCAACGCACCTAGTTTTGACGACAACATCGTCCACATAAGCTTCAACTGTCTTGTCGTTCTGCTTCTCCAGGCATGTTTGAATCATGCGTTGGTATGTGGCGCCGACATTCTTCAGCCCGAAGGGCATGGTGTTGAAGCAGAATGGCCCATATGGGGTGATGAATGTTGTTGCAGCTTGGTCAGACTCCTTCATTTTGATTTGATGGTATCCGGAATATGTGTCGAGGAAAGACAGTGAGTCGTGTCTTGCGGCATCATCAATGATTTGATCAATGCAGGGGAGGGGGAAGGGATCCTTAGGGAAAGCCTTATTGAGGCCTTTAAAATCGACGCATGGGCGCCAAGATTTATCCTTCTATGGTACCATCACCAGGTTTGCCAACCAGTCTGGATGTTTTATTTCTCCAATGAATCCGGCCTCGATTAGCTTGGCTAGCTCCTCTCCCATGGCTTGACATTTGGGTTTAGAAAAACGCCGCAGTGTTTGTTTGACCGGTTTGTATTCCTTTAATATGTTGAGGCTATGTTCGGCCAGTTTGCACGGAATACCTAGCATGTCAGAAGGGTGTCAGGCGAATATATCCCAGTTTTCGCGAAGGAAATCCCTTAACGCGACGTCGATTGTTGGGTCTAGTTGTGCCCCAATAGATGTTGTCTTTTTGGGGTCCATTGGATGGACCTAGAATTTGACTATTTCTTTCGCTGGCTTGAAGGAGGTGGACTTGGGGCGTTTGTCTAAGATCACGTCGTCCCTATCCACCGTGGAGCGTAGTGCGGTTAATTCTTCGGCCGTGAGGGCTTCAGATAATTCCTCAAGGGCCAGGGATGCGGTTTTATTTTCGGCGCGGAGTGCTATGTCCGGATCACTGGCGAGAGTGATTATGCCTTTGGGCCCGGGCATCTTAAGCTTCATGTACCCGTAATGAGGTACCGCTTGTAAGCGTGTAAATGCCTCCCGCCCCAAAAGGGCGTGATATCCGATGTTGAAAGGGGGCACTTGGAAGGTTATTTCTTTGGACCGATAATTCTCCGGCGTGCCGAATACCACGTCGAGTGTTATTTTTCCCCGCACACCGCGCCTCTCGATTGGGAATAATTCCTCGGAAGGTCATGCTGCTTTGCTCAATGCGGCTCTTGTCTGTTTCCATTTGGTGGAGTGTATCTTCGTAGATGAGGTTTAGTCTGATGCCGCCGTCCATGAGGACCTTGGTGAGCCGAAAGCCGTCCACAATTGGACTGAGGACCAAGGCGGCTGGTGCTCGGACTGTCCTGTATTTTGGTTCGTCATCCGCATTAAAAATTATAGCCATGTCATTCCAAGGGTTTAATGCTGCTATTTGACAGACTTCGGCGAGTCGGCGTAGTGCTCTTTTACGCCTATTGTTTGAGGCAAATGTCTCGAAGATCGTTAGTACCTTGGGGTTGTTGTCCTCTGGGGGGTGTTGTTCTGGGTTATTCTTGGTGAGGATATCCTCGCCGCTCTTGGCCACTTGCCGGAGTATCCAACATGCTCTAAGGCTATGTGTTGGTATGTTGTCCGGTGTTGCGTGTATTATGCATGGCCCATCGAGCCATCCTTCCAAAACGGTTCCATGCCCCATACTAGACTTGTATTTCTTTACTGTTGAACCGTGCGTGTTGCAAGGGTGCGCCCTTTTCGCCTTAATGAGGGGTTGAGTGGGGACCGATGATTCCCAATGGGCTGCTTGAGTTTTCCGGGTGCTTTCCATTGCGATGTACTTCTGTATGATAGTTGCCAAGTCGTTGAAGTGTAGGATGCGACGGCGGTTGATGGCAATTAGGATTCCTTTGTCCCTGCAATTGTTGCGGAACATTGAGATCGCTTCCTCGTCACGACAATCTTTAATCTTGTTTTTGACAAGAAGGAATCTAGCCCAGAAGTGGTGGACCGTTTCCTGAGACTACTGTTGTACGCTCATGAGGGCGCTTGTATTCGGGTGGGTGGGTGGATTTAAATCTGAACCCTGCCCCAGCTTTGGATCCGGAGTCTGAAGGTCTTCCGAACTTAATAGATCGGGCTCCGGGATGTCCACTAATTTCTTAGGCCCATCGTCCGATTCTATTTTCGGAGGGCAGGATGCATCTCCTCGCGGGTAGGTATCCGGCTCTTTGAGACCGGAGATCCGGACATAGTCCGTCCTTAATATGGAGGAAGAGTTGTCGAATCGCTCCTCGACTACCGCCATCTGGTGGGTGATCGGTGGAGATTTGATTTCTCTCTGATCAGGTTTAAGCCCAATCTGATTGTAGTGTGTAGCGACCCCCAGGGCGGCGATGCGATCTAGGAGCTCGTTTAAGGATGAGAGCTCCGCCGGATCCATCTGTTTGGAGTGTTCGGAGTTGATACAAAGGCGGTATTCTATGACCCGAGAGGTCATCGTCGGCTTAATGACCGAACGGGCGGTCATGGTAAAGCTGCCCAGCCGGAGGATTTGGCTGAAGCTAGCGTTCCTCCGGTGGTGATATTATCCTTGAGAACAAGGCGAGACATCGATCCTATCGTCGATGGCACAGTGGAACTCTCAATGAAAGCACCAATATCGGTGTCAAAACCCGCGGATCTCGTGTAGGGGGTCCCAAACTGTGCGTCTAAGGTCGATGCTAACAGGAGACAGGGGACACAATGTTTACCCAGGTTCGGGCCCTCTCCATGGAAGTAATACCCTACATCCTGCTAGATTGATATTGATGAATATGAGTATTACAAGAGTTGATCTACCTTGAGATCGTAATGGCTAAACCCTAGAGGTCTAGCTTGTATGGCTATGATAATGAGTATTCGGCCTCTCTACGGACCTAGCCCTCTGGTTTATATAGACACGGGAGGGATCTAGGGTTACACAAGGTCGGTTACAGAGAAAGGAATCTACATAGTTGGTCGCCAAGCTTGCCTTCCACGCCAAGGAGAGTCCCATCCGGACATGGGTTCAGTCTTCGGTCTTCGTATCTTCACAGCCCATCAGTCCGGCCCATGGCTAACATGCCGGATGCCCGAGGACCCCTTAGTCCAGGACTCCCTCACTGCCCATGCACGAGTATCCAAAACAGCCCTGATGCGATGAAGCAAAGGGCGGTAGAACTGCTGGCGTGGTACTACCGCTCCCCCTTGCGGTACTACCGCAAGGCAGGGATAGTCCAGATTTGGGAAGGCACGGATATATAGAAATACATCCATGGCAACTTCTGCTGAGTTTAGATCTATGCAAAAATCTGACATGTAGTACCACAAATCTGGAGCGGTACTACCACGTTGGGTGCGGATGTAAAAAATTACATCCGCCCTACTTCCGCTCGTGCTGCTGAGCCTGGCCTAAGGCCACGGTACTACCGTGCCCCAGGAGCGGTACTACCGTGGGCACCTGCGGTACTAGCACGCCCGCGGCCGGTACTACCACAGGTGCCTGCAGTACTACCGCTCCTAAGAGCAGTGCTACCGCATGCCCCAGTTCAACCACACTAGGAGTCCTTCATTTTGCAGAGACAAGGAGAAACGGAGGATGCTCCAAAGAGCCAGAGGAAAGGTGGTGTGAAAGGAACAGACGTGTACGTGTTGATTCCACCCAAACCTTTCCAACGCGGACCCCTCTTGATAGTACGGCTTTCCTGCGACTCAAATCCACCGAAAAGAAACATAGAGAAACATCATCTTCAATAGTCTTCGAGGGGCACCAAATTGTCTTGTGCCTAGACATGATATGTCTGAAATGCTCAATGCACACGATTAGTCCGCAAAAGCATTGCCATCAATCACCAAAACTACTAAGGGACAAAGATGCCCTTATAATCTCCCCCTTTTTGGTGGATTGATGACAATACGGGATGTGCACATAGGAATATACATAAAGTATAGGCAAACCCAACATATATAAAATATAGACGGGCTCCCCCTAGATGTGTCCGCTTTGGAGATGTTCTTTGGATTGCACGACACACATACTAGGACCAACACTCCCCCTATATTTTATAGACGAGGAAACTCTTGCAAAGGAGTAACTAATACTAACAGAGAGATAAGATAATACATATGAGCATAAATTATCGAGCACAAGATAGCATAAGCTCACGGGCTACTAAGCAGGAAAGACAATAAGATACGATAGAGTGCAAATGTCTTACACCATATGATAAGGGAACACGACTCATGACAAACCAAACCAAAGCAAACGAGGTCCAATAGAACGAAAGCAAAGATGACACAATCAAACACGACACACGACTCACAAATCCTACGCTCTCTCTCCCTTTGGCATTGAGACACCAAAAAGGCAGAGAGGACACCGACAATACAGGTGGTAGCTTAGCTCCAGGGATCACTCATCAAGCTCCTCATCGGTCTCGGGAGTGGGAATTGGCTCCTCCTCCTCCTCTGACTCGGACCACTTGTAGCCCTGCTTCGCCATCCAGGCAGCCTCAGGAGTGATGACCCTCTCGGACCCGCTCGACACGTGCTCGCCGAACGTCCTCAAGATCCTCTTATCACGCTGGTGACTCTGCTTCTGAGCAACATGAGTCATGTATTGTCCCTTAGCATGCATGCAGAAAAGAGTCTTCATCTTGTCCTTGAGCTTCTTAGCCCAAGATGGCTTAGCACAAGGAGGAGCAGACCCCTCAGCACGACCAGCAACCACTTCCTCCTCAGCCGCTTCCTCATCACCCTCCATCCTTGTAGCCTCAGCCTCAGCCCTGGTAGTGGTATTGGCCCACCTATTCTTCTGGCATAGTAGGATGGGCTCATGACGAACCCAGTCTGGAGCATGAAACTCTTCTTGAGGAAAGAGCTTCTCCCAAGTCTGCAAGATCAGGAGCTGCAGGTATGGTCCATAGCTAGGCACTTTGTGATTGAGGACCACAAACTAGAGTTCACACCACATGATGTGAGAAACATCAAGAATTCCAGGATCTTGGACACGGGCCTTCTCACAAAGAAGCATCATATCAACGAGATAAGCATGCACCTAGTCCTTGTCACCAATGCATGGCAAGAGGGTGTTGCGGAAGATGCGGTACATGACATCAAGGTAGGAGTTGAGCACCCATGTCTTCTTGTTGTTGGCCAACTTCTTCTCCACATAGTAGGGCTGAAGCTTGTTCTTGTTGGCGGACTCTGAGTTAGCATGAGGGCGGGCACCAACGGGATCATTGAGCCCCTTATCAAGAACGTTCAGCATATTCATGAACTCCTTCCATGTAGCAGACATCCTCTTCCCATTGGTCATCCAAGTCATGGTCCTTGCCTCATCCGGATGGAAGTGAATAGAGGCAAAGAATTGAGCCACAATCTCGAGGTCAAAATCCTTGTGGAACAAAATGAAGTCTTCAATGCCAAACTACTCCACGGCATCCAATGCCTCACCAAAGTATGGTCGGTCCTTCCTCATATGGTTCAAGTCAATCCATTGGACAGGAACATAGATGTTCTACTTGGACTTAATCACATCGAGGTAGATGAGAGCCTGCTGCTTGGAACAGAAAAGATCATAGCCTCGAACATTCTCACAAGGTTGCACATAGGGGTTGATCCTCCTCCGACGGATGAACTCAGAGAGAGGCATCTCATCTAGGCTCATAGTGGGCTCCTTCATCTTGGATGCGGTGGTCTTGGTGCGGCGTTTGGGGCATTGGAACCCTCTAGAGCCTCTTGGTTACGCAGACACTTGGAGCCTGTGTCACAACTGGGATTCAAGCACCGAGCCTACGAACCGGATCCACCACCTAAGACACACACAAGAACACACGACAGAAATGAGAAGAATCAAAACAAAGAGCACAACCAGGCGAGAGAAACATGTAGAAGAAGATTGGGTAGTTGACACAAGGTACTTTTGAAGTCAATGGTAGTATCGCACCCCTAAGCGGAAGTAAAATTTTACTGCTGCTCTAGCCGCAGTAGTACCATGCCGGGATGGCATGGTAGTACCGCGCCTGGAGCGGAAGTAAAATTCTACATCCGTGCCTCGCGCGGTAGTACCGCTCTGGAGGAGTGGTAGTACCGCACATGGTGGTTACGGATAGGGCGGTAGTACCGCATGGGAGGTGCAGTAGTACCGCTCGGAACCCAATCCGGCACGAAACGGGTCTAGGCACATATGTAGCTTTGGAGCGGTACTACGGTTGATCGAAAATACAGTGTGGCAACATTCCAAATGGCATTTCTACAGCATTACACCTCTCTTACAACCTACTCTTGCAAAGATTTAGCCTAAAATCTCAAGAACAACATGCATCTCCCCAAAACCTAAAAAGCAAAACAACGAAGCAATGAGAGAGGGATTTGGGGAGAAACCTTGTTCCATGGCAAGAGGACGAGGTGGGGATCGATCCCACCGGTCGAAATACGAGGAGAGTGGCCGGAAGCGAAGAACTTGCAAGGTCCTCCGGCGGCGTTCTTGGGAAGGAGAGAGAGACGAAGTGGGGAAAAGGAGTTGAATAGGTATGGGGGAGTTAGAACCCCCCCCCCCCTTGCCCGCTCTTGACCCCCACCCGCTCGCGACGGCACGGTAGTACCACGGGTCATCGTGGTAGTACCGCCTAGGTGGAAGTACCGTAGCCAAGGCGGTAGTACCGCTCTTCCAGCGATAGTAAAAAATTACTACCACAAATGGAAGCGGTAGTACCGTGCCGGAGATGCACCTGTGCGCACACAGAGCACCCCATCTCCTGCGGTAGTATCGTGGCTTGCCATGATAGTACCGTAACCCCAAGAAAATGCAAGTTTCGACAAGCAAAGAGAAACAAGGTTGTAGCAACGCAATGCACAAGCAACCGGACACTCGAAGGACACCCACGACGCAACTCAAAGACAAGCACGAGACAAGGAACAACAAAAGGCAACACAAACACGAAACTTAACATCTCCAAGGAGAGGGCGGTGGCCGGAGCCACCTATGTGTGAGTTAATTGGTATGGCAGCGCGAATTATCCTTGGGCCCATGACCAAAACTTGTCTTTGAAGCATAAGTACCATAAAAATGGCTAATGTGAAAGACTTGATCAATTTATGCATAATGGGGGGAGGGAGAGTTCATTGAGAGAACAACACTCCCCGTATGTCCATGCCTACATCTAAACAAGATAACAAGTTGAGTATGGTGGGGTGTGCAAGGGTTGATGCAACATTGCTCGAATCAATGATATTTAACTCATGCCTTAACTCATGAAATCTTGCTTCATCCAAAGGCTTCGTGAAGATATCTGCAAGGTTATCATGAGTGTTGACATATTTGAGCTCAATATCCCCTCACCTAATATGATCCCCGATGAAGTGATACCGAATCTCAATATGCTTCGTCTTGAAGTGTTGCACCGGGTCGAGAGAAATCTTGATGGCACTTTCATTGTCACACCAAAGAGGCACTTTGTCACAAATGACACTGTAATCCTTTAAAGTTTGCCTCATCCATAGAAGTTGTGCACAACAACTACCGGCGGCCACATACTCCGCTTCGGTGGACGAGAGAGACACACAGCTTTGCTTCTTAGAAGACCAAGTCACCAAAGAGCAACCAAGGAATTGGCACCCTCCGTAAGTTTACTTCCTATCCACTTTGTCTCCTGCCCAATCGGAGTCCGAATATCCTACATGGTTGACGCTCGCTCCTCTTGGGTACCATAAGCCAAAGTTTGGGGTATGAGCCAAATATCGAAAGATTCACTTGACCGCCACAAAGTGGCTCTCCTTAGGTGTGGCTTGAAACCATGCACAAATTCCCACGCTCAACATGATATCCAGTCTAGATGCACAAAGGTAAAGCAAGGAGCCAATCATGGAGTGATATACCTTTTGATCCACTGCTTTACCATTGGGATCTAAGTCATGTTGGCATTTGACGGGCATTGGAGTGGAAGCCGGCTTGACATCACTTAGCTTGAATCTATTGAGCATATCTTGAGTGTATTTGGCTTGGTCGATGAAGGTTCCTTCTCTTCGTTGCTTGATTTCGAACCCGAGAAAGAATTTCAACTCTCCCATCATGGACATCTTGAACTTTGAGGTCATGAGAGCGGCAAATTCCTCATTGAAAGCTTTGTTAGGAGAACCAAAGATAATGTCATCAACATATAGTTGGTACACAAACAACTCCCCTTTGAACTTCTTAGTAAAAAGAGTGGGGTCAATTTTCCCAATTTCAAACCCGCGATCTTGCAACAACTCGGTAAGGTGGTCATACCATGCACGTGGGGCTTGTTTAAGGCCATAGAGTGCCTTATTGATTTGGTACACATGATCCGAGAAATAGGGATCCTCGAACCCGGGTTTTTTTTGACATACACCAACTCATTAATAGGACCATTAAGAAAATTACTCTCCACATCCATTTGTTGCAACTTGAAGTTATGATGAGAAGCATAAGCAATCAACAAACGAATAGATTCTAGGCGAGCAACAGGAGCAAAGGTTTCACCGTAGTCGTTACCCTCGACTTGGGAGTAGCCTTGACCTACCAAGCGAGCCTTGTTGCGGACAATAATTCCATGAGCATCTTGCTTGTTCTTGAATATCCACTTGGTTCCAATGACATTATGATTCCCCGTTGGCCTTGGCACCAATCTCCACACCTTGTTGTGCTTGAAGTTGTTGAGTTCTTCATGCATGGAATTACGCCAATCCAGATCTTCGAGCGCCTCATAGACCTTTTGGGGTTCAACACAAGAGACAAACGCATGATGTTTACAATAGTTTTCCAATTTTCTATGAGTGCTTACCCCCTTTTGTATGCTTCCAAGCACATTTTTAATGAGATGACCCTTGGTAGATAGCTTGGATGCAATCTTGGCGGCACGACGCTCCAATTCCTCCTCAGGAGTGAGTTGAGGAGCGGTTACTTGATCATCTTGAGTGTCGTCTTGAGCTTGTTCTTGATCTTGAGCTTGCTCTTGATCTTGGACTTGCTCGGAGGAGAGAACTTGACCTTGGGCATCACTTGGTGGTTCAACGCCATCTTGAGGTTGATCTTGCCCTTGGTCTTGTTCATGAGGTCGAGGGCCTTCTCTTTTTTCTTCGTAAGCGTGTGGATCTTGGGTTGGTGATGGTTCCACTTGAGTGGAACATTGTAATTCTCCTTCGGCCACAAGGGGTTCCTCAATGGGTAGGATAAAACCAAGATCCATTATTATTATGGCTTGGGGAGGAATTTCATCACCTACATCACAAGTACCACTTTGCTCCACTTGGGAGCTGTTATTCTCATCAAACTCCATGTTACACGTCTCCTCAATAAGTCATGTGGACTTACTGAGGACACGGTAAGCATGAGAGTTTGTAGCATAACCAACAAATATGCCCTCATGAGCTCTAGCCTCAAATTTAGACAAACGAACACCTTTCTTGAGAATGAAACACTTACACCCGAACACCCGGAAGTACTTGACGTTGGGCTTGTTACCGGTGAGTATCTCATATGGAGTCTTTTTCAAGCCTTTGCGGAGGTAGAGCCAATTGCATGCATGACACGCGGTGTTGATGGCTTCGGCCAAAAAGTTGTATGGAGACTTGAACTCCGCCATCATGGTTCTTGCCGCATCCATCAATGTTCGGTTCTTCCTCTCTGCTACACCATATTGTTGAGGGGTGTAAGGTGCGGAATATTGATGTTTGATCCCCTCATCACTAAGAAACTCGTCCAAGGTGCAGTTCTTGAACTCGGTGCCGTTTTCACTTCTTATTTTCAAGATCTTTGCATTGTGTTGACGTTGAGCTTCATTTGCAAAGTCAATGACGGTTTGTTCGGTCTCACTCTTCCTCTTGAAGAAGTACACCCAAGTGTATCTTGAATAGTCATCCACAATCACCAAGCAATACTTTCTACCCCAAGGCTATCAAAGGATGGAGGCCCAAAGAGATCCAAGTGAAGGAGCTCCAAAGTCCTCTTTGAGTAAATGATAGTTGTCGTGGGTTTGTCACGGCAAATGTCCTCGTGAAAGGACTTAGTTGTGGAGCCATCGCGACGGGTTAGCTTAAAGGGGTTAAACCGGACAAGGGGACACGGGAGTTTATACTAGTTCGGCCCCTTCGATGAAGGTAAAAGCCTACGTCTAGTTTCGATTGGTATTGCTAGGGTTTCGAAGGCCAGGGAGCGAATCCGCTTTGTCTGGCTTTCGAGTTGTTGTTCTCTGTTGCTAAACCGCGGCCGGGTCATCCCTTTATATACATAGGTTGACGCCCGCCAGGCTATAGAGTCCCGAAGCCGGTTTATAAACGTATCCAGATTGGTCTCTCTCTTTCTATCTTACTATACAAGTTACATGACTGGGCCGGTTTACATTTACATATTGTACTCACCTCTGGGCCCTCTGTAAAGCGCTAGCATCTTTACATCTTCATGGGCTTCTGATCTTCAAAGAGTCAACCCAGCTACCCAAGGCCGGTTTACCTCTAGTAGTAATATCCCCAACATTAGGCCCCAGACTGGTTTGAACTTGTTCATGTCAATCTTCCACACTTCAGAAAAAATCTTCTCTCTTGTCTTCGTTTTTGATCTTGTAAACCGCCGTGACGTCATACTTCAAAATTACGATAAACCGTCCTGACATCATCCATCCGTTGATATCAGAGATTTCCTTCATTTAATATATATCCAGCTATCGAGGCGACACCTTTATTAACTTATCCATTTTTTGGACGCCTCGATTACCACACTTGCCATTTTCCACTTTGCCTTATAAATAGGACTGAGGGGTCATTTTCACCGTCCCCCCCGTGCCTCTTCGCATCGTCTGCCTCGCGCCGCTCAACCTTTGGAGCTCCACCGCCACCGTCGACCGTCGTTTCTGCTCCGACTTCCGCCGCTGCATCACCCTGAACGCACCAGAGAACTGCGGCGCCCTTCCGCTTCTTCACTAGCTCCGGTAAGCTTTGCTTTTTTCACCATAGATCTGTTCTAGGGTTTCGATATTTCCTCGCAGTTCTTCCGAAGTTCATCAGTGTTATTCTTCCATGTTCTTCCTTTAATAGATGGACACTTCATGCTTGATACATCTCTTACCGTAGCTTACCTACCATGATCATCACAAATCTTTATGCGCAAAGAACTGATCTGTCTGTTAAAAATTGCTTCAGTTCTGCACCCCTTCCAGATCCAATTACTTTTGCTTTTCTGTCTTATCTCTAGATCCGAAAATTTTATACATCACTGTGAAATATGTTTCTCCTCGCACCAATATAAGTGATTTGAAATTGGATAAATAGTCTATGCCATTAGCCCTCTGATAAACCGGAAGAGCATGTTACCTTCATAATTACGCTCCGGTTTAACAGTGTCTGATCAATCCTGCGCCAGCATTACCTTCTTTCTCATCATACTAGTCTCCGGGTTGTACCATTTATTATGTTAGTACATTTCTTACTCCCTTGTCTCTTGTGTATGATCATGCATAATTTATAAACCGTCCTTTCATTTTCAGTTTGTTCGCTTTGCAATGGCCAAACAGTTCACTGCCTGCAACTGGGCTCGTTCCCGGGTTACTGAGGCTCAACTGGATGAGATGGTTATCATCGGCTCTCTTCCTAAGAAAATGGAGATCAAATGGCGAGCCCCAGGAACTGAGAATCCTCCAACCCCAAGACAAGGCGAAGTGGTAATCTTTGTTGACCATATAGACCGTGGTTTCAAACCGCCAGGGTCCAAATTTTATCGAGATGTTCTTGCCAGCTTCCAACTGCATCCACAAGATATTGGTCCTAATTCAGTCTCCAACTTATGCAACTTCCAAGTCTTCTATGAAGCCTATTTACAGGAAGAACCAACTGCAGAATTATTCTAGGATTTCTTTCACTTAAACCGGAGCACAGAGTTTGTGAATGGCCCAAATACAGAGCTTGGTGGTGTTTCGATTCAAAAGCGGAAAGAAGTGGAATTTCCTCATGCCAAACACCATAGCCACCCAAAGGAATGGAACCAAACATGGTTCTATTGCAGAGACACTTCGCCTGAAGATGAGAATCCCCTCCCCGGCTTCCGAGATCATAGATTATCCAATACTCACCCAATGCCACAACGCCTGAGCTCCTCAGAAAGGGCAAAATATGCTCCTCAAATCGCCAAACTCCGTACCTTTATGGCAAACGGTTTAACAGGTGTAGATTTTGTACGCTGTTGGATATCCTGGAGTATCTTGTCGCTAAGCCGGCGTCCCGGTTTAATGTGCGAATATACCGGCGAGGTTGACGATCCTCAATGCCACTGCAACATCCAATTATCCGAGGAAGAAGTTACTGAAAGTGTGAAAAATATTTTGAATGAATCGGAACTGGTATGTAGTCAAACCGGCCTGAGTCCCTTCTACACCAAGAACAAACCGCCTGCTGTAAGCATTACACTTCCTCTTCATCTCTAATATCTTTGACTTATACAAGCTGTAACCCTTCTTCTTTATATGTATAGGGTGATGACCCCTTCTGGAAATGGAAATCCATAGAGAAAGCTCCAAAACCAACTGGAGACAAAGTGGCCAAGCCAACCCGCCCGAAGACCAAAGCCGTAAAGCGGACGTCAAAGCGGAAAACGGCTGACCGGATTAATATGGAGCTTGATGATGATACTGATGACCCAGAAGATGAGGTAGAACTTGATTCACTTGGTTCTCTTTTTATGCATCTTGTTAACAATGATCTTCCTCAGGAAGCCGAAGCTAGTCAGGCTGAGGACGTAGAGGTAATTACCCTTTCCTCTGGTTCAGACTCTATGCCAACACAAAAAACTCGCCAAACAATCCGGAAAGTAAGCTTTTCTCATCCTCTTGCTCACTTGGATCCAACATTTATTTTGAAGACTCAACAGCATGAGGCTCGCCGGACAACTCGGCACAGTGGCCAATAGGTCACCTCTACCGGTTTACCTGATACTCCGGTTCGGAAGCGTCGGTCTGAGGTCTCTCCTACTTCTGACCATTCTTACCCCAAGGCAGGTTATTTCAGACAGCCTCTTAATCTGTCCGATTCAAATTATCAAGTGATACCTCCTTCCTCTTCTGGTGAATCGACAGCAACTCAACTCCCCCCTTTGAAAACTGTGGCTAGGTGAGTTACAAAAAAACCTTTCCTTTCAGTGCACCATACATCTTTTGAACAGGATGTTAACCCTTTTTATTCTGTTTGCAGGGCCAAAGCCAGACCCAGCAAGAAAGCTCGGGTCACCATTCCGCCAGAAGACCCTGTTGCTAAAGAAGAAGAACCGAGAGTTGAACCGGAGCAAACAGGTGAACCGGAAGACCTCCATCCTGAAACAACTTTTGATGATCCGCCCCTTCACGGCCAACATACTGACGAACCCACAGATGCTGAGCCTGCCGCCCCTGATGCTGAACTGGCAGAACCAAACCGGGCTAATCCAATGAAAGATACTAAAATTCCATCATTATCCGCCCAAAATCCTGAAGGCCAAGGCGATGATGTTATTATTACTGGAGAAGGCCACAGTTCTCCTAGTCATCCCGTCATTTTGGCTCAGCATAGCACTAAAGAAGAGCAAATTGCCAGGGATAAAGGTAAATGGAGCACCGACTTATCCAACTATGCTCATCTTAACACGGATGAGCTTCATTCTAGCTTCTTGAACCGTCTGCACTCAAACCGGGATTATGAAGCCGGTTTGGTGAATTTGATGAAAGAACGATATGAGGTAAATTCTTCTCCCTTGCACATTGATTTATAGCTGAAATACTATTCCAAGTAGCCCCCAAGAGCCGTTTTATGATTATCAATCATAAACCGGGTCTTTGTAACACTTTAAGCATCCCATCATTAATCCTTGCCAAGGCGCGTCTTCAATCATAGATAAAAGTCATGTTTGAAAAATGAGACAACGTTCTGTAGCATAGCCCCCAAAGACCGGTTTACCTTGGCAAGTTAATCCGGTTTTTAATTCATACCGCCAGTTAAGAACAAACGTACATTAGCCCCCAAGTGTCAAGGATAATGCTTGCATTGTTCTGGAGACTTGCATAGAAGGTAATATTTGAGAGCAAATAAGCATTAGCCCCCAAGTATGAAGTGGATAACTTATTATATGCTTTATACTTAGTGCATATATATGTTGTTTTGTTGAAGATACCTTCAATGTTGCAGGCTGAACTGAGAAGCAAAGATGCCAAAAACACTGACTTGCAAGAAAATGTGAAGTCGCAACAAGCCGAAGCTGCAAAAGCCAAAGAGGAGCTGACCCAGGCCCTGGCCGGAATGGAAAAATTGAAAGAATCCTTCAATCAAGAGCGTGTTGCATGGGAAACCGAAAAGGCCGGTTTGACCAAAAGAGCCGTAGATGCTGAGGAAGCCCTGAAACCGGTGGCTGAAGAACTAGCCAGTTTGAAGCGCCAAATCAACACTATGACCTCTGCTATCTTTGGTAAGTATCTGCTTATGTATGTTGCATCAGGCAATGAATCTTAAAACTGACCACGATGTTGACAAAATCTTTGGCAGGAACTCGGATCACTCATCTTGGTGCAGATATGCGGATGAAGCTCAAAGCGGCATACACATTGGTTGAGCAGCTATACTCCGGATCTCAGCGAGCCATTAGTACAGCAGCCTATAACAAACCGGCGCCAACATTGATTAAGGAAACCCTTGAGAAGCTGGGCATGTTACCGACGCGTATTGCCGAGTTGAAGAGAGCTGCTACAAGAGCCGGAGCATTAACTGCCCTTATTCGAGCCAAGGCCTGGATTCCAGATCTTGAAGCGGAGGATATCATTAAAGGGTATCCAGGCGTTAAAGAAGATGGTTCGAACTTTGACAATGATGATCTTCGACGGTTGACCAAACAGATGCGGCCAGCAGCTAGCAAATTAGCTGAAGACACCGATTTGTCCCATTTTCAACCGTTTTATGATGCAGAAGGGAAAAGACAGCCGGCCGAGATCCATGAAGTCAAAGAACTTGTTCCTCCAATTCATAAGCACACTTATGCCCATGATATTAACCCTTATGATCTTATCCATGAAGAAGCAGTATTCCGAGCCTTAACCGGAATCGATTGGTTAACGGCTGATTTCCAGCGGCTGGGGAGGGATGAAGAAGTGCGTGCACCAACTGATCCGCAACCGTCAAACCGTCGTGAGGAAGAGTCTTAATCCGGTCACCGGTTTATATGGCTACTGTGAAAAACAATGGCACTGTTGAGCCGCTTTAAAGCTTCATGTAATAGGATAGCTGAAACTTTGTTTATCTGCCATGCCATCGAGCATGCTTCATAACCCTTTGTGACAATCTGTGCCACCCTTCAGGATATATTTTATGCATAATCTATGATGACTTGCCTTCCTGGGTACAAAAAACTTAAAAGTGTCTAGCGGTTTACCGCTAAACATGTCATAATATCCAAGAAGTATATAGTACTTGAGCTGAATAATCAAGTGTTTGTACAAAAAATAATGTACAGAACATACCTCCTTGAGTGAGCAAACGTGCATACAGCAAAGGTGTTTAACACCAACCCGATACATTTGATAATCTCATTTTTCATAATGCCGGTCTATCTATGAAACCGGACCGGTATACCTACCAGATTTTTGTCATAATACTGGTGATCTAGTCAAACCATACCGGGTCAGTGACCACCGGTTTATAACTGATCATGAGCCAACAGCTGGTGGTTGGAAAGCAAGCCGGATCAAGGATGCCGGTTTAACAACAAAAAATACTTATGATTGTCAACAAACAAAATTCAAATAGGAAAAAATGCGAGGCTTTTTACAAGCTGCCAGGCTCCAAATCGAGGCTTTTCATGGGCTGCCAGGCCTCTGAGTTAAACCATTTAACAAAGCCTTTTAAGATGGGCCTCCAATTAACCAATCACCATTTTAACTATGACAAGTTCAGGGTCTGTAAAAGGTTGACTTGTCAAGCGTTCGATGGGTCATGCCAGGATTACCTGGATAGGAGTGGCTTACTTGATGAAGGCAGGTTAACCCGGGGTTTTAGGTGAATACACCAGGCTTCCAAGCCGTGGCTTGATAGCCAATTACAAGAGTCCTTTCAAACTCTTTGTTGCTTTGCAAAAAAGAGCCCCCAAGTAACTTTGTGAGCGATGCTCAGCGTGTGCCTATGTTTGAGTTTGTACAGTGCACAATAATCTCTTTGGCTCCACAAATTTGTCATTGTGTGGCTGAAAAGCCTATCAAGAGGTGTAGCTGTGGTTCAAACATGACCAAGCCCCCTAGTGATTTTCTTTATCTTTACACAGTTGCTAAATCCGGTTTAACAAAGACTCCGCTTTGACCGTTAACTTGTAAAAGCACACATATGATATAAGAAAGAACAGATACCCTGCTTATAACGGAGGCTCCAGTTTATTATATGGTATATACACTGTCATAAATATGTACAGGTGAAAAATCCTATGGCTTCAAGTATAATAAGGCCGAAGGAGAGCTATGTTCCATGGTCGCTTTGTCTCCTCCTCCGATTGACGTGAGTCTTCATGCTCTCAAACATCAATGAGGTAGTAGGATCTGTTGTGCAGATTTTTGCTGACCACAAAGGGTCCTTCCCAAGGGGGGATAACTTATGCATATCAGTCTGATCCTGGATGAGCCGGAGCACCAAATCACCTTCTTGAAAGGTTCTAGTTTTAACCCGGCGGCTGTGATAATGTCGAAGAGCTTGTTGGTAAATCTCCGAACGCGCTGATGCAAGATCCCGCTCTTCATCCAATAGGTCCAGAGAATCCTGATGTGCCTTCTCATTATCAGCTTCAACACAAGCTGCCACACGGGGCGAATCATGACGGATGTCACTAGGAAGAACTGCCTCTGCTCCATAAACCATGAAGAAAGGCGTGTAACCCGTAGATCTATTGGGTGTGGTGTTGATGCTCCATAACACAGAAGGTAGCTCCTCGACCCAACAACCCGGCGTCCGCTTTAAGGGAACCATAAGCCTTGGTTTGATACCCCGCAGAATTTCTTGATTTGCCCTTTCCGCTTGACCATTAGATTGGGGGTGAGCCACTGATGATAGATCAAGCCGGATGTGCTCACGTTGACAGAATTCTTCCATCTCTCCTTTTGACAAGTTAGTGCCATTATCTGTTATAATGCTATGTGGAAAGCCAAACCGGAATATCACCTTTTTGATGAATTGAACCATTGTGGCTGCATCACACTTGCTGACTGGCTCTGCCTCTACCCATTTAGTGAATTTATCAACTGCTACTAACAGATGGGTCTTCTTGTCCTTGGAGCACTTGAAGGGTCCAACCATATCCAGCCCCCAAGTGGCAAACGGCCACGTAATTGGAATCATCCGCAACTCTTGAGCCTGAATGTGCGCACGGCGGGCTAACTTTTGACATCCATCACATCTTTTGACTAAATCATCCGCATCAGCATGGGCCGTCAACCAGTAAAAACCATGGTGAAAAGCTTTAGCAACCAACGACTTTGAACCGACATGATGACTGCAATCCCCTTCATGAATTTCTTGCAAAATCTCGCAACCTTCTTGAGGAGAAACGCATCGGTGAATCGCTCTTGAAACACTGTAACGATGTAACTCCCCATTGATTATGGTCATGGACTTGGAACGCCGGATTATCTGTCGAGCCAACGTTTCCTCAGCTGGTAACTTGCCCTGGTTCATGTAATCCATATATGGGATCGTCCGATCCGGTATGGCATGCAAAGCTGCCACCAATTGAGCCTCCGGATCAGGAACAGCCAAATCTTCTTCGGTTGGTATTTTGACTGACGGATTGTGCAATACATCAAGAAAGACATTGGGCGGAACCGGTTTACGTTGGGAACCAAGACGACTTAAAGCGTCCGCCGCTTCATTCTTCCGCCGGTCTATATGGTCCACCTGATAACCTTTAAAGTGACCAGCCACTGTGTCCACCTCTCGTTGATATGCAGCCATGAGTGGGTCCTTAGAATCCCAAGTACCAGACACTTTTTGAGCCACTAGATCTGAATCGCCGAAGCACTTAACCCGGCTCAAATTCATCTCTTTAGCCATCCGAAGACCGTGGAGTAAAGCCTCATATTCAGCTGCATTGTTAGTACAAGGGAACATTAAACGGAGGAGGTAACAAAACTTATCACCTCGTGGGGAAGTTAATACGACTCCAGCCCCCGAACCCTCTAGTTGTCTGGACCCATCAAAATGAATAGTCCAATATGTATTATCTGGTTTCTCCTCAGGTGCCTGTATCTCCGTCCAATCGTTGATGAAATCTACGAGTGCCTGGGACTTCATTGCCGTGCGGGGTATATATCTAAGCCCGTGGGGTCCAAGCTCAATGGCCCACTTGGCAATCCGTCCAGTTGCCTCTCTGTTTTGAATGATGTCACCCAGAGGAACTGAACTAACCACTGTGATAGGGTGGCCCTGAAAATAGTGTTTGAGCTTCCGGCTTGCCATAAACACCCCATACACCAGTTTCTGCCAATGCGGATACCTCTGCTTTGACTCAATGAGCACCTCACTGATATAATTAACCAGCCGTTGAGCCAGATACTCTTTGCCAGGCTCTTTGCGCTCTACCACAATGGCTATGCTGACAGCCAGAGCATTAGCAGCCACATATAATAATAAGGGCTCTTTATCGATCGGTGCTGCCAGTAAGGGCAGTTCCACGAGCTGTTTCTTCAGATCTTCAAACGCCTTATCAGCTGCTTCACTCCAGACAAAGTTATCCGTTTTCTTGAGCATCTGATATAAGGGAATGGCCTTCTCTCCAAGGCGGCTGATAAACCGGCTCAAGGCTATAATCCGGCCGGCCAGATGTTGCACATCGTTAATACACGCCGGTTTAGCCAAGGATGTAATCGCTGCAATCTTTTCCGGATTAGCCTCAATGCCTCTGTTTGAAACCAGAAAGCCTAAGAGCCTGCCTGCCGGGACACCGAAAACACACTTCTCCGGATTGAGCATCATCTTGTAGACCCGGAGATTGTGAAAAGTTTCCCGTAGATCATCTATCAGCGTCTCCTCCTTTCTGGATTTGACCACAATATCATCTACATATGCATGGACATTGCGCCCAATTTTCTTATGAAGGCAATTCTGAACACATCGCTGGTAAGTTGCCTGGGTACTCTTGAGTCCAAAGGGCATGGAAACATAGTAGAAGGCTCCAAAGGGAGTTATAAAGGATGTCTTCTCCTGGTCCTTAACTGCCATTTTGATCTGATGATAACCAGAGTAAGCATCCAAAAAACACAAACGGTCACAACCCACCGTGGCATCAATTATCTAATCAATGCGAGGGAGAGCAAAGGGGTCTGCAGGGCAAGCCTTGTTTAAATCTGTGTAGTCCACACACATGCACCAAGTGCCGTTTTTCTTAAGAACCGGCACCGGATTTGCTAACCACTCTAGATGAAAAACTTCAACAATAAACCCAGCAGCCAACAAACGGGCGACCTCTTCACCTATAGCCTTGTGCCTTTCCTCGTTGAAGCGGCGGAGGAACTGTCAGACCGGTTTGAATTTCGGATCAATGTTCAGTGTGTGCTCAGCGAGTTCTCTTGGTACACCTGGCATGTCAGAAGGTTTCCATGCAAAGATGTCCCAATTCTCACGGATGAACTCGATGAGCGCACTTTCCTATTTGGGATCCAGGTTAGCGCTGACGCTGAACTGTTTGGATGAATCGCCAGGGACAAAGTCAACCATCTTGGTGTCTGTAGCTGATTTGAACTTCAATGTTGGATCATGTTCCGTGGTTGGCTTTTTTAAGGAGGTCATGTCTGCCGAGTCAACTTGCTCCTTATAGAATGTTAACTCCTCCGTGGCACAAACCGACTGAGCATAAGCCGCATCGCCTTCTTCACACTCCAAAGCAATCTTTCTACTTCCATGTACTGTGATAG
This sequence comes from Triticum dicoccoides, assembly GCF_002162155.2. Lineage (NCBI taxonomy): Eukaryota > Viridiplantae > Streptophyta > Magnoliopsida > Poales > Poaceae > Triticum > Triticum dicoccoides. The sequence continues at coordinate 443,801,357 of NC_041384.1, forward strand.
TCCCCTTATGACCTGGCATTTGAAGCTACAGATAAACATAACATGGCCTTGCCATAAACTTAGCATAAACCGGCCGCCCAAACAGAGCTTGATACGGACTTTTGATCTTCACCACCTCAAATGTCACTGTTTCTGACCTTGAATCATAGTCATCTCCAAAAGATACCTCCAAAGCTATCTTACCAACAGGATATGCAGACTTACCAGGCACCACACCATGAAATACGGTGTTCGACGGTTTAAGATCCTTATCTGTCAACCCCAGACGGCAGAATGTATCATAATACAAAATATTGATACTACTTCCCCCATCCATTAGCACTTTAGTGAACTTGTATCCCCCAACTTGAGGGGCTACCACCAAGGCCAAATGACCTGGATTATCAACCCGGGGCGGGTGGTCCTCTCTGCTCCACAAAATAGGTTGCTCTGACCAGCGTAAATACTGAGGTAGTGCCAGCTCAAAAGAGTTGACTACCCTTTTGTGAAGCTTCTGATCACGTTTGCACAAACTAGTAGTGAAGACATGATATTGCCCACTGTTCAGCTGTTTGGGATTGCTCTGATAACCCGACTACTGCTACTGCTGCTGATTCCCCTGATGGTTGTAACCTCCCTGGTTGCCTTGGTGTCCTTGATTGACGTGTCCGGTTTGATTACCTGGAAACCCTGAACCGGAACCACCGCCTCCGTAACCCGGTCCGTAGAAACCTCCTCCTGAACCGCCGGGCGGGCTGTTGTCATATTGGAACATATTGGAATTCTTGAAATCCCACATGATATAAGAATCTTTCCAGAGATGTGATGTCGGTTTCTCCTTTGATCCATGCTTTGGACAGAGCTGATTTAACAAATGCTCCAAATTGTTGCCTGGACCTCCACTCCTCTGGGGCTGCTTGCCTTTACAGCGCTGGCCATTCTCCTGCGTGTTGGTATTTGCGACAAAGTCCAAAACATTGTCGGCCTTGCGCTTACCAGCGTTTCCATGGCCTGCCAGATTGTTTTGTTGGCCTTTGGCATTGTCGGTCTTCTTACCCTTCTCCGCTTTGTCCTCCTCTGAATCCGGATCCTTTGTATTATCTGAATCGGCATATTTAACCAAAGCGGCCATGTGTGTCGACATGTCGTTGCAGTGATGGTTGAGCCTTCCCAACTTCTGTTTCAATGGTTTGAAACCGCAATTACCCTCTAACATTAACACTGCGGTGTCTGCGTTGATACGATCTGACGAATGCAAAATCATCGAGACCCGTTTCACCCAATGGGTCGTGGACTCCCCATCCTCTTGGACACAAGCGGCCAGATCTACAATTGACATCGGCTGCTTACACGTATCCTTGAAGTTCTGGATAAACTGGTGCTTCAATTCGGCCCATGATCCAATAGAGTTGATCGACAAGCTCTTCAACCAAGTGCGAGCTGTTCCTTCCAACATCATGGTGAAATATTTAGCACACACTGCCTCGTCCACATCTAACATCTCCATTGCCATCTCATAGCTCTCCACCCACGCCTCTGGCTGCAAATCGGTGGTATAATTTGGTACCTTACGAGGTCCCTTGAAATCCTTGGGTAGTCGCACATTATGCAAAGCAGGAGATAAACACGGTACCCCTAAGGAACTGAACATCGCCCCTGGCTCTACGGAGGCAGTGGGGTGAACCGGAGTATGATGTCACGCCTCGTGTCTAGCTGTCAACTCGGCCTCTCGACGTGCGCGGCCATGATCCACAACATCTTGTGCATTAGCACTTCCCCCAGCCGGGTTGTTCCCTCGTGGCGAATTTCGGCGGCGTGCACTACTGGACATGGCCGCTTCGTCTTCCACGTGTCTGCTATAACTCCGGCTTGGGCGGGGAGTGGAGTGAATCCTCTCACGGCTGTGTGAATATGCTTGTTGTTGATTTAGTGCTGTCTGAAGGAGATCCCTGGCCCGACGTGCTTCCACTGCCACTGGTTACTCGCCGTCAGTTGGGAGGGCCGCCAGGCATGACGCAGCGGCCACAATGTTGTCCAACGGGTTGGAATAATGCCCGGGCGGCGTTGATGGTACAATGTTGTTCCGGCGAGGCAGGTCCATCGTGTGCGGCTGAACCGGCGCTCCTGCTCCCGGCGCCCCCGCCTAGTTTAGTGTGGGTTGGTTGCCAACTCCTGCACCTGGCGTGTTGAAAAGATTCTGCGGCTCATAAACCGACGGGAGACGTGATCGGTACCTTCTTCTCATGACTTCCTCCGAATCATTCTGATCCAGTCTAATCCGGTAAGCCTGTGCTTCCAACTCGGCCCGCTCCATAGCCATCCTGATGTTCTCTGCTGCCAGGTCCGCTTTGGCCTGGGCTATCTGATCTTTCACCTTTGCAATCTCCGCATCGTGCTGATCCCTGGCTGCCGCGTCTACCTCCACGGACATCAATGTTGCCAGAGCGTCGAACAAATCAGATAAGACTTGGGCCGGAGGTGGCGCCGAGCTTCCTGCCCCTGCTGGCGTGGTCGTTGTTGAACCGGAGAGCATTGCTGCGGCGGTAGATGAATGAGGCGCTGATTGTGTGCTGGCCATGAAGATGGCGGCCTGGTTTGGCAGACCGTGGGAATCCGGAATACTGTTGCCCTCAAATCCTCCCTCAATCCGGCCGTCCTGCAACTGGTAAAGCGATTCGGTTTCACCAGAAGACTCGTCATCAGAGCAGACTATGGTTTCTCCCTCAGACACCGGTCCGTCCTCGTGCCCTGATCCATGGATGATACCTACAAAAACATGCCTTGCCTCGGGCTGAACCGGCGAAGGACTTGCACGCCGAGCTGTTTCGATGATGATGGTGCAGATGTCCGGCTCGGGGGCCGGTTCGCCGATCTTGCCGATGAAGACGTGAATCCCACCAAAGGGGACCCGGTACCCGTATTCAATTGAATCGGCCTCGGGACCCCATCCTGCGTTGTCGATGTAGAGCTTGCCACAGCGACTCTTCGTCATCCGGCCCATAGTGTATCCCTTAAGTCCATCGAAGCTGCCCTTCAAGAACTCGAAACCATCGTGCGATAGCCCCACGGTGGGCGCCAACTGTCGTGGGTTTGTCACGGCAGATGTCCTCGTGAAAGGACTTGGTTGTGGAGCCATCGCGACAGGTTAGCTTAAAGGGGTTAAACCGGACAAGGGGACACGAGAGTTTATACTAGTTCGGCCCCTTCGATGAAGGTAAAAGCCTACGTCTAGTTGTGATTGGTATTGCTAGGGTTTCGAAGGCCAGGGAGAAAATCCGCTTTGTCTGGATTTCGAGTTGTTGTTCTCTGTTGCTAAACCGCGGCCGGGTCGTCCCGTTATATACATAGGTTGACGCCCGCCGGGCTATAGAGTCCCGAAGCCGGTTTATAAACGTATCCGGATCGGTCTCTCTCTTTCTAGCTTAGTATACAAGTTACATGACTGGGCCGGTTTACATTACATATTGTACTCGCCTCTAGGCCCTCCGTAAAGCGCTAGCATCTTTACATCTTCATGGGCTTCTAATCTTCAAAGAGTCAACCCGGCTACCCAAGGCCGGTTTACCTCCAGTAGTAATATCCCCAACAATAGTCATGGGAGGGTGAGCCTGCTCATGTAGCTTTCCTTCAATGCAAGCACTGCAAGCACGATCTTTGGAAAAACTAACATTTGTTAGTCCATGGACATGGCCCCCTTGAGAAGACTTTGCAAAGATCTCATATTGACATGGGCTAAACGGCGATGCCAAAGCCATCCCACGTCAACTTTAGCCATTAGGCATGCCGCGGTCTTAGTGGGTCGCTCTGAATAGTTAATCACGTAGAGACCGTTCTTGACATGCCCAACAAAGGCTACTTTAAGAGTCTTGCTCCACAAGAGGACCACGGTATCAATATCAAAGAAGGTGGCAAAGCCCATGATTGCAAGTTGACGAACGGAAAGTAAATTGTATGCAAGGGACTCAACAAGCATGACCTTCTCAATCGTGAGATCATGATAAATGACAACCTTGCCAAGCCCCAATACCTTTGAGGACGAGGCATCACCCCACTCGACATTTGTGGGCATAGATGGAATATTTTGCACGTCCACCACCAAGTCCTTGCTTCCGGTCATATGATTAGTGGCTCCACTATCGAGCAACCATGATCCCCCACCGGAAGCAAACACCTACAAGATATTAATGCTTGGTTTTAGGTACCCATTTTTAATGGGTCCTTTGATGGTAGCGACATGGGTCTTAGGAACCTAAATAGACCATTCAATGTACTCATAAGGAGAACCAACAAATTTAGCATAAACATGCCCATCACTAGCACGGCATAACACATAGGAAGGGTTAAAGTCGCCGACTTTGTTGGAAGGGGTGGCATTGACCTTCTTGACACCACCACCCTTCACATTGTTCTTCTTATCCTTAGAGGCACCCTCTCCCTCTTTGACAAAAGTTTGCATGAGAGGAGGAGGTCGTTTGGCCTTTTCATTCTTATTCTTGTTCTTGGACTTGGGTGCGAACCCAATCCCTTCCTTGGCCACAACTTCCTTTTGATTGCTCAAAAGATCGTTGAGGTTCTTCTCACCTTCTATGCACGACACAAGGCCTTTCTAAAGTTGATCCTTAAACTTTGCATTCTCCTCAACAAGATGCACATGCTCACAAAAAGGTTTAGTAGCATTTGCATTATCAATTAAAACCGTAAGAGGAAAAGTGGCTTTCTCCTTGGTTAGCCTCACTTGGAGTCGATCATGAGACTCTTTAAGACTAGCATGAGTACTCTTCAAGGCCTTGTGAGACTTGTCAAGTATATCAAACTCCTCCTTGAGTATAGCAAGATCAACACCAAGTTTGGCCTTCTCTGAATTTAGCACATGAGACACAACAAGAGCATGATCAAGATATTTCTTTAATTTAGCATGGTCGTCGTTGTGTGACTCCTCAAGAGCCAAGCGATGACCACGCTCTTCCTCAAGAGCATTAGAGAGATCTGATATCTCATCGGTATAGTCACGACTATGCCCCTCCATCTTAGAGATGGTGTCTTCGTGAGCCTCGATCATGTGATTGGCTTCACCAAGTTGTTCCAAGAGAGCAACGAAGTGCTTCTTGGATATACCCTTAAGCTTACTCATAAAATACACAAACTCATTTTTCTCCATGTTGGACCCCCCACTTTCATCAATGAAATCCATCAAAGAAGGATGAGTAATGATGGTAGTTTTGATGTTGGGGGTTACCTTGTTGGTGGCTTTAGCCATGAGGCACTTGGCGGTGATGTTCTCATTGGGTGAGTCGAAGAGGGATGCCCATGGGGTTGTCACAATGGCCATGGAGGCCATGGCAACCGTCTCACCGTCTTCATCATCATCATCCTCATTGTACTCTTCTTGTGCCACCAATCCCTTTGGAGGAGCCTTCTTGGTGAAGTGGTTCTTGTTGGGGAAAGACTTGGCCTTGTCCTTCCGGATGAGCTTGCCACCATTGTCTTCCCTCTTCTCATAGGGGCACTCCGCAACAAAGTGGCTCGCATTGCCACAATTGTAGCAAGTCCTCACACGTTGCTTGCCCTTGGCGCCACTTGAGTTGCTCTTGTTGAAGTTGGGCCTTGAGTTCTTCTTGCTCCAAAATTGTCTTGAAGCGAGAGCCATGTGCTCATGATAATCATATTTTGTATCCTCGGGGTTGCTCTCCTCTTCTTCCTCTTCCTCCTCTTCTTCGACACTAGTCTTGTCTTTCAAAGCAAGGTTGGGCTTCTTTGCTCTTTGAGAACGCAAAACCACATTGTCGGTGGTCTTGTCCAAGATACTCATTGCCACAAACTCATCTAACACTTCACTTGTGGACAAGGTGTGGAAGTACGGCCTTTGACGGATGACGGAGGACATGGCCTTATGGTAAGGCATCATGGCTTTGAGAAATTTCCGCTTGATCCAATTGTCATTTGTATCCTTGCTCCCATGATCTCGGAGTGAGACCGCGAGTGTGGTTAGTCTCCGGTAGAGCTCACGAGGTTCTTCACCTTCATTCATAGCAAATTCATCGGCTTCATCTTGCACCACTTCATAGTTGGAGCATTGAATGCTTGCGCTTCCCTTGTAAATGGAAACAACATGGTGCCATGCTTCCTTTTCCACGACGAATGGTCGGAGATGCGTGATATCTTCGGGATGGATTTCATCTTGGATGATGAAGAGAGCATTCTCGTTGAATTGATGATCCGCGGCTTCTCTTGGGGTGAAGTTGCTTGGGTCATGCGAATAGAAACCTTGCTCAATGATTCTCCAAAGGTTAGTATTAACATGATTTAAATGACGTTTAAAGTGATAGACCCAAGCGTCAAAATCCTCATTTTTCACAATCTTAGGAGGAGAACCGACATGATTTAAATGAGTGGAGAGAATCGTTCCTCCATAGGTAAGTGGAGGTTCCACATGGGCAAAGATGCCATTTCCACTTTTACCACTAAACAAAGGTACTTTATCACTAGAAGCTTCCCCCTTGTCGACGTTAGCAACCGTCACCTTGTTAGTGGGACCAACCACTTCCAATAGTGCGGTGGACAATTTAAGACCATCAAGAAAATCCTTAAGCTCGCCTTTGACCTCGGCCATCATGGAGGTTTTAAACGTGTCCAAGGCCACATTGAGCTCCTCACATGATACAAAGGTTCCCCCATCGGTCGTAGACGAGGACGGAATCACACCGGGGTGCTCCTCCTCACCGTCTACTGTGTCAACCATACTCTTCGGACGGCAAAGTTCTTAGTAAAGAGACGAGGCTCTGATACCAATTGAAATGATCGATATAGTTGACTAGAGGGGGGTGAATAGGCAACTAATAATTTTTAGCTTTTATTTACCAATTTAAACTTTGCATCAAAGTAGGTTGTCTAGATATGCAACTAGGTGAGCAACCTATATGATGCAACAACAATAATTACACAAGCAAGCAAGGGATGTAACACAAGATAATCTTGCACAAGTGAAGGGATGAGATAAACAAGAGTGGAGCCGGTGAAGACGAGGATGTGTTACCGAAGTTGCTTCCCTTTGAGAGGAAGTACGTCTCCGTTGGAGCGGTGTGGAGGCACAATCACTACTGCAGGATGCTGCTAACGTGACACTACCATCAGAGACCCTTTCACGAAACTGTGTGCCATGCATTAATCACAATTAGGGATGTAAAAAACCCGTTAAAAAGGTGCAAAACGTTTGCAATGGAGGATGCATCAAACACAGTTCAGATTTTAGTTGCGTGTGCGATCCAGGGCATACTGTCGTGGAAGTGTCACGGCAGATGTCCTCTTAGAAGGACTTAGTTGTGGAGCCATTGCGACGAGGTTAGCTTAAATGGGTTAAACGGGACAAAAGACACGAAGAGTTTATACTGGTTCAGCCCCTTGCGGTGAAGGTAAAGGCCTACTCCAGTTTGAGGTGGTATTGCTAGGGTTTCAATTACCAGGGAGCAAACACGCTTTGCCTGGCTTTCGACTTGTTGTTTCTTGCCCTAAGCCATTGTCGGGTCATCCCCTTATATACATGGGTTGATGCCCTACAGCCTATAGAGTACCGGCCGGCTCATACAACATGTCCGGCTCGGTGACTTTATCTTACATGCCTCGTATTACAACTCTACATATACATCGCGGTTTACACTTCATGGGCCTTAAGTCGCCTTCAGGTTTAGGCCTTTTATTAAGCCTGTCTACGAACCGCCGTCGTTAATATCCTCTTGGGCTCTATTTAGATGAACCGCCATAGGGATTACCCGGCCCCTCCTAGGTGGGTCATATTTGATAGTCATATTCCCAACATTAGGCCCCAGGTTGATTTGAACTTTGTTCATGTCAATCTTCGACACTTCGAAAAATCCTTCTTCATCTGTTGTGAAACAGTGTAACCCGCCATGATGTCATCTCCAGAAATTTTGGAAACCCTCGATGACATCATCTGCCATTAACTTCGCACGTGACATAACATATCTTTAATGGATCTTTTTCTTTAATGACCTTCCGAAAATCGAGGCATTCAATTAGTTGGTTAATCATCATTTGGCCTCCTCGTTTTTCGTGCCCACCTATTACTCTTTTCCTTATAAATAGGGTCAACCAACCTCCTCTCATTCTCCTTCTCATCTTCTACCTCCCTTCGCAACACATCTGCATGCCTGAACACCGGTGCCACCGCGAAGCTCATCGTCTTCCCCGACCTCGGCCACTCCATCAACCTGAATGGGACTAGAAAACTGTAGCGCCTCTCCGCTGTTCCGTAGATCCAGTAAGTACTTCTCTCTTTCTCTGTGGTAGTATATCTCCATTAGGGTTTCTCTGTTCATCGGTATTCATCATCGTTCTCCCCCTTCATCATCCCAAATCCATAGTTTTGATCTGAAAGCAGTACAAACCTCGCGTGGTAGCAGTTTTAGCACCTGTTTTTATACTAGAATATATCCTTGTCACAGCGGATCTCATCTAGGCACCTCCACTTTCCTACTGCCAGCACCTTATATTTAGGATTTATTTCCTTTTTCCTGAACTGGCGCAGATTCAGTCTCATAGCTTCAATCTGCAAAACTTGTTTGTCCTCATACTTAGTAAAATTTGCTCTTATCAGATCTTGAATACAAGTACGTGTCATGGCGGCTTACATATCCGGTTTACAATTAACCATATATCATTAGTACTCACTTAAGCCGCCATTCTGAACGTATACTACAACTGTTAACTTGTGATTTCACTAACTGATTTGAACCATAAAATTACTTCCTCCCTTTAGGTTTTCCTTCTTTCACCATGCCGCCAAAGGCAGTCTATACATGCAATTGGGTCCCCTCCATCGTCACTGAGGGCACATTCAAAGACTTTGTCAAAGTCGGGTACTTACCCGCAAAGAGTGTTATGCATTACCGCACCCCTGAACCGGGCGTGGAAAGACCTCAGCCAAAGGATGGCGAAGTCATTATATACACTGATCACATGAACCGGGCCTTCTCACCGCCCGACTCTAAGTTTTTTCGAGATGTTCTGCATTTCTTCCAACTCCATCCTTAAGACATTAGACCCAATTCCGTGTCAAATATCTGTAACTTTCAAGTCTTCTGCGAAGTATACCTTCAAAAGGAGCCCGGCATCGACCTCCTTAGAGAATATTTTTATTTGAACCGCCAGAATGAGTTCACCAATGGACCTAGCTTGGAACTTGGTGGAATCGATTCAACGTAGAAGAGACGCCATTTTTCGTTATGCACTCCTGCCGAGTCACCCAAAGGATTGGAATCAGATGTGGTTTTACAGCAAAGATACCTCTCCGGCTGACGAGAATCCACTACCGGGTTACCGTGTCGAGCGCCTGGACTCAAAGCGCGATCATCCTGAGAAGCTTTACCACCACTGAACGGGCAAAACCTGCTCCTACCATTGCAAAGGTTACAGCTCTGCTAGGAAACGGCTTAATTGGTGTTGACCTGGTCAGGTGCTGGGTTTCTTGGCGGATCATCCCTTTGAGTTGCCACTCCGGCTTAATGTGCACTTATACTGGTGATGTAAAGGATCCACTACACCACAGCTCTACACCATTAGCTGACGAGGCAGTAAGTGAAATGGGTAAGTCCCTTCTGAATGAAGATCAAGAAGATTGCATTAAAATGGGCTTGGCCCCTTTCTGCAAGCTTAACCCGCCACCAGATGTGAGTCTTTGAACTTATTTACCTTTACCTCATTATTCAAACATTTTACTCAACCTTTGATAACTTTGACACGCTAAGTCTGATTTTTGGAAGAAGTCATATGATCATGAAGCTGCCAAGAAGGCTAGGGCTGCCAAGAAAGCTGCCAAGAAAACCGTCAAGAAGACAACCAAGAAAAAGAAGAAACCAAGCGCCTCTGATCTGCTTAATCTGGATGACACTTCGGAGTCGGAGGTAGCCCTTGACTCTCTTGGCTTGTTTTTCAACCATCTTATTGACACTGACTATTATCAGGATGACATGGGAGCTAGCCAAGCAGTTGAAGAAGAGGTAACTATTATTTCCTCTGACTCAGAACCTTTGCAAAGATAGAAACTTCGGCGAGTAACTCGGAAAGTAAGGTTTTCACACCCCTTGGCTTATTTAGATCCTCACTTTCTTTTGAAACGATAGCAACACGAGAAGCAACGTCAGACCCGGACCAGCGGAGGTGAAGATTTATCCTCCGGCTTACCGAACACTCCCGCTCCTCGAAAACGACAAAACAAGGTTCTTTTTTAACTTACTCCTTTATCCCACTGGCGGGTCTTATTTGCCTATCACTTAACTCTGTTGATGACTGTTATCCAGGAACTTGCCTGTTCTTCTTCTGGCGACTCATCTCAAACTGAGTTGCCGGCTTTTAAAATTGCCCCTGGGTAATAGCACTTAATTTTACTCTAATTCTCTTTATACTCTTATATTTATACTGACTTGTCATAACCTGTGTAGTGGTCAAGCAAAGCCTAACAAGAAGGCAAAGCTGACCAAGCCAACTGAGGCACCTGAAGTTGCTGAACCAGACCAGCAAGCCTCTGCACTAGAAGATCCTGCTTCTAACACTCAAGCTAAGATGCCCGACCTCTCTGTTGATCAAACCAACATTGACCCTTTAAATATTGAACCGTCAAGCTCACTTAAACTGTTAGAGACTTACGCTGATGATGTTCTGATCACTGGCACTGGTTTTACTGAACCGGGGAACCCAACTGTTTTAGCAAACATTCTGCGAAGCAAGAAGTCATCGAGAGACGGAAAGTAAGGTTTGATATCTCCCACTATGCTCAATTGAGCAGCAGTGAAATATTGTATGGTTATCTCAACCAAGTACACTCCAGCCGCGATTTGGAAATTGAAATGGTGAAACAGATGCACCAGAAATATGAGGTATGTCGTCCTGCTTTAAATAAGTTATGTATATCCTGCTAGCCCCCAAATCTTCTGGTTATGATAAGATTGAATAATCTGTAGACATAGAAGAATCCATAAACTTCTGTCATAGACTCCCTCCAAGTCCGATTTAAAATTAAACCGGATGTTGAATTAGTCTAACTTTGCATCCGTAGCCCCCAAGGGCCGGTTTAATCAGTATGAATGAGCCGGTCCTATTTAACATTGTGTAAGAAAGGAGAACTTAACTTCATATCCCCCATGAGTTGGCTGAGACAGTTTACAGTACATCCGGCTCATCATTACTAAGATACAAGCAATATGCATTAGCCCCCAAGTGCCAAGTAGTGTTGCTTGCGAAGTGCTTGGGACTTCATAAGAGCCGTTTCTTTGAAAAATTGTTTTGACAGACATTAGCCTCCAAGTGCCAAGTGTGTTGCTTGCAAAGGACTTGGGACTTATATTGTTGTAATCCTGATATAAATGTGTTGATAACTTTATGCTTCATACAGGTTGCTACTGCTGAATTGGAGTCTCAATTGAATAATGCAAAGACCCGGATGGCGGCTCAGCAAACTGAGACCCGGAAAGCTGAGTCAAAATTCCAGTTTACCATGGATGAGTCGGAAAAACTAAAGACCCATTTTGTGGCAGATAAAAAAACTTGGGCTGAAGAGAAGACTGCTTTAACATAGCGTGCTGAGAAAGCAGAAGCAGCACTTTAGGAAGTAACCACTGAGCTCACCAGCTTAAAACACCGTGTATCTCAGATGGTTTCTGCTATCTTTGGTGAGTCACCTTGCTATTCATCCAAAGTGAGTATTTGTCGTAGTAATGTAAACCACCATTTAACTGATATGTGTTTTCCTTAGGTCCCAGAAGTAGCAACCTTAATCAGGATATGCTTGTTAAGCTCAAGGCGGTTTATACCCTTGTCGAGCAATTTTACACCAGAGCTCAGCGTACTCTTGTTACTATCTCCCCAACTAATCAAGGACCCAACCTATTAAGTGATGTGTTGAAGAAATTGTCCATCTTGCCCACCAGATTTCAAGAAATTAAACGGTCTTGTGCAAGAGCCAGAGCTATGACAGCCTTCAGCCGTGCCAAGGCATGGGTACCGGAGTTAGACCAGAAGATGTGGCCAGTGGGTATCCGAGCTTAAAGGAGGATGGGACATCTTTTGATCAGCAAGACTTCACCGCCTGTGTGAAAGAAATTCGTCCCCATGCAACAGCTATTGCTAAAGAGACCAACCTCTCCAAATATCATCTGGCTTACGATGCAGACAATCAGAAGATGTCTACCCTAGCATATAAAGTGATGGAACTAATCCCTCCAATTTGTAAGCACACCTTTGCCCCTGAAATTGACCGGTCCGATCTTATCGATGACGAAGCTGAATTCTACGCCTTGCGTGGCTTTGATTGGTCAAAACCAAACTTCTAGACGGTGGAGGAGGACGAAGAACTGGCAAGGGATGAACCATAGGCCTCCAATCAGCAAGGCCAAGAAGATTGAACCGCCGGGCGGTTTAGATACTTGATCTTTGAAAAAACACATGATCTCATTTTGGCTCATGGAGCCATGTAATAGGGTAGTTAAAACTTAGATCTGTCGTGCCATCGTGCACATTTCTGTTTTGTGTAATATCGTTGATCCACCGGTTCTTTAAAAACCGTTATGGGTATGATAGTCTTTGATATATGCAGATTTGAATGATTATTATCCTGCATATACAAGTGCCCTAGCGGTTTACCGCCGGGCGGGTCATGATACCCAATTAAAGCCATTGGGGACGAATAGTCCATAACCAGAGCCGGTCTCATAATTGCTAAGTAGAATGACATACCTGTGGTATATACTTAAACAGCTGGCTTATCAGCTTCATGCAGTTTAGAGGTGTTAGAGCTATAACTCCGACCATAGGATTTATTACGATCTGGCGACTTAGAGTCTGCCCTCCTGACGGGTTGTATAAGCCCAAAGTATGCTTCAAATATGAGCTGTATATGGGGCAGCTGGCCCGACTTATAAAAAACCAGAAGACAACGAAAAAACCAAATACAAATAAGAAATCAAAAGAGATTTGAGGCTTTTGTAGGCTACCAAACCAATGTGTCTTCTTAAATGAAACTATCCGGAGCCATTGGATTGTTCTTGCGTTCCGTGAGCCTGACTACAGTACCCAATCGACATTTGAACCCAGATAAAGTTGTATCTTGCTTTATAGACTTATCAGGAGTACGCGGGGTCAGAGTAATAGCATACATCATGGGCCGATTTATCCAAGTTCCAAGGAAGGCGGCTTATGAAGCCTGGATTCATCCTGACTATCTGTAAACAGTGCTCTCGCATGACAAGCCGCTGTTTGAACCTTAATCGAGCTCAGATCTTGGTCGAATACACCATAAATACTGATCGTTAAGAGTTCAGCGAGTCAATCAGGATGATCTGATGGAGTTGAGGCAGCTCGTTACAGGTAGGATGAACCGGTCAGAGTTTGTTCTCTTTGGTCCAATACGCCTATGTTTGAACAAACCTGGTCAAGAGGGTAGTAACGCTATGTTCTCTTTGGCCGAATACACCTATGCTTGAACATGAAGCCCCCAAGTGACATGCTTACAAGTGTGGCGTTGAGCCAATCACGAGGGTACCGGCATCTATGTTCTCTTTGGTGAATACACCTATGTTTGAACAGGAAGCCCCCAAGTGATACACTGACGAATCGCGCACATCAGGGACCTATGTTTGAGCTATGTTGTGCATCCAACTCTCTTTGGTCCTTGAGATTGTGCGCGTCAAGCCTCTTAAATGATGATAAAGACTCAACTTTGAGGAAGTGAAACGGCAGAGGCCCTTAATTGTCAGGGATAACGGCTTTATTATACTACTTATAATATATACATCAGGTAACTATGTACATCATGAGAGTCGGTGGCTCAAATATAGTAAGGCCGAAGATGAGCAATGTTCCACGGCCGACGGGTCTCCTCCTCCGATGTGCGTGAGTCCTTGTTGTCTTGAACGTCAATAAGGTAGTATGACCCATTATGTAAATTCTTGCTAACCACGAAAGGTCCTTCCCAAGGTGGTGATAACTTGTCCATATCTGTCTAATCTTGGATGAGCCGGAGCACTAAGTCGCCTTCTTGAAAGGTTCTGGTTTTGACCCGGCGGCTGTGATAACTCCGTAGGTCTTGCTGGTAAATCGCCGAATGAGCCGTCGCAAGATCACGCTCCTCATCCAATAAGTCAAGTCATCTTGACGCACCCTTTCATTGTCAGCCTCAACATAAGCCGCCACCTGGGTGAATCGTGATGGATATCACTAGGGAGAACCGCCTCTGCCCCATAAACCATAAAAAAAGGTGTCTAACCCGTAGACCTATTGGGGGTCGTGTTGATGCTCCATAACACTGAGGGTAACTCATCCACCCAACAACACGGCGTTCTCTGCAAAGGGACCAGAAGTCGGGGCTTGATACCTTGCAAAATCTCCTGATTTGCTCGTTCTGCTTGCACATTGGATTGAGGGTGAGCCACAGAGGAAACATCAAGCCGGATATGCTCCCGTTGACAAAATTCTTCCATAGCACCTTTAGAAAGATTAGTGCCATTATCTGATATAATGTTGTGTAGAAAGCCAAAACGGAAGATCACCTTCTTCATGAATTGAACCGCCGTTACCGCATCACACTTACTAACCGGCTCTGCTTCGACCCACTTAGTAAACTTATCAACCGCCACCAAAAGGTGGGTCTTCTTATCTTTGGACCTTTTGAAAGGCCCAACCATATCAAGCCCCCAAGTCGCAAACGACCAAGTAATTGGAATCATCCTCAATTCTTGAGCTGGCACATGAGCTCATCATGAAAATTTCTGACAGCCGTCACATCCGCTTACCAAATCCTCAGCATCAACATGAGCCGTCAACCAATAGAACCCATGACGAAAAGCCTTGGCTATAAGAGATTTAGAGACGGAATGATGACCACAATCTCCTTCGTGGATATCTCGCAAGATCTCACATCCTTCTTCAGGAGAGACGCGGCGTTGAAACGCCCCTGTGACACTGCGATGGTGCAACTCCCCATCGACAATTGACATTGACTTAGATCGCCGGGTTATCTGTCTGGCCAAGACCTCATCCTCCAGCAACTCACCCCGGGTCATGTAAGCCAAATATGGAACCGTCCAATCAGGAATAGCATGAAGAGCCGCCACCAATTGCGCCTCTAGGTCAAGGACAGCAAGATCCTCCTCCGTAGGCAATTTAATAGACGGGTTAAGAAAAATATACAGAAACATGTTAGGTGGCACCGGCTTACGCTGAGACCCTAGCCGGCTTAAAGTATCAGCTGCCTCATTCTACCTGCGATCAATATGCTCAACTTGATAACCCTTGAAGTGACCCGCAATAGCATCAACCTCTCGGCGATAAGCCGTCATAAGTGGATCCTTAGAATCCCAGGTGCCACAACCTGTTGGGCTACCAGATCTAAATTGCCGAAGCACCGCACCCGGCTTAAATTCATCTCTTTAGCCATCCGAAGACCATGGAGCAAGGCCTCATACTCAGCTGCATTGTTAGTACAAGAGAACATTAACCGGAGAACATAAGAACATTTATCACCTTGTGGGGAAGTCAAGACAACTCCAGCCCCCGAGCCCTCTAACTGTCTGGACCCATCGAAATGAATAGTCCAATACGTGTTATCCGGCTTTTCCTCAGGCGCCTGTAAATCTGTCTAGTCATTGATGAAATCCACAAGTGCTTGGGACTTGATGGTTGCACGAGGCACATATTTTAAACCGTGAGGTCCAAGCCCAATGGCCCATTTAGCAACCCGGCATGTGGCTTCCCTATTCTGAATGATGTCTCCTAAAGGAGAAAAGCTAACCACAGTAATGGGGTGACCCTGGAAATATTGTTTGAGCTTCCGGCTCGCCATGAAACCCCATACACAAGTTTCTGCCAGTGTGGATACCTCTGTTTGGATTCAATAAGCACCTCACTGATATAATATACCGGTCGTTGAACCGGGTACTCCTTGCCTGCCTCTTTCCTTTCAACCACAATAGCTACACTGATGGCCCAGCTATTAGCAGCCACATATAACAACAGAGGTTTGAGGGAGTCCTGGATTATGGGGTCTCCGGACAGCCGGACTATATCCTTTGGCCGGACTATTGGACAATGAAGATACAAGATTGAAGACTTCGTCTCGTGTCCGGATGGGACTCTCCTTGGCATGGAACGCAAGCTTGGCAATGGGGATATCTAGATCTCCTCCCTTGTAACCGACTCTGTGTAACCCTAGCCCCCTCCGGTGTCTATATAAACCGGAGGGTTTAGTCCGTAGGACAACAACAATCATACCATAGGCCAGCTTCTAGGGTTTAGCCTCTATGATCTCATGGTAGATCAACTCTTGTAATACTCATATCATCAAGATCAATCAAGCAGGACATAGGGTATTACCTCCATCGAGAGGGCCCGAACCTGGGTAAACATCATGTCCCCCACCTCCTGTTACCATCCGCCTTAGACGCACAGTTCGGGACCCCCTACCCGAGATCCGCCGGTTTTGACACCGACATTGATGCTTTCATTGAGAGTTCCACGGTGCCGTCACCGTAAGGCTTGATGGCTCCTTCGATCATCGGTAATGATGCGGTCCGGGGTGAGGTCTTCCTCCCCGGACAGATCTTCGTATTCGGTGGCTTCGCACTGCGGGCCAACTCGCTTGTCCATCTGGAGCAGATCGAGATCTACGCCCCTGGCCATCAGGTCAGGTTTGGAAACTTAAACTACACTGCCGACATCCACGGAGACTTGATCTTCGACGGATTCGAGCCCATGTCAGGTGCACCGCACAATCATGATGAGCATGACGTAACTCAGCCGTCGGACAGTGTTCGGGAGATCACACATGCAACTACTCCGGCCCTCAATCCGGAGCAAATTGCGCCATCCGAGGACGGGGGGATAGACCCCACCATGGAGGCCGCACTCTCAGTGGCGATGGAGCCGGATACTGACTTCACCCCTTACGAGAGCCGTGTTGCCGAACCACTGGATTCGTCTCCGGCCACGGACTCGGAGCCGCCTGCGTCCATGCCTATCGAATCCGATTGGGCGCCGATCATGGAGTTCACCTCCGCGGATATCTTTCAGCACTCACCTTTCGGCGACGTGCTAAATTCATTAAGGTCTCTCTCCTTGTCTGGAGAACCCTGGCCAAACTATGTGTGGCTAGAATGGGATGCGGACGACGAAGAAATTCGCTCCCCACCCACCACCCACTTAGTAGCCACTGTCGATGATTTAAACGACATGCTCGACTTCGACTCCGAAGACATCGACGGTATGGACGACGATGCAGGAGACGAACAGGAACCACTGCCCACAGGGCGCTGGACCGCCACCTCATCATATGATATATACATGGTGGATACCCCCAAAGAAGGCAATGGCGACGAGACAGCGGAGGGCGACCTCTCCAAGAAGCAACCCAAGCGCTGACGACAGCGGAGCCGCTCTAAGTCCCGCCATAGAAAAAGTAGTGATACCGGCACAAGAGACAATAACACTCTGGATAGTGCCGAAGACGACAACAATCCCCTCCAGCACGATTTAGAGAGGGAGGGTGAACAAGCTAGCCCTCCAGAGCGGGCAGCGGATGGAGAATTGGAGGAGGACAATTACATGCCTCTCTCTGAAGACGATGTGAGCCTCGGCGACAAAGAATTTATTGTGCCTAAGGATCCCGTCGAGCAGCAGCGCTTCAAGCGCCGGCTAATGGCCACAACAAATAGCTTGAAGAAAAAGCAACAACACCTTCGAGCTGATCAAGATTTGCTAGCAGACAGATGGACCAAAGTCCTTGCGGCCGAGGAATATGAACTCGAGCAACCCTCCAAGAGTTACCCAAAGTGCAGGTTGCTACCTAACCTCGAGGAGGAAGCATTGAAACCTACATCACCAGTGTACGATGCGGCTGACCAGCTACCTCGTGGCTGAGCCAGAGAGACGTTTTAGCCTGAAGTTCAGCCTGCACCCCACCGCTGTCAGATGTGGGGCTCCGGCTAACCCTTAAGGTTCGAACACTGGGGTGCGCGCGAAGTCTTTCCCTCCTACCGATCTATGCTCAAGCTCGCTAAGATCTTGCGGACGAACTCGACGAACTCACAACATAGAAAGACACGGGGTTTATACTGGTTCGGGCCACCGTTGTGGTGTAATACCCTACTCCAGTGTGTTAGTGGTGGATTGCCTCTTGGGCTGATGATGAACAATACAAGGGAAGAAAAGCCTCCTGAGGTTGAGGTGTTCTTGTGTGTACGAACTTGTGGTGTGTCTCTGGGTCTCTCCAGCTAAGATGAGATGATCCCCGTCCACTGTGGTGGCTAGTCCTATTTATAGAGGCCCTGGTCCTCTTCCTAAATATCGAGTGGGAAGGGAGCCAACAATGGCGGGCTAATTTGAAGAGGGACAGCTAGTACGAGCCATCCTGATAAAAGTAGTCTTCGCCTACACAAAGCTCTGGTGGTGATGCCGTCTTGGGCTCCACGATGACCTCCGTATTGCAGTACATGGTCTTGGTCTTGTTGCACCGAAATAGCAACTGAGGGAGTCCTGGATTAGGGAGTCTTCGGATAGCCGGACTATTGGACTATGAAGATACAAGATTGAAGACTTTGTCCCATGTCCGGATGGGACTTTCCTTGGCGTGGAAGGCAAGCTTGGCAATACGGATATGTAGATCTCCTCCCTTGTAACCGACTCTGTGTTACCCTAGCCCCCTCCGATGTCTATCTAAACCAGAGGGTTTAGTCCATAGGGCAACATACAATCATACCATAGGCTAGCTTCTAGGGTTTAGCCTCTACGATCTCATGGTAGATCAACTCTTGTAATACTCATATCATCAAGAACAATCAAGCAGGACGTAGGATATTACCTCCATCAAGAGGGCCCGAACCTAGGTAAACATCGTGTCCCCTGCCTCCTGTTACCATCCGCCTTAGACGCACAGTTCGGAACCCCTTACCCGAGATCCGCCGGTTTTGACACTGACATTGGTGCTTTCATTGAGAGTTCCACTATGCCGTCACCATAAGGCTTGATGGCTCCTTCGATCATCGGTAACGATGCGGTCTAGGGTGAGGTTTTCCTCCCCGGACAGGTCTTCGTATTCGGCGGCTTCGCACTGCGAGCCAATTCGCTTGGCCATCTGGAGCAGGTCGAGAGCTACGCCCCTGGCCATTAGGTCAGGTACAGAAACTTAAACTACATTGCCGACATCCGCGGAGACTTGATCTCCGACGGATTCGAGCCCATGTCAGGTGCGCCGCACAGTCACGACGAGCATGACGTAACTCTGCCATCAGACAATATTCAGGAGATCGCATATGCAACTACTTCGGCCGTCAATCCGGAGCAAACCACTCCATCCGAGAGCGGAGGGATAGACCCCGCCATGGAGGCCGCGCTCCTAGTGGCGATAGAGTCAGATACTGACTTCACCCCTTACGAGAACCGTGTCGCCGAACCACTGGATTCATCTCCGGCCACGGACTCGGAGTCGCTTGCATCCGTGCCCACCGAATCCGACTGGGCACCGATCATGGAGTTCACCTCCGCGGATATCTTTCAGCACTCGCCTTTCGGCGATGTGCTAAATTCATTTAGGTCTCTCTCCTTATCAGGAGAACCTTGGCCGAACTATGTCCGTCTAGAATGGGATGCAAACGACGAAGAAATTCGCTACCCACCCACCACCCACTTAGTAGCCACTATCGACGATTTAACCGACATGCTCGACTTCGACTCCGAGGACATCGACGGTATGGACGATGATGCAGAAGACGAACAGGAACCACCGCCCATAGGGCGCCGTATAACCACTTCATCACATAACATATACATGGTGGATACACCCAAAGAAGGCAATGGCGAAGAGACAGCGGAGGATGACCCCTCCAAGAAGCAACCCAAGCGCCGACATTAGCGGCGCCGCTCTAAGTCCCGCCATAGCAAAAACAGTGATAACAACGCAAGAGAAAATAACACTCCAGTCGACTCCAGAGGAAACGGCGACCACATTGCCCCGGCGGCAGAGCACGATGAAGCTGCAAGCGGCGAACATAGTACGGATCCGACGTCCGAACACGGCGACGCCGAGGATAAACCTCATCAAACCCCCTCTGGGGAAGAAAACAGTCCGGACGAAGATGCACACATCATCCCGGAAACGCACTTAGAACAAGAAAACCTCCACAGAAGGCCTATTGCCACAGCGAGGAGTCTGAAGAAGTAGAAGCAAAGGCTTAAGGACGCACAAAATACGCTCAACTGCAGGTGGAACAAAGAGCTCGACAACGAAGAAAAGTATGGTGGAAGTTACCACATAAAGAGCTATCCAAAGCGCAAGCTACTACCTGAATTCGACGATGAGGCCTTAGAGCCCACACAGCCGAAAAATGAAATGGCCAACCAGCCAGATCGACCACCTTGTGACCACGATAGAGCGTCTACCAAGCTCACACATAAGTCAACACACGATCTACGTGAGGACTTACGCCAAAAATCCTGTATGACCAGATCCATCTATGGATCTAGGAAGCGCGCTTCCGCACAAAATCAAAAACCGAATACTACAACCGTACGAACGCCATGGCACATCCAAGTATAGGGATGCCGCACACCCCCTATGTTTCACCGATGAGGTGCTGGACCATGAATTCCCAGAAGGATTCAAACCAGTGAACATAGAGGCATACGATGGGACCACAGACTCTGGGGTCTGGATTGAGGACTTTATCCTCCATATCCATATGGCTTGCGGAGACGATCTCCATGACATCAAATACCTGCCCGTCAATCTTAAAGGACCAGCTTGGCACTGGCTGAAAATCCTCCTCGAAAACTCAATTGGAAGTTGGGAGGAGCTCGAGGACGCTTTTCGGGCTAATTTTCAAGGGACCTTTGTCCGACCTCTGGATGCAGACGACTTAACTCATATAATTCAACAACCCAGAGAGTCCGCCCGAAAGCTTTGGAACAGGTTTCTCACTAAGAAGAACCAAATTGTCGACTGTCCGGACATCGAAGCCTTAGCAGCTTTCAAACACAGCGTCCGAGACGAATGGCTCCCCAGACACCTCGGCCAAGAAAAACCGAGAACAATGGCAGCCTTGACAAGCCTCATGACCCGCTTTTGCGCGGACGAAGATAGCTAGCTAGCCCGCATTAGCACTAGTGACCCAAGCACATCCGAAGTCAGGGATGGAATTGGAAAACCACGACGCATTAAAAACAAGCGTCGAAATAAAGAAGATAGCCCAGATAATACGGCGGTAAACACCGGATTCAGGGGCTCTCGACCAGGTCAGCGGAAAAAGCCTTTCAAAGGCAGCAGAGACGGACCGTCTGGCCTAAACAGGATTCTTGACAAACTATGTCAGATTCATGGCACCCCCGATAAACCTGCAAATCACACCCACACAGAATGTTGGGTCTTCAAGCAGGCCAGTAAGCTAAACACCTAACACAAGGGGGGAGACACCAAGCAAAGACGAGGACGAACCTTGCCAGCAAAGCACTGGAGGACGGAAAAAATTCCACCAGAGGTTAAAACAGTAAACATGATCCATGTGACCAAGAGGAGAAGAAAACGTGCACTCCGAGACACACGCGCCATAGAGCCAGCCACCCCTAGGTTCAACCCCTGGTTGGCCCGCCCGATCACTTTTGATCGCGGGGATCATGCGACAAACATCTGACACGCAGGATTGGCTGCCTTGGTGTTAGACCCAATAATAAACGGATACCATCTCACACGAGTCCTCATGGACGGCGGCAGTGGTCTAAATTTGATATATCAGGACACAGTCCACAAAATGGGGATAGACCCGACAAAAATAAGCCACAGTAATACTACCTTCAAGGGAGTAATACTAGGCCTAGAGGCCCGCTATACGGGCTCTCTATTACTAGAGGTTGTATTTGGTTCTCCCGACAACTTCCGGAGCGAAAGGTTAACTTTCTACATCGCTCCATTCTGAAGTGGCTATCAAGCACTACTCGGAAGAATGGCCTTCGCTCATTTTAATGCAATGCTGCATTATGCTTCTCTCAAGCTTAAGATGCCCGGTCCACGTGGCACCATCACAGTTAGCGGAAATACTGAGTGTTCTCTACGCGTGGAAGAATGTGCGGCAACTTTAGCAGCCGAGCACTAAACGGCCTCACCAACCAGAAAATATGACAGGTCGTCAAGACCACGGACACGGTTAGACGAGTCCGGTGCACCATTACATACACATGAGACGGGTTTGATGGTCAAACCCTCCTATAAGGTACCAGGGGCTTCCCACGTGTAATCAGGGCTAGTCCGGCTCAACTTGATTATCTTAAATTTTAATGGTTTATTGATAGTAACCAATTTTCTGGCACGGCAAATTTCACCTAAGTTCTTCTCTTTTACAGATGACAATCGTGCTACACCCGTCCGGGACACGGCACAACAGAGACACAGGCACAGACGTGCAGCAGGGACCCGCTCAAATGTTTCTTTTCAGATTAAGACCCTGCGTAAACCTTTTTTACTGTCTCTTGTTGCTCACATCCTCCGGATACTCAATACAACCGAGAAGGATGCTGACGTTATTGGCATGTGGCCACGTCAGGATATTGCATGTACCTGGACACTCGGGGTTTATTACTAAGGGCATTATTCAGTCTGGTATATGATATAAAGACCGAATACCTTAGGGAGTGTTCGGCATCGCGAGTTTGGCCTTATATGCGTCAGCTCCGAATCATGTCTTTGGTCAAATGTTGGGTTTGCCCGGCTCCCATGTTTTGGTACCTTACGTTCCGCTATATCGGCTATGGTAGCACTGGGAGAACTACTGGATTGTGCCCTGGTTCATCCGGATGAGCGCCTCAGTAGAGAAAGCCGAAAACTGACTGTCATGATATAGCGCGAGACTGGTCAACCACTCGATGACACAGTGGAATCTTCGGGATTCCTCCGCATTAACGAAGGGCCGTTTCCCGGTCATGTACATACGCGCCCCGTATTCGGACGAGCGCAGAAGTACCAGGGGCTACATAGTAGCCCCACCATCAAACTCCTATGGCTAAGTGAAAGTGTTAAAGCAATATAGTCTGATTGCCTCATTCGCTGTGCTACCACCTCCTTCATGGACCAAGATGTTGGATCAAGTGTGAATACACGTTTTTTGCAAACACCCCCGCATTATATGCGTGGGGGCGGAAGCCGACGACTGCAAACTTTCAGGTTATATACATATATCCATAAACGGCCGCACAGGAGGCATCATAATACTTTCAGGCAAAAGTAAAAACACAGCCTTGATAACTAAATAAAACATTGTTTTTACAATGGGAGTACATGTCACTAGAACATAATATTCTTCGAGCACTGCGCCTCTATTGAACGAGCGCATTCAAGGACTTCTTCAAAGTAGTGCTCGGCAGCAACCCGGCCCACGGCCGAACCCTATGTGGCAACATTGGTGGCCTCCATCTCTGCCCAGTATGTCTTGACACAGGAAAAGGCCATCCGCGCACCCTCTATACACGCCGACCTCTTTATAGCATCGATGTGCGGCACAACACCAAGGAATTGTTGCACTAAGCTAAAGTAACTATTCGGCCTTGGCCCTCCTGGCCACAAATGGTCCACAACAGACCTCGTGGCAAGTCCGGACAACCTATGGAGTTCGGCTCACTCGCCCATTCGCTCATTCAACAGCAGCGGACGCACTGGAGCATGTAACTGTGACCAGAACAGCCTTTCCACTTCCCGATCCTTTTGATCCTTGAAGTACTCGGCCGCATCAGCATCACTTGCTGTCAAATCCATGTAGGCGTTTGCAGAAGTCCATAGTTGATCAAGAGGAGCATACTTTGGATCTCCGAACTTAGTCCGCAACAAGAAGGGCCTCCCAGCCACGATATCTGCAGCTTGACGCGGCTCTTCCTTCATCGGTCTGATTTTGGAGTGGGCTTCCTTGGCGGCTACCATGGCCTTCTCCAGGTCTGTCGCCCTCGCTAGGCTTTCCTTTTCAAGAAGCTGGTAACGGTCAACGGCATCTTTCAACTCAATGGCCATCTTGGCTATCCTTTCCTTGCTCTGGCAATGCACGGACTGCTCGGCCCTCAGCTCTTCGACCGCCTTTAGAGCGGCCGCATCGCTATTCCTTGCTTGTTTCTTGGCTCGGGCAAGCTGCGCCCGAAGGGTCTCCATGGTGGCAGCTACATCTGCAGTCACAACATATTAAAGATACTGGCATCATGCCCCTCTTACTATGTGTTGATCACCAGAGAAATCACTTACCCCGTGCCTCATCAAGCCGCTTGTTGACAAGCACGATGTCGGCATCTGCCGCATCAAGTTGCCGCTTAGCTCGGCAAACCCATCAGTCCGGCTAGCCACCGGTGTCGGTGTTCTGGGAACGGGGGTCCCCAGACTTGCCTGCCTGCGGCCTGCGACGTGGCTCAAAGGGGGGCCCAGCACGGACCATCTTCACCAACACAAACCCAAGACCCTCGCGGGGCAGACGACGTGGAGCTTCCTCAGGCACGGACTCGTCAGGCTGGCTCATGAGGAGGCAGAGAGATCAAGGCGGGGTACCTCGCGAGGTGCCCGTGACGCAAGCCATGACGACTCAGGGCGCCAGGCGGGTGCCAGCCCGCGCAGCGTCCTCCTTTCCTCTTTGGTGCAAAGGGGGAAAGCGCAGCCGCGGAGTACCGAGGCATCAGGCAAAGGTTAACATTTCGGTGCAACGAGACCAAGACCAGGAGGACTACGAGATGGAGGTCACCGTGGAGCCCAAGACGGCGTCATCACCAGAGCTTTGCGCAGACGAAGACCACTTTTGTCAGGATAGCTGATACTTGTTGTCCCCCTTCAAATTAGCCCGCCATTGTTGGCTCCCTTCCCGCTCGATATTTGGGAAGAGGACCAGGGCCTCTATAAATAGGACCAGCCACCCACAGAGCAAGGGGGTCTCAAGGGGTCGGTTGGTCGGAAGCAGAGAGAGGGAGAGAGAGAGACAGAAAGGTGACTGAACTCCACCCAGCAGTTCATCGCCCCAGCCAAGAACAGGCCCTCGCGAAGCCTTTCTTCCTTGTATTGTTCACCATCATCAGCCCAAGAGGCAATCCACACACCACACACTGGAGTAGGGTATTACACCACAACGGTGGCCCGAACCAGTATAAACCCTGTGTCTCTTGTGTTGTTCTTTCGGTAGTTTAGATCCTAGCATGGCGGAGGGGTGCAGGTAGGTAGGAGGAGGAATCTCCGCGCGCACCCCAGAGTTTGAACCTTAAGGGTCTGCTGGAACCCGAAATCCGACATTTGGCACGCCAGGTAGGGGTGCGCCGGAATTCGTCTTCCACCACCCCGTTCTCCTCCGACCATCACGCTCATGTCTGACGCTCGTCAGGCCCGCGCGGAGCGCCGGGCTGCCCTCGCTTCCCGCGTCACCCAGATGGCCCCTGTCGGCGGGCGTTCTCGCCGTTCCCCGTAACCTGCCGTCAACGCCGCCACCGGCCTGGCGGTGGACGAGCAGCAAGCATCGTCCCAGCATCCATCTATGCGGCAAGACGGCCGCACTGCAACTCCCTCGCTCGCCCCAGCTGGGTCTTCGTCCCGCGCGCTCCGCTTGCCCATGGAGGCTCGGGCCGCGCTCATCATGGCAAACGAGCTCCTGCACTACCGTCCCGTCGACGACGTCTACGAAGAATGGCTCGACCGCGTCGCCGAGCTCGTCCGCGCCGCAGGGGGCTCTCCTGCGCCGTCCGTTCCACTGCACCGCACCCCGCCCCGCGCGGGTGACGAGGCTCCGGCGGCGCCCCGGCCGCCTCCTCCTCAAGAAGACGCCATGGCTCCAAGGCGTGTGGCCCCTGGGCGGAACCCGCTCCGCCAGGTGCCAGCGCTGCAAGAACAGAGCTGCCAAGAAGTCCCTCGCCCGCCAGAAGCTGCCCGGGCGCTCCCTGCTCCAGCACGTCGTGACCATCCTCCTGCTCCAGCGCGTGGGGACATGCGAGACCAAGCTCTCCGTCACCCAAGGCCTCCCGTGGCAACAGCAGGCTGCCGCGCCTTCACCACCGAACTATGCAGCGTCGTGTGGCCCGGCAAGTTCAAGCCAGACCTGCCTCCTCGCTACGACGGCACGGCCGACCCTGTGGAGTTCCTCCAGCTCTACGAGCTGGGCATCAAAGCTGCCAACGGAGACAAGAAAGTCATGGCGAACTGGTTTCCCATGGCGCTCAAGGACGGGGCCCGCACCTGGCTCCAGGCACAATCTCCTCCTGGGAGGAGATGCGCACCCGCTTCATCGCCAACTTCCAAGGCACTTGCGACCGGCCACCCGCCGCGAGCGACATGCGCCGCATCAAGCAACAACCCCGGAGACCCTGCAGAAGTACATCCAGCGGTTCAACAACGCACGGCTCAATATTCCCAAGGTGACTGAAGAGGCCGTCATCTTAGCCTTCTCCGACGGTGTGTGCGACGTCAAGATGAAGCAGGAGCTGGCGATGCATGAAGACCTGTGCACTTCCTTGGAGCTGTTCAACCTGGCAAACAAGTGTGCATGGGCTGAGGAAGGGCGTCTCTCCCTCCTCGAGCTGCCTGCCGCAGACCCAGAAGAGAAGAAGATCTAGGCCAAGGATGTGAAGCGCAAGGGGGCTGCCATGCTCGCGGCAGAACCAGACACCAAACGGGGCAGAGATCAGCCCGAACCTTCCAACGGCAGCCGATACTGTGTGTATCACGACCTTCACACCCACAACACCAACGAATGTCAAGAACTCCGAGCCGTGCATGAAGGAAGGATCGGCCGTCGCCCTGACCGCGGTGACTGGGGCTATGGCCGAGGAGGAGGAAGGAACACAAGACGTTGGGAAGACCGTGGCCCGCGCCAAGGGTGGCGCGATCAACCTCGCGAGGATCGCTGGCAAAACCGGCCTCGCGAGGGAGGCTGGAGGGATCAGCCTCGCGAGGATCGCCCGCAAGGCAACGCAGGCCTCCCTCCGCTGCCGCCGCAGCTAAGGAGAAACGAGGACAGCCACCAGGACAAGGAGGCTGGGGGCTTCCAGGAGCCACACGCGATCGCCTGCATCCTGGGCGGGGTTCAAGCTCCAGCCTCTCAACGCATCTTCAAGCAGTTCGCCCACGAAGTGAACGCAGTCCTTCCCAGGCTCGAAGCCACGCGCCCTCTCAGGTGGTCGGCGTGCGCCATCATGTTCAGCTCAGCAGATCAGCTCAAGTGTGCGGCTACAGCCGGAGTCCTCCCGATGCTTTGTTCCCCAATCATCAGCAACGTGGTGGTCACCAAGACCCTCATCGATTGTGGGGCAGGGCTCAACGTCCTGTCCGTGGAGACATTCAACAACCTCCAAGTGCCCTATAGCCACCTTCAGCTAACCAAGCCTTTCTCCGGTATCACCGACGGCTCCACGGTCCCGATCGGGCAGGTCCGCCCCCCTGTCACCTTCAGGGCACGCGACAACTACCGCACTGAGCTCATCGACTTTGACGTCGCTCGCATTCGCCTGCCGTACAACGCCATCCTTGGGTACCCAGCGCTGGCCAAGTTCATGGCCGTAACTCACCACGGCTACAATGTCCTCAAGATGCCAGGAAGCGACGGAGTCATCACGGTGCCCTGTGAAGAGAAGGACGCGGTGTGTTCCCTGGAACGAGCCTTTCAGGCCGCATCACTAGAAGACCCGGAGCACGGAAGCAGGAGGCTTCCCGAGGCCGCCCCCAAAAAGAAGAAGACATCATCCGGCCAGGCCCCTCAGGAGGCAGGCCCCTCTGGGCCCGAGCCTGCCCAGGGGGAACCTCCTTCCATCACATAGGAAAGCGCACCCGGCGCCCTCCTCAGGTAGGGCTCGAGGGCTCTCCCCTGGAGGGCCACCGACCTAGCTAGGGTCACGAGGGAGGCGCTTGGGCACCACATGGAGGCGTGTTTCGAAGCACATTTCCCTCAAGAGGGAGCAAGGCAAGGAGATCCAGACCCTCAGGAGTTCGTCAGCAAGGCCATTCAGGAGCTACAGGAGTCAAGAGTCATGAGAGGCGGCCGTCGCCTACCAGTAGTGGCCCCCCATCCAGGCGAGGATGGCGGGCTGCGCGTCGGCATCGACGTACCAGGGCTCAACCAAGTCGCCTCCCTGGAGCGCCTCTGGCTCTCATGAGTGGGGCGCTGCGGAGGTCCACCCCACAGCTACGTTCGCATGCCTTACGGCTTGCCGAGCGTGGCTGACACGTACCAGCGCCTCAAGAGGGGCACCACGAAGGCACGAGAGGCCAGGCGTTCCGCAGCCCTGGCGGAGAAG
Source organism: Triticum dicoccoides (assembly GCF_002162155.2). Taxonomy (NCBI): domain Eukaryota; kingdom Viridiplantae; phylum Streptophyta; class Magnoliopsida; order Poales; family Poaceae; genus Triticum; species Triticum dicoccoides. The sequence goes on from NC_041384.1 coordinate 443,829,617, forward strand.
AGATGGTCCGCGAGGAGCCGCCCGCGCCTCCGGAGCCTCCCGAGGCCCCTAGGACTGGGGCTCATGAGGATCAGCTTCCGCAGCCCACCGAGTCTGCTACACCAACACCCCTTCGTCTTCAACATCATCAGGTGACATCCTTCGAGTTTCATTTCCAGCTGGGAGTGCCCCCAGGGCTGCATTATTCCCAGGCCGCGTGGGTCCGTCCCTGCGGCATGTATCCCCTTTTTATTCCATGTTGTTAGCTTACCTTGTTGGGGGCGCCCCTCGGGCTGCATGATTCCCAAGTCGCTTGGGCCAGGCCCAGCGGCATGTATCCCATTTGCGTTTATTTCCGATTATGCGTTAGACCCACCATGCTTGATTATTTGATGCCGGTCCACGGCACCTCTTCGCCTCCATGCTGACCACTTGCACGTTAAAGGGGGGGTACCTGAGCATAGCGACTCAGGGCTCTTACTAGCTCTCCAGCCCTCACCCTCTGGCCTTGACCACGACATCGCGACCTGGCATACCAGCGACGGCTGAGACCAGCTCGAGGGCCGGGACCCGAGGACGTAGAGTGCAGGCATCTAACCAAATTTGCAGGGACACACCACAAGATAAGGCCCAGTGCCAGGCGCAACCCGCCTAGAGGTAGGGCCCCGTGAGTCCCGCGTTGGCTCACGGGTTCCCAGATACACCTCGCTAGGCCCTACCGTGCCAGCCACGTGTCAGGGCGGGGCTGTACACGCCCCGGGGGCTCCTCCCGGAGGGGGGCCCCCTCCCACGTACCAGTGGAAGAACCATGCTCCGAGCTGGCTGGCGACACTGCCGAGGAGCGGCTATGCCCGTACACATACGGAAGCGCTATGCTCCGCGCTGGTGATAAACAACTGAGGGTGGCTCCCGGGCCGCATCAACCTCAGGGAGCCCAGAGCTCAGTGTCTAGCCTCATCGTAACGCCTCCCCTCGGGAGTGCCGCGCGAGGGGGCTGGGCATGGGGGCTGCGCCTGGGTCACGCCCAGACGCACGCCGCCCAGCCAGGCCCCCCGGGCCTGGTTCGTCACGCGCCTCTCCCCGAGCAGAGCCAAGGTATGAAGGCCATTTGAGCGTCAAGGGGGACTCCTGAGCATCGCAACTCAGGAGCCTAACTGGTCACGTAGCCCCTCACTCCGTGGCCCCGTCCTGGTTTCCGGCCGGGACCATCGCTGGGTGAGGCACGCGCGCGGCCGGGCTCTGCAGACGTAGAACAGTGGATCCACCCACATCACGACTCCCTACTTGTTGTTCGTGCGCCAAGGGGGACTCCTGAGCATCATGACTCAGGAGCCTAACCTTTCACGTAGCCCCTCACTCCTTGGTCCCGTCTTGGTTACTAGTCAGGACTATTGCTGGGTGAGGTACGCGCGGGGCCGGGCTCTGCCGGCGTAGAACATAAGCAAGTAGGAAGGAAAAGCGCAAATTTCAAGGAATTCAAAAGCAAGTATTACAGTCCACACTGTTATCCCAATACCAAACGCAAGTTTAAACGCCTCCCCGAGGCATGATACATGTGCAGGAATTAAAAGCAGGACAGGAGTCACAACGGAGTCACTTGGCAGCGGGGGAGCAGCGCGGAGTGGGTTCGCCTCACGGAGCAATGGGGTCGGCAGCGCCTTGCTCCGGCTTGGTGCTGAAGGCCCGAAACTTCCCCAGCAGAGCTTTTGCGTGACCCTTCAAGGCCTCGGCAGCGGCAGCGGCACGCTCGCCGCTCACTGGCTCCAGCAGGCTGTCGAGGTCGACACCGGGATCGCGAAGGTAGATGTGGGTAAGGACCCGCGTCAGTGCTGCAGAAGACAGGACACGTGCCTCGGCCTCGGCCGTGGGGCCAAGGCCAAGGGCGACATCCTCAAGAGCGTGAACCAGGAAGGGAAGCAGCTTGGCGGGGCCATCCTCGGTGCTAGCCAGCGGGCTCTCCAGGCTGCTGTCTTAAAGCGTCCTCAGCGAGGAGCGCGCCTTCGCCTCCAACTCCGTGAAGGTCGCGCGGTCCTTGGCAAGAACCAGGGCCTTGTCGTCCAGCTCGGCCTTCCTCGCCACCAACTCCTGCTCCAGCGCGCCCAGGCGGTCGTGGCGCTTCTTGAGCTTGGCCTCCCGGCCCTCAACGGCCGTCTCGCGAGCCTTCACGCCTTCTTCCTGCTCTTGGCGAAGGCGGACCTCTTTCGCGAGCTGATCCCGCAGGCCTTGCAGCTCGTCCTCCAGCGCCTTGCAGCGACCACGAACGTCGACCACCTCCCCCAGGGCTGCATCACGAGAAGCCTTTTCCTCAAGGATGGCCTGCTTCTCCTCGTCGCATGCCGTCGAGGCCTGGACCAGCGTCGCCCGAATCGAAGCGTCGAAGCGAACCCATCCAGAAGCCAGCTCCAAGCGCCTGGACACCAAGCGAGGGTCGGCACCAAGAAGATCCTGCCGCAGTCGGTCCAGCTCAGCAACAGCACGATCCAGAACGGCAGAAGGAGTCAGAGAGACGGCAGCCAATGGAGTAGGAGGAGAAGGCGGCAGCGCGGCCGCAGCATCCTGAGGCGGAGTCTGCCGCACCCCGACAGCTGCAGTGGCAGCGGCAGGCAAGGACACCTCGGGAGCCACTTGGGCCGTGGGGGCTGAGCTCGCCCCAGCCGGCTCAGCCAGGCCTCGCGAGGACGACCAGGCAGGAGAAGCCTGTGCGTCGCGGTCACCCTCCTTCGCAGGCAGAGGTGCTGCCATGGGTGGAACCTCAGGTGCCCCCTTTGACTTCTTTGCTGCAGGTGCCAGCCTATCCAAGAGATGTGGACGTCAAGCCGCAGAAGCAGAGCAAGAAATAAAGACAAGAATCGAACACTTACGGGTCGTCGCCAGCGAGCTCGAGTGGCCTCCGGCCAAATTTGAAGCCTGAAAGCCGGCTGGAAGGATCAACCTCGGGAAGCTTGGAGGCGGAAGGTGCATCTGCGGTCCGCCCCGGGGCCGGGGCAGACCCTCGGGACATCAGCCCGGTCCTGTCCTTCTTTGGGATCGGGGGCGAGCTCCCGCCGTCCTGCTCGTCGTCGTGTTCGTCGTCATCCTTGTCGTCATCGCTCGGAGAGAGGCGGAAAACGCGGGACCTGCGCCGGGGGAGGGGAGCCCTCGACTCTCCGTCAGTCGCCTCGGAGTCAGGCCCTTTTCCCCGCTCCCCTCCTTCCTCCTCTTCGCTGGAGTCGTCGAAGGGCATGTGCACCAGTCCCTTTGGAGCTTCCAGGGGCATGGGCCCCTCCCCGTTGAAGACGGGCATGGACTTCACCACCCATTCCCAGTCGTCGCGGAGGAACAAGGGCGTAGGAGCGCCCTCCAACCTCACCACATTGCCCCTGACCAGAGATTGGAGAACCGCAGCCAGGTCTCCGTCGGCCAAGGCCGCGGGGCTCGGACGGGGCCTCCACATTGGAAGTGACTACTGCCGAAGCGGAGCCAGCTGGTGCTCCAGGAACTCCCTTAGCAGCGACGCACCGGTCAGCTTCGCCGCCGCCATGTCGGTCGGCCTCAGATCCGCGTCCATCTTCTCCAACACCATCTTTGCGCGGGGATCCACGAGCTCCGCTCGACCCCAGTCGCTGGAGCTCGTGGGCTGCTCCGTGGGCAAGATCAGCCGAGGGTGGATGCGCCCAGCATCCACCAAGATCCACTTGCTCCTGAAGCCCTCAATCCTTTTCCCAGGATTCGAGATGGCAATGGCGCCACCGTACGCGATGAAGCTCGCGCACGCGGAAGCAGGACCGCGAGAGGTCCGGAGGTAGAAGTAGTGGCGCAGCAAGGCCACTGAGGGCTGCACCCCAACATGGGCCTCACAATAATAAGCAAAGATTGCCAGGAGAAGGACGGAGTTGGGATGGAGATGCAGGGCCTGTAGCTTGTAATGGCGGAGGACAGAGAAGAAGAACTCGGAGAAGGGAGGCACCAGGCCAGCAACAATGGCACTTACGAAGAGCGGATAGAAGGTGCTCCTTTGACCCTCGGGGGTGGCGGAGCCGGCCTTGAACACCTTCGCCCCGTCGATGCCCCGCGCCGTCGCCATCTGGCACAACCGGGCAAGGCTCGCCTCCGACACGTTCGGCGGGTCCAGGGCAGACGAGTACCAAGCTGCGCCCGGGGGCTGGCGAGGCGCCATGGCTTCCTAGGTCGCACGGTCAGAGCAGATCTGGAAATTTCAGAGGGAGGAAGGAGAGGCGCGAGAAAGGGGATCTGAGCAGCAACCGGGGAAAGCAGGAAGCAGGGCCTATGCGGATGCCACTCCCTTATCAACTCGCGCGGTTGCTAAGGCACCCACGTCCAGTCAACCGCCACGCGGCGCCCAAGGTTGCAGGCTGCTAGGGCCCCCGGCTCTTTGCTCTTGCCCTTCCGCCTCCCTGCACGGCCAAGTCTGGGCGCGCCTTGGGCCCGGGGGCTACTGTCGGTGTTCTGGGAACAGGGGTCCCTAGACTTGCCTGCGTGCGGCCTGCAGCGTGGCAAAAAGGGGGGGCCAGCATGGCCCATCTTCACCAACACAAACCCAAGACCCTCGCGAGGGCCCAAGCCTCGTGGGGCAGACGATGCGGAGCTTCCTCAGGCACGGACTCGTCAGGCTGGCTCACGAGGAGGCGGAGAGATCTAGGCGGGGTACCTCGCAAGGTGCCCGTGACGCAAGCCATGACGACTCAGGGCACCAGGCGGGTGCTAGCCCACGCAGCGTCCTCCTTTCCTCTTTGGTGCAAAGGGGGCAAGCGCAGCCGCGGAGTATCGAGGCATCAAGCAAAGGTTGCCATTTCGGTGCAACGAGACCAAGACCAGGAGGACTACGAGACGGAGGTCACCGTGGAGCCCAAGACAGCGTCATCACCAGAGCTTTGCACATACGAAGACCACTTTTGTCAGGATAGCTGATACTTGTTGTCCCCGTTCAAATTAGCCCGCCATTGTTGGCTCCCTTCCCGCTCGATATTTGGGAAGAGGACCAGGGCCTCTATAAATAGGACCAGCCACCCACAGAGCAAGGGGGTCTCAAGGGGTCGGTTGGTTGGAAGTAGAGAGAGGGAGAGAGAGAGACAGAAAGGTGACTGAACTCCACCCAGCAGTTCATCGCCCCAGCCAAGAACAGGCCCTCGCGAGGCCTTTCTTCCTTGTATTGTTCACCATCATCAGCCCAAGAGGCAATCCACACACCACACACTGGAGTAGGGTATTACACCACAACGGTGGCCCGAACCAGTATAAACCCTGTGTCTCTTGTGTTGTTCTTTCGGTAGTTTAGATCCTAGCATGGCGGAGGGGTGCAGGTAGGTAGGAGGCGGAATCTCCGCGCGCACCCCATAGTTTGAACCTTAAGGGTCTGCCGGAACCCGAAATCCGACAACCGGACCTTCAGCCACCTGCACATAAAGGTGGTCTAGTTATTACCTGGGACTATGATCCTCTGTTTGCCACCGTTTCCGACGGCAACCAGAGTCTCAGGGGCTACTATCTGCATAGGGCACACCTAAACGTGTGCGGTACTGTCAAAAACATGCACTATTTCATGTACCTCAAAGCCTCGCAGCAGACTCATAAAAGCTTCATGCAATCTGCTTTTAGCGGATGAAATCCTTTGAATTACCGTCCCATTAGCGTACGACGTGCTTCTGAGATGGCCGCTTACTCCAGAAGATCCTTCAGTGCGTCCGACCGCACACTGTACGGTTCCGGACTCTTTCTGTTGCTCTCTTTAGGAGCCGAATACTGAGGACTCCGGGTGGCCAAGAGATTACCCTCTGGCCTTGGCGGATCAGGAGAAACCCTCCGCGATGACACTTCAGGGTTGCCCGCCTCATGAGGCGGGGTGGCAGGGGTAGGTGTTTCGCTCTCCATCATCTCCGGAAGAAGATCCCCCGAAGACGAACTCTGTCGAGAAGGGCTACGATCCTAACTACAAGATATAAGTTTCGGTTATTGTCTTCAGTAGTAAGGTAGGATATTTTCACTACTGCGTACTTTTTGATTACTTATAGCTCGGTAGAGGGCTGATTCCCTTGCGGACACTATGCGGCAAGAGTACCCCCCGAGGCAGGACCCTCTAGCAAAGATTTCTTCCCCCGTTTGGAAACCTTTGTTTCCGGATCTTCAGAGGTGGTCCTCTTCCTTCCTCGGGGAGAGGGAATGTCAGATTCATCTTCCTAGTTATCCTCCTTCGCGGAGGCGATCATTCCCCCGGTTGGGACGAGTAGCGAGTGAGTCCCACTTTCGGCCTCTTTATTCCCCCCTTTATCTTCCTTTGAGGGCACCTGATAAGGCGCCGGCTCCAGCATTATGTCTAGTACTGGATTGGCCAAGCCTCCGGGAAGGGGGGGCGAACACCTGATCATCTTCGCCTTTGTTATCCAGTCCTGGTCAAAGAGCGACTTTTCAGAATGATGTCTTGATAAATAAAAGGACAGCGTGTTCGGCCATAGGATTACTGACTTGGGTATCGGGGCAGTTGCAGCTTAGACCCGCATCCTCGATGGTGTCCGGACACTCTATTTGGGGTCCAAAGAACAGTTTGTACATCTCCTCGAGCGTCATGCCGAGGAAGTGCTGAATAGTCTATGGTCCTTCCGGGTTGAATTCCCACATACGGAGGGGTCAACATTTGCAGGCCTGGACTTGACGAACTAGCATAACTTGCATTACCATGACCAGGCTGACATCTCACTCAATGAGATCTCGGATGCGACTCTGCAATATCGGCACATCCTTTACTGGACCCCAGTTTAGCCCCTCGCTGATCCATGAAGTCATTTGTGGTGGGGGGGCCCGAGCGAAAGGCAGGGCGGCTACCCACTTGGCACTCCAGGGAGCTGTGATATAAAACCACTCCCACTGCCACAAACTGGAAACCTCTAAGAAGGAACCCTCTGGCCATGGAGCATCAGCGCTTTTGCTTATTACGGCACCTCTGCACTCTGCATGCCTCCCCTCGATCATCTTCGGCTTCACAATGAAGGTCTTGAGCCACATGCCGAAGTGAGGGGTAATGCGGAGGAAGGCCTCACATACGACGATGAACGACGAGATGTGAAGGAGGGAATCTGGGGCCAGATCATGGAAATCCAGCCCATAATAGAACATGAGCCCCCTAACAAAGGGGTCCAGAGCGAGGCCTAGCCCTCGGAGGAAGTGAGAGACGAACACAACACTCTCGTCGGATTCGGGAGTGGGGATGACCTGCCCTTGGGCGGGCAGCCTGTGCCAGATTTCGGCGGGTCAGATACGTGGCCTCTCTCAGCTTCTTGATGTCCTCCTTTGTGACAGAGGAAGGCATCCACCGACCTTGGAGGTTGGATCCGGACATGGTTGAAGGTCCGAAGCGCCTGACCTGAGCCTTGGGTGTTGGAACTCGAGGCGAGGGAAGGATTCTATTAAGCATGAGAGGAAAAAAAGGACAGGCCTTGGCCTCTTTATAAAGAGGGTGAATATCAAGCGTCCTCCTCACGGCCATTTTGGACTTGCCTAAAATCGAGGAGTCATACCAACGGGCACGAGTGGGTTACCCATGTCCGTATTGATGAGAATCTCGTAATAAGGGGTACACGATCTTTGCTTCGACAAGACATGTCGAGAAAACCGCCTCGCAATATGTTCAGTGCTGGTTGGGAAAAACGGTTCGGATAATGACCGGGCCATGGCGTGATGTCATGATGTCAAACGTGTCAGCGGATTGGATTCGTGGAAATATTATTCTCTCTACGGTAGTATGTGGAACTTGTTTTGCAGAGCCGGACACTATTCTGGTGTTCAAAATCTTCTATGGAGTATTCAGAGGAGGAACCCGCCTTGCAATGTTGAAGACAAAACTACGGGCTGGACTCATCGTCATTGAAGCCTGGTTCAGGGGCTACTGAGGGAGTCCTGGATTAGGGGGTCTCCGGACAGCCAGACTATATCCTTTGGCCGGACTGTTGGACTATGAAGGTACAAGATTGAAGACTTTGTCCCGTGTCCGGATGGGACTTTCCTTGGCGTGGAAGGCAAGCTTGGCAATATGGATATGTAGATCTCCTCCCTTGTAACCGACTCTATGTAACCCTAGCCCCCTCCGGTGTTTATATAAACCGGAGGGTTTAGTCCGTAGAGCAACATACAATCATACCATAGGCTAGCTTCTAGGGTATAGCCTCTACGATCTCGTGGTAGATCAACTCTTGTAATACTCATATCATCAAGAACAATCAAGCAGGACGTAGGGTATTACCTCCATCAAGAGGGCCCAAACCTGGGTAAACATCGTGTCCCTTGCCTCCTATTACCATTCGCCTTAGACGCACAGTTCGGGACCCCCTACCCGAGATCCACCAATTTTGACACCGACGGCAACCTTTGCCTGATGCATCGGTACTCCGCGGCTGCGCTTGCCCCCTTTGCACCAAAGAGGAAACAAGGACGCTGCGCGCGCTGGCACCCGCCTGGTGTCGATCGTCATGGCTCACGTCATGAGAGCCTCGTGATGTTCACCTCGCCTTGTTATCTCCGCCCCTCGCGAGCCTGCCTGACTGGGCCGCTCGGGAGGAGGTCTCGCGTCGTCCGCCTCGCGAGGCTTGGACCCTCGCGAGGGTCTTGGATGCTTTGTTGGTGAAGATGGGCCGTACGGCCTGCCGGCTCCGCCATGCCGCGGGCCGCAGGCAGGCAAGTCTGGGGACCCTCGTTCCCAGAACGCCGACAGTAGCCCCCGGGCCCAAGGTGTGCACGGGCTTGGCTTTGCGGCAAAGCCAAGGGTTAAGTTCGAAGCACCGCAGGCCCCAAAAGCATGCGGCCTCGGTTGACGCGTGCCGGTTGATAAGTCATGGGCATCTCCACTTCCCCATGTTGCCTCGGCAACTGCTTGACCTGACAAAAGGCTGGTGCGTGCTACACTTGCCTTCATTGCTTCTTCCTTACCTCGCTCCAGATCCCCTTTCTTGCCCTTCGCCGCCGCTACCTACAGATCTGCTCTGGCCTTGCTCTGCACCAGCCGCCCATGGCGCCGCGCAAGGTCAAGACTTCCTCGGCCCCAGCTTGGTACGAGCCCGCTCTTGATGCGCCCACAGTCATGGAGAAGAGCCTTGCCTCCGTGGGCCTGCTGATGGTGGGAGAGAGCAATGAGTGGGAGAATACGGAGCTCCAGCTTGCCTCCGACGAGCCGGAGCCTGAGGGCAGCACCTTCTTTCCCTTCTTTTCGAGCAGTGTTACCGTTGAGTTGGTTCCTCCCTTCTCTGATTTCTTTTATGAAGTCCTCGACCACTATGGGCTGCAAGCATTGCATCTCCATCCCAACTCTGTCCTCCTCCTGTCCATCTTCGCCTACTACTATGAGGCGTACCTGGGCGTAATGCCGTCCGTGGTGCTCCTGCGCCATTTCTTCTTCCTCCGCGTCAGCGAGGGTCACATCTCTGGATGCACCAACTTCGTTGCATCCGGCAAGGCCAACTCGATATCAAGCACCGGGAAGAGGGCCGACAACATTCGATCCAAATGGGTCATTGTGGACGCCAAGCTCGCTCATCCGCGCCTGGCGTTGCCGATGGAGGCGCCCCGGCAAGGCAAGGAGTGGCCCAGGGCGGAGCTTGTCGATGAGCGGTCATCGTCAGTGTTGGGGTAGATGATGACTGACCTCAAGCCGGGCAATGCGAGGGCGGCCAAAATAACGGGAGCGATGCTCCTGAGGGAGTTCTTGACGCTGCGGGTTGCCCCGCTTCAAACGCGCGCGCCCCTTCTGGGAGCTTGAAGGAGGGGAAAACAAGGCCCGCCTGAGGCTGGGGGACCTGCCTGACGACGAACTGGACGCCGTCCTGTGTCTCATAGTCGGAGACAACCAGGAGTACCCGCCTAGCGCCTTCATTCCCTGTTTCAACGCAGGGACCGGGAGGAATTCGTCGCCTCCAGGCCGACTTTTGATGTGCGCGAGCTGGTGCCGCCGGTGTTTTCGGGAGCTCCTACGGCGCAGAAACCGGTTGAGGTGTCTTCCGACGAGTCCCGCGGAGAGGGGGAAGAGGAGGTGGACTCGGAGGAGACCCCGGAAGAGGTGGGGGAGACCTCCCCTCCGAGCAAGGCCGAGATTCTCCGCGCCCTTCCTGATGATGCCGAGGCTGACGCCTACCAAGGAGGGGAGGAGCAACCCCTCGTCCCGACGAAGGGTAGGTCGTCGCTGGTGGACCGTGGTGCCGCCTCCACCCCAACGCCTCCTAGGGCTAGATCCGGTTCTGCCTCCGCACCTCATGGCGCCGCCGGAACCCGAACGCCTGCCCCTCAAGCCCCGATGCTGTCAGGCCTCAAGCTTCACAAGCGAAAGGTGGAGTACTTCGCTGTTGGATTCTAGGTTCCGGCAGACCCTTGAGGTTCGAACACTAGGGTGCGCGTGGAGATTTCGCCTCCTACCTACCTGCACCCCTCCGCCTCGCTAAGATCTAGGCTAAGGAAAGAACAACACAAGAAACACAGGGTTTATACTGGTTCGGGCCACCGTTGTGGTGTAATACCCTACTCCAGTGTGTGGTGTGGTGGATTGCCTCTTGGACTGATGATGATGAGCAATACAAGGAAGAACAGCCTCGCGAGGGTCTGTTCTTGGCTGGGGCGATGAACTGCTGGGAGGAGTTCAATCACCCTTCTCTCTCTCTGATTCCATCTCCTCCTTCCTTCCCTGTGGGTGGCTGGTCCTATTTATAGGCAAAGGCCCTGGGCCTCTTCCCAAATATTGGGAGGGAAGGGCGCCAACAATTGGCCATTCTGAAGGGGAACATCTGGTACACTTATCCTGACTAAAGTTGGTCCTTGTCTGCCAAAGACTCTGGTGGTGACGCTGGCTTGGGCTCCACAATGACTTCCTCCCTGCCGTTGGACTGGTCTTGGTCTCGTTGCACCGAAACGGGTGCCTTTGCTTGATGCTCCCGCCTGCGCTTGCTCCCTTTGCACCAAAGAGGAAAGGATGACACTGCGCGGGATGGCACCCGCCTGGCGCCCTTGGTCGTCATGGCTTGCGTCACGGGCACCTCGTGAGGTACCCCGCCTTGATCTCTCCGCCTCCTCGCGGGCCAGCCTGATGAGGCCGTGCCTGAGGAAGCTCCATGTCGTCCGCCCCGCGAGGGTCTTGAGTCTGTGTTGATGAAGATGGGCCGTGCTGGGCCCCCTTTTGAGCCACGCCGCAGGCCGCAGGCAGGCAAGTCTGGGGACCCCCGTTCCCAGAAAGCCGATAGTAGCCCCCGGGCCCAAGGCGCGCCCGGGCTTGGCCGTGCAGGGAGGCGAAAGGGCAAGAGCGAAGTGCCGCGGGCCCTAACAGCCTGCGGTCTTGGGCGCTGCATGGAGGTTGATTGGACGTGAGCGTCTCCACTTCCCCATGGCGCCTCGGCAACTGCACAGATTGGACAAGTCCCTGCATGCAAAGCGGGTCATGATTACCTGCGATCGTGGGGGCCGACGGTTGGCCCTCGCCGGCTATAAGTACGGATCGGCGCGCGCCCTTCCAGTTCATCCCCCCTTGCTTCTCCTTCTTCTTCATGGCCCCGTCGAGGAGGTTCTCGGCCGCAGAGAAGGGGAAGGCTCGCCAGGTTGAGCCTGCCTCTCCCCCGCCCAAGCGCGGCCGAGGGCGCCCCCGCAAACATCCTGTGGCCACCACGGCAGCTCCCTGCGGCCGTGGAGACAATTTCCAGCATGGTGACGGGCGGACTGCTGTGGCAGGGGGGGGGGGCGTGCTTTGGTCGCGCGTCCCCCTAGGCCACGCTTTTGCGCTGCAGAGGTGCTGCCAGAGTTCGTTGTGTGGTCGGCAGAGCCGACTAGCACCCGGCTTCCACTTCCTCGCTTCCTCCTCGGTGAGCTCCCGGCCGGCGCCCCGGGCGGCCTCTGGCTCCAGGCTGACGGCTGCTGCAGCCGGGCCTCATGGGCTTCACTGGAGGTCTCCGCAGCCGGGAGCCTGGCCTTGGCCCGCGGTTGGCAAACGTTTGCCCGCGCGGGTGGCCTGAGCCGTCGATGCACCCTGCACTTCAAGTTTGACGGTGATGCCACCCTCTACATGAGGGTGTTTGGGGAAGATGGTCGCCGCGCAGGGTGCTGCCCCAAGGACGATGACTGCGGCCGGGAACCCAGCTCCAGCGATGATGGAGAGGACAGCGCTCGCGTGACTGGCGGCGCTCAGGGTTCCCCAAGCTTCTTCGGTTCTTCTTCAGGCGGCGACTCTTCAAGCGGTGGCCGCGGTCAGCCTCCACGCCGTCGTACCTGCTTGGGAGGTGGTAGCATGTCTGCTCGCCGTCGCGCCTCGGTGAAGCGCGAGAGGGAGTCTGCCTGAGCCCCGGAGGCAGCTCGAGTCTTCCCTGCAGGCCGGTGTGAGGCGAGCTGCGCCTGATTTGTTCTTTCTTTTCCTTTTTCCTGCGTAAAAAGACAGTAGCGTGAAGCCCCGCGGGGGCGTGTTTGGGTTATTGCTGTTAATCATCGCTTTGCTTCCGTTATCGTGCCTTCCGGCTATGTGCCCGCGCGTGGATAGTTCCCGGCCCCAGCCGTGGGGGGGGGCGACCGACCCAGGCCCTGTGTTCGTGTCGCGGTGCCCGTGGGGCACAGACTGGAGGGGTGCTCCTGTAATGGACCCAGGTCGCGAAACCTTCAAACGACTAGGACAGGAACACTCACGAGGGCGCTCGGCTGCCCCCTCGCGAGGCCTTGCATAAGAGAAATCGAGGCAGGAGAGTGAAAAAGTCAAAGAACCACAAGCCAAAGACGGCAACAGCTTCAATAAAACTTCGAATGAGAATGAACAAGCCAACTGCGGAAAGCAAATGAAAAAGCCGCGTCCGGCACCTAATCTAGTCTTCGACGTCTTCTCACCAGCGCGGAGCTAAGTGCTGCCACTAGGCATGGGAGGGAGCCCCAGGGCCTGAGGCCGGCACTCCTGAGACTCCGGGGCGTGTACAGCCCCAACTCATTATTACGTGAGAGTGTCACGGGCGGCGAGCTTCACAGGCGTTGGCCTTCTTCACAGGCTCCGGGCCTTTTCCAAAACGTGACAGCTTCACAGGCATTCGCCTTCTTCACAGGCTCTGGGCCTTTTCCAAAACGCGACAGCTTCACAGGCATTCGCCTTCTTCACAGGCTCTGGGCCTTTTCCAAAACGCGACAGCTTCACAGGCATTCGCCTTCTTCACAGGCTCTGGGCCTTTTCCAAAACGTGGCAGCTTCACAGGCATTCGCCTTCTTCACAGGCTCTGGGCCTTTTCCAAAACGCGACAGCTTCACAGGCATTCGCCTTCTTCACAGGCTCTGAGCCTTTTCAGGGGTAGAACCTCCGGAGGTGCTGGATGTTCCGTGCGTTCTGGACCGGCACCCCCTCTTGAGGCTCCAAGCGCGCGGAGCCGGGCCTGGAAACATGAACAACCTTGAACGGGCCCTCCCACATGGGAGAGAGCTTGTGCAGTCCCTCCCTGGAGAGAACCCGCCTGAGCACGAGGTCTCCTACCTCGAGAGTTCTGGCGCGGATGTTGCGGCAGTGATATCGTCGCAGTGCTTGTTGGTACCTCGCCGCTCGCAGTGCGGCTTCTCGGCGATGTTCCTCCCCCAGCACGAGGTCCATCCCCCGCATGGCATCCTGCTGTGCCTCGTCGAACGCCAGGATCCGCGCGGAGCGACGCCTGACCTCGTGAGGGAGGACCGCTTCGACTCCGTAGACCAGGAAGAACGGGGTCTCTCTAGTCGGCTTGGTCGCGGTTGTGCGGATGGACCACAACACGGACTAAAGCTTGTCGTACCAACCTCTGCCGTAGGCCTCCAGCTTCTTCTTAAACGTCCTGGTCTTGAGGCCCCTCAGGACCTCTGCGTTGGCTCGCTCAGCCTGGCCGTTGCTTCGGGGGTGCGCCACCGAAGCGTAGCATATCTGCGTTCCAAGGTTAGCACAGTATGTTTTGAAGAGGTTACTGGTGAACTGTGAACCGTTGTCCGTGATGATGCGGTTCGGCACCCCGAACCGGCTCACGATGCCCCTGATGAACTTAACCGCGGAACCCGCGGGGATGGTGCAGACGGCCTCTACTTCAGCCCACTTGGTGAACTTGTCCACGGTGACGTAGAGGTAGCGGTAGCCCTTGGCGCCCGAGGAAATGGGCCCAGGATGTCCAGCCCCCAGACTGCGAATGGCCACGAAAGGGGTATAGTCTGCAGACCTCCTGCCGGCTGATGGATCTGCTTGGCGTGGAACTGGCAGGCCTCACAAGATTTCACTAGTTCGACGGCATCATTGACTGCGGTGGGCCAATAAAACCCACTGCGGAATGCCTTGCCGACAAGGGTCCGTGATGATGAATGATGTCCACAGTCTCCGCCGTGTATATCTTCCAGCAGTTCCTTTCCTTGCTCCTTGGAGATGCAGCGCAGGGATACATCGTTTGGTCCCTTCCGGTAGAGCTCTCCATCCTTGATGCAGTATGCCATGGTGAGTTACGGCCATGAACTTGGCCAGCGCTGGGTACCCAAGGATGGAATTGTACGAATGTGAGCGACGTCGAAGTCGATGAGCTCGGTGCGGTAGTTGTCGCGTGCCCCGAAGGTGACTGGGAGGCGGACCTGCCCAATCGGGACCGTGGTGCCGTCGGTGACTCCGGAAAAAGGCTTGGTTGGTTGAAGCTGGCTATAGGGCACTTGGAGATTGTTGAATGTTTCCACGGACTGGATGTTGAGCCCTGCCCCGCCATCGATGAGGGTCCTGGTGACCACCACGTTGCTGATGATTGGGGAACAAAGCATCGGGAGGACTCCAGCTGTAGCCGCACACTTGAGCTGATCTGCTGAGCTGAACGTGATGGCGCATGCCGACCACCTGAGAGGGCGCATGGCTTTGAGCTTGGGGAGGACTGCATTCACTTCGCGGGTGAACTGCTTGAAGATGCGTTGAGAGGCTGGGGCTTGAGCCCCGCCCAGGATGCAGGCGATCACGCGCGGCTCCTGGAAGCTCCCAGCCCCCTCGTCCTGATGGCGGTCCTCATTTCTCCTTGGCTGCGGTGGCAGCGGAGGGAGGCCCGCGTTGCCTTGCGGGCGATCCTCGCGAGGCTGATCCCTCCAGTCTCCCTCGCGAGGCGGGTCTTGCCAGCGATCCTCGTGAGGTTGATCGCGCCACCCTTGGCGCGGGCCATGGTCTTCCCAGCGTCCCGCATTCCTTCCTCCTCCTCGACCGTAGCCCCGGTCACCGCGGGCGGGGCGACGGCCGATCCTTCCTTCTCGCACGGCACGGAGCTCTTGACATTCGTTGGTGTTGTGGGTGTGGAGATCGTGGCACACACAGTACCGACCGCCCTTGGAAGGTTCGGGCTGATCTCTGCCCCGCTTGGTGTCTGGTTCTGCCGCGAGCACGGCAGCCCCCTTGCGCTTCACATCCTTGGCCTTGGGCTTCTTCTCTTCTAGGTCTGCGGCAGGCAGCTCGAGGAGGGAGATACGCCCTTCCTCAGCCCTGGCGCACTTGGTTGCCAAGTTGAACAACTCCAAGGAAGTGCACAGGTCTTCATGCATCGCCAGATCCTCCTTCATCTTGACATCGCGCACGCCGTCGGAGAAGGCTGAGATGATGGCATCCTCAGTCGCCTTGGAGATCTTGAGGCGTGCGTTGTTGAAGCGCTGGATGTACTTCTGCAGGGTCTCTCCGGGTTGTTGCTTGATGCGGCGCATGTTGCTCACGGCGGGTGGCCGGTCGCGAGTACCTTGGAAGTTGGCGATGAAGCGGGTGCGCATCTCGTCCCAGGAGGAGATCGTGCCTGGAGCCAGGTTCAGGAGCCAGGTGCGGGCCCCGTCCTTGAGCGCCATGAGAAACCAGTTCACCATGACCTTCTCTTCTCCGTTGGCAGCTTCGATGCCTAGCTCATAGAGATGGAGGAACTCCGCAGGGTCGGCCGTGCCGTTGTAACGAGGAGGCAGGTCTGGCTTGAACTTGCCGGGCCACGCGATGCTGCGTAGCTCGGTGGTGAAGGCGCGGCAGCCTGCTATGGCCACGGGAGGCCTTGGGTGACAGAGAGCTTGGTCTTGCATGTCCCCACGCGCTGCAGCTGGGAGCAGCGCGGGGTCTTGACGTGCGGGAGCAGGAGCATGGTCGCGACGTGCTGGAGCAGGGAGCGCCCGGGCATCTTCTTGCGGGCAGGGACTTCTTGGCAGCTCTCCTCTTGCCGCGCTGGCACCTGACGGAGCGGGTTCTGCCCAGGGGCCACACGCCTTGGAGCCATGGCGCCTTCTTGAGGAGGAGGCGGCCGGGGCGCCGCCGGAGCTTCGTCGCCCGCGCGGGGCGTGGTGCGGTTCAGCGGAATGGACGGCGCAGGAGAGCCCCCTGTGGCGCGGACGAGCTCGGCGATGCGGTCGAGCCATTCTTCATAGACGTCGTCGATGGTACGGTAGCGCAGGAGCTCGTTTGCCGTGATGAGCGCAGCTCGAGCCTCCATGGGTGCGCGGAGCGCGCGGGACGAAGAACCAGCTGGGGTGAGCGAGGGAGTAGCGGTGCGGCCGTCTTGCCGCACTGACGGATGCTGAGACGATTCTTGCTGCACGTCCCCCGCCGGGCCGGTGGTGGCGTTGACGGCAGGTGACGGGGAACGGTGAGGACGCCCGCCGACAGGAGCCGTATGGGCGACGCGGGAAGCGAGAGCGGCCCGGCGCTCGGCGCGGGCCCGACGAGCGTCAGACATGGGCGCGATGGTCGGAGGAGAACGGGGTGGTGGAAGACAAATTCTGGCGCACCCCTACCTGGCGCGCCAAATGTCGGATTCCGGGTTCCGACAGACCCTTGAGGTTCAAACACTGGGGTGTACGTGGAGATTTCGCCTCCTACCTACCTGCACCCCTCCGCCTCGCTAAGATCTAGGCTAAGGAAAGAACAGCACAAGAAACACAGGGTTTATACTGGTTTGGGCCACCGTTGTGGTGTAATACCCTACTCCAGTGTGTGGTGTGGTGGATTGCCTCTTGGACTGATGATGATGAGCAATACAAGGAAGAACAGCCTCGCGAGGGTCTGTTCTTGGCTGGGGCGATGAACTGCTGGGAGGAGTTCAATCACCCTTCTCTCTCTCTCTGATTCAATCTCCTCCTTCCTACCCTATGGGTGACTGGTCCTATTTATAGGCAAAGGCCCTGGGCCTCTTCCCAAATATTGAGCAGGAAGGGCGCCAACAATTGGCCATTCTGAAGGGGAACATCTGGTACACTTATCCTGACTAAAGTTGGTCCTCGTCTGCCAAAGACTCTGGTGGTGACGCTGGCTTGGGCTCCACAATGACTTCCTCCCTGCCGTTGGACTGGTCTTGGTCTCGTTGCACCAAAACGGGCGCCTTTGCTTGATGCTCCCGCCTGCGCTTGCTCCCTTTGCACCAAAGAGGAAAGGAGGACACTGCGTTGGCTGGCGCCCGCCTGGCTCCCTTGGTCGTCATGGCTTGCGTCATGGGCACCTCGTGAGGTACCCCACCTTGATCTCTCTGCCTTCTCGCGGGCCAGCCTGATGAGGCCGTGCCTGAGGAAGCTCCATGTCGTCCGCCCTGCGAGGCTTGGCCCCTCGCGAGGGTCTTGAGTCTGTGTTGATGAAGATGGCCCGTTCTGGGCCCCCTTTTGAGCCACGCCGCAGGCCGCAGGCAGGCAAGTCTGGGGACCCCCGTTCCCAGAACGCCGACATTCGCGGTGGATCGGTAGGTGTCTCGAACTTCGCTTTGTCCCTGCTGGTACTTATTATTTCCTGACGCTCGCCTTTGGTTGACCAAGCCGGCATCTTCGGCGAAGAACAGGAAGGAGGGTACAGCGGCTGTGCCTCCCTCCGTAGAGCAAGGAGGCAACATCGCCCGTGTCTCCCCAGCCCGGTCGTCCTCACGGGGCTAAGAGGAGCATCGCCATGTGGAGTCAGCCCCCGTGGCCCTGCTGGCTCCGGAGGTGCCGGTACTTGGCGCGGCTAATGAGGTCCCAGCTACTCCGGAACCCGCAGTCTCCCAAGCCCTGGTGATGATGTCGCCTCCGCCTACTACTGTATCTCCACTTCCTGGTCCTTCTGCTCCTGCTGCCATCTTGGAGCATGCCCTTTCAGAGATGACCCAACTGCAGGCGGATCTCCTGAGCGCTGACCCACGCCTTGTGGCCGAGCGTCTGGAGTTGTCCTCCGGCTGGCTTCATTCTAACCTAGCGGTACGCGCGGCGCTAGGCCAGGCTGTTGTGGCTTCCGAGAGGGAGAAGCAAGGAGCCACCGGCGCTGCAGCCGATCGTGAGGCGGCGCTGAAAGACGCGAAGGCTGCACATGACCGCTGCCAAGCACTGGAGGGCGAGTTGCAGAGCCTGTGCGACAAGCACGCCAAAGAGGTACGCCGTCGCCAAGCAGAGGAGAAGGAGATTAAGGCCCGGGAGGAAGCTGTCAAGAACCATGATGCTGAGCTGGCGAAGCTGGGGAAGAAGCAGGCTGCCGAGCACAACCGGTTGGAAGAGTTGGAGCAGAAGATGGGGGTGAGGGAGGTTGATCTTAACTCCAAGGAGCGAGTCCTGGCCGAAGCCCGTGTGGCTTTCGCCGATCTCGAGAAGAGATCTCGCAAGGCACTGAGGATGCTCTACAAGCATGGCCTGGAGAAGCCGATGGACACTGACGAGGACAGCCCTGCCCAGCTGCTTCCTCTCATGGTGAAGGCACTTGAGGAGGTCGTTGAGGGCCTCGGTCCCATGGCGGAGGCAGAATCTCACGTTTTGTCTTCAGCCGCACTGACTCGTGTCCTCAGCCATTTGCTGGAGCCTGTGGCTGAGGATCTCTGCGAAGCCGCCGCCGCAGCTGTTCAAGGTCAAGTGGTTTGCTGGGGAAGTTTCGCGGCTTTGTCTCCGATCCTCTGTCTGGCGATGCCGCGGATCCTGTGGCTGGTGGTGAATGTGAGAACATCGCCGCCCACGGGGAAGCACCATCCGCGTGCGACAACGACATCCAGGGGTGACCTGCGGCTATTCTTCTCGTTTCATTCCTGCGACATACGTCAGGCCTCGTGGAGGCATTTAGACTTTTCATCTAGTATCGTGAGAACAATATGCTTGTAATATTTGCTTCGAGATTTTGCGTTTTCCTTCCTATTTGCTTTGTTCTGCGTCGATAGAGCCCGGCCCCATGCATACCTCAACCGCCATTGGGCCGACCGGAGACCAGGACGGTCCAAGGAGTGAGGGGCTACGTGACCAGTTAGGCTCCTGAGTTGCAATGCTCAGGAGTCCCCCTTGACATGCGAACAACATATAGGGAGAGTTCGTGAGGATAGATTAATGTTCTACGTTTGTAGAGCCCGGCCCCGCGCATACGTCAACCGCCATTGAGCCGACCGGAGACCAGGATGGACCAAGGAGTGAGGGGCTATGTGGCCAGTTAGGCTCCTGAGTCGCGATGCTCAGGAGTCCCCCTTGACGTTCAAACAATTTCCATACATGCCCTCACCGAGGCCTCAGGAGGGGCACGCGATGCCCAGGTCCGGGGGACCTGGTTGGGTGGCGTGCGCTTGGGCGTGACCTGAGTGCAGCCCCCGTGCCCAGCCCCCTCGCGTGACTCTCCCGAGGGGAGGCATCGTGGTGAGGCTGGGCGCTGAGCTCTGGGCTCCCTGAGGTTGGTACGGCCGTGGGGTCGCCCTTAGTTGTTTATCACCAGCGCGGAGCATAGTTCTTCCGGTTGTGCACGGGCATAGCCACTCCTCGGCGGTGTCGACGGCCAGCACGGAGCATGGAGCTTCCACTTGGGCGTGGGATGGGGGCCCCCTCCGGGAGGAGCCCCCGGGGCGTGTAAACCCGCCCTGACACATGGCTTGCACGACAGGGCTGCGAGGTGTATCTGGGCACTCGTGAGCCAGCGCGGGACTCACGAGGCCCTACCTCAAGGCGGGTTGCGCCTGGTCTTGGGTCTTGGTGACTGTATGTCCCTGCAAGGCGGTTATATGCAAGCACTCTATATCCTCAGGTCCCGGCCCTCGAGCGAGCTCGGACGCCACTGGTATGCCAGGTCGCGATGTCGTGGTCAAGGCCAGGGGTGAGGGCTGGAGAGCCAGTAAGAGCTCCTGAGTCGCGATGCTCAGGAGCCCCCTTTTAACGTGCAAGCAGGTTGCATGGGATAAACAGACCCGCAGCGGGCGGCAACCGAACAGGCGATAACCGTCGGCAGGTTAAACATGAAGGGTGGATCGACTTGGATAAATGCTGGAAGATACATGCCACTGGGTCTGGCCCAAGCGGCGTGGGGATGATGCAGCCCGAGGGGCGCCCCCAACAAGGTAAGCTAAAGACATAAGCAAAACGGATACATGCCACAGGGACGGACACGGGTGGCCTGGGAATAATGCAGCTCGATGGGCGCTCCCAGCTTAAATGAACTTGGAAGATGTCACCTGGTTCTGTAGACGAACTAGAGTTGGTGGAGCTGAAGCCACGCGTTGAAGGAATGGCTCCTCATGAGCCACCAGGGCCCTGAGCCTCGGGAGGCTCTGGGGGCTCAGGAGATTCCCTGAAAACCGTCCCCATCTCCTCTAGAATGGCGTGGAACGTGACCTCCTGAGCCGCTAGGACTTGCCGCATGTTGCGCAGATAGGCCGGCGCCACGCTCGGCAAGCCGAAGGGCATGCGAACATAGCTGTGTGGTGGACCCTCACAGCGGCCTGCACGCGATGGCCAGAAGTGTTCCTGAGATGCAGCCCTGTTGAGCCCTGGGATGTCGATGCAGACACGTAGTTCAGCACCCTCACCTGGGTGGTGAGTTGTGCTCGGTGAGCGGCTGTCACCGCGCATGGCTCTCGCGTCTTGTAGCTCTTGGGTGGTCTTGGTGATGAACCCCTGGGTGGTGGGCACTCCTTGCCCTATGCTCTCCTGAGGGAAGCATGCCGTGAAGCATGCTTCCAAGTGGTGCCCAAGCGCCTCCCTTGTGAGGTTGGCAAGGTCTGAGGCTCTCCAGGAGAGAGCCCCCGAGTCCTGCCTGAGGAGGGCGCCGGGCGCACTTTCCTATGCGGTTGAGGGGGCGCCCCTGGAGCGGGCGCTGATCTTGACGAGGCTCCTGATGCGACGCCATCTTCTTGGGGTCCTGCGCGGTGCGGCAGCTTCTTCTTGGAGATGGTCTCCAGAGGGCCTTCACTTCTGCTGTCAGAGTTGTCGATTGCTGCGGCTTGGAAGGCGCGCTCAAGGGAGCACACCGCGTCCCTTTCTTCACATGGGACCGTGATGATTCCCCCGCTTCCTGGCATCTTGAAAACGTTGTAGCCATGATGACTGACTGCCATGAACTTGGCCAGGGCTGGATACCCGAGGATGGCATTGTCCGGCAGGCGGATGTGCACGACGTCGAAGTTGATGAGCTTGGTGCGGTAGTTCTTGTGCTCCCCGAAGGTGACAGGTAGGCGAACGTGTCGAATGTGTCAACGGATAGGACGTTGAGCCCTGTGCCGCCGTCGATGAGAGTCTTGGTGACTTTCACATTGCTGATGACCGGGGAGCACAGCATAAGGAGTGTGCCAGCGGTGGCCGCGCACTTGCGCTGGTCGGCCGAGTCAAAGGTGATGGCGCATTGGGACCACCTGAGCGGGCGCGTGGCCTCGAGCTTGGGGAGCGCTGCATTCACCTCGCGAGCGAACTGTTTGAAGATGCGCTGAGAGGCTGGGGCCTGAGCACCGCCCAAGATGCAAGCGGTCGCACGCGGCTCCTGGAAGCCCCCAGCCCCTTCGTCCTGGTGGTGGTCGTCGTTCCTTCTCGGTGGCGGTAACGGGGGAAGACCAGTATTGCCCTAGGGGCGATCCTCACGAGGCCGGTCCCTCCAGGAGCCCTCGCGAGGTTGGTCCTACCAGCGGTCCTCATGAGGCCGGTCGCGCCACTCCTGGCGCGGGCCACGGTCGTCCCAGCGTCCGCCTCGGCGTCCTCCTTCACGGCCGTAGCCCCGGTCATTGCGCTCGGGGCGTCGACCAAAGTGTCCTTCCCGTATGGCTCTGAGCTCTTGACAGTCGCTGGTGTTGTGGGTGTTCAGGTTGTGGAAGGCGCAGAACGGACGGCCGTTCTTGGATGACTCAGGCAGATCCCTGCCTCGCTTGGCGTCGGGCTCCGCTGCGAGCACTACTACCTCTTTGCGCTTCATGTCCTTGGCCTTGGCCTTCTTCTCCTCCACTCCTGCAGCTGGCAGCTCAAGAAGAGAGAGGCGCCCCTCCTCAGCTCTTGCGCACTTGGTCGCCAGGTTGAACAGCTCCTGAGATGTGCAAAGCTCCTCATGGATAGCTAGATCTTCCTTCATCTTGACGTCACGGATGCCATCTGAGAACGCAGAGATGATGGCTTCATCCGTAACCTTGGGGATCTTGAGGCGAGTGTTGTTGAAGCGCTGGATGTACTTCTAGAGGGTCTCTCCTGGCTGTTGCTTGATGCGGCGTAGATCGCCCGCTGCCAGTGGGCGGTCGCGAGTGCCCTGGAAGTTGGCGACGAAGCGGTCGTGCATCTCGTCCCAGGAGGAGATCGAGCCGTGTTGTAGGTTCAGGAGCCAGGAGCAAGCCCCATCTTTGAGAGCCATGGGAAACCAGTTTGTCATGACTTTTTCGTCGCCGTTGGCCGCTTCGATGCTCAGCTCATAGAGCTGCAGGAACTCCGCGGGGTCAGCGGTGCCGTCATATCGCGGAGGTAGATCTAGCTTGAACTTGCCTAGCCAGGCGACGTTATGCAGTTCGGGGGTGAAGGCACGGCAGCCAGCCGTGGTTGCTGGGGCCTGCTTCTGAGGCGGAGCTTGGTCTTGGCGAGGTCCGCGCTGTGCCACTTCAGGCGGCACGCGGTCTTGACGAGGTGGCGCGGGGAGCGCCCGTGCAGCTTCTCGTGGCCGCGGGATTTCTTGGCAGCTTCTTTCTTCATGCGCGGGCTCCGGGCACGGTGGATCATGCCGCGGAGGCGCGCGCCTTGGTGCCAAGGCACCGTCTTGGGGTCGAGGCGGTGGAGGCACGCCATGAGCCCCGTCGCCCGCGGCTGGCTGAGGGGGGGGCAGGGAGTGGGGCGGCATCGGAGAGCCCCCTGTGGCACGGACGAGCTCGGCGACGCGGTCGAGCCACTCCTCATAGAGGTCGTCGACAGGGTGGTAACGCAGGAGCTCGTTCGCCGCGATGAGTGCGGCCCGTGCCTCCATGGGAGCACAGTGCACGTGAGACAAAGAACCAGTAGGGGTGAGTGATAGAGGAGCGGTGCGGCCGTCCTGCCGCACTGAAGGATGCAGCGAAGACGCCTGCTGCTCGTTCCCCACCGTGCCGGTGGCAGCGTTGGCGGCGGGAGACGGAGAACGACGAGGTGGCCCGCTGACGGGAGCCGTCTGAGCGACACGGGTGGCGAGGGCAGCCCGACGCTCAGCTCGAGCACGGCAAGCGTTCGCCATGGAGACGACGGAGCGACGGAGCAACAAACTGATGGAAGGGAAGCTACGGCGCACCCCTACGTGGCGCGCCAAATGTCGGATGTGGGGCTCTGGCTAACCCTTAAGGTTCGAACACTGGGGTGCGCGCGAAGTCTTTCCCTCCTACCGGTCTCGCTCAAGCTCGCTAAGATCTTGCGGATGAACTCGACGAACACACAACACAGAAAGACACGGGGTTTATACTGGTTCGGGCCACCGTTGTGGAGTAATACCCTACTCCAGTGTGGTAGTGGTGGATTGCCTCTTGGGCTGATCATGAACAATACAAGGGAAGAACAGCCTCCTGAGGTTGAGGTGTTCTTGTGTGTATGAACTTGTGGTGCGTCTCTGGGTCTCTCCAGCTAAGATGACAAGATCGCCCTCCACTATGGTGGCTAGTCCTATTTATAGAGGCCCTAGTCCTCTTCCCAAATATCGAGCGGGAAGGGAGCCAACAATTGCGGGCTAATTTGAAGGGGGACAGCTAGTATGAGCCATCCTGACAAAAGTAGTCTTCGCCTGCACAAAGCTCTGGTGGTGATACCATCTTGGGCTCCACGATGACCTCTGTCTTGCAGTCCATGGTCTTGGTCTTGTTGCACCGAAATAGCAACCTTTGCCTGATGCCTCGGTACTCCGTGACTGCGCCTACCCCCTTTGCACCAAAGAGGAAACAAGGACGCTGCATGCGCTGGCGCCCGCCTAGCGCCCGCCTGGTGTCGATCGTCATGGCTCACATCACGAGAGCCTCGTGAGGTTCGCCTCGCCTTGTTATCTCCGCCCCTCGCGAGCCTGCCTGACTGGGCCGCTTGGGAGGAGGTCTCGCGTCGTCCGCCTCGCGAGGCTTGGACCCTCGCGAGGGTCTTGGATGCTTTGTTGGTGAAGATGGGTCGTACGGCCTGCCGGCTCCGCCACGCCGCGGGCCGCGGGCAAGCAAGTCTGGGGACCCCCGTTCCCAGAACGCCGACAACCACCACTCAAACAAAAATACCAAGGCCCGGGGCAACACGTGGGACCTGCGAGACGTATTGGAAAGTAGGGCAAAACATGCAAGGTCGATATACGGGTCACGGGGGTGCGCGCCAATGCGAGACGACGACCGTCACGCCGGATACACTAAAAGTAAATCCGGTCGGGCCGAATACAGCAGACAAGACTCAGATGAACTACGTCGTGATATAGCCCGGCATAGAGGCGCCCCCTATGCTTCACTAATGAAGTTATGGATCACGAATTCCCGGAGGTTTGAAACCCGTAAATATCGAATCGTATGATGCTACAACAGATCCTGCTGTATGGATTGAGGATTTCCTCCTCCACATCCACATGGCTCGCGGTGATGATCTGCATGCCATCAAGTACCTCCCACTAAAACTCAAAGGACCGGCTTAGCATTGGCTGAATAGCTTGCCAGCAGACTCCGCCGGCAGTTGGGAGGATTTGGAAGACGCATTCCTTGACAACTTCCAGGGCACTTATCTACGACCACCGGATGCTGATGACTTGAACCATATAACTCAGCAGCCAGGGGAATCGGCCAGGCAATTCTGGACACGGTTCCTAACTAAGAAAAACCAAATTGTCAACTGTCCGGATGCAGAGGCCTTAGCGGCATTCAAGCATAACAACTGTGACGAGTGGCTAGCCCGGCACCTCAGCCAGGAGAAGCCGAAGTCTATGGCAGCCCTCACGACACTCATGACCCGATTTTGCGCGGGCGAGGATAGCTGGCTGGCTCACAGCAACAACACATCAAGGAATCCGAGCACTTCGGATACTAAAGATGCCAACAGCAGACCAAGTTGTAACAGACGCAAGCGCCGCAACAACGACGATAACGCCGATGATAGGCAGTCAATGCCAGATTCAGAGGCTCTTGATCCGGTCAGCGGAAAAGGCCATTCAAAAGAAGTACTCTGGGCCCGTCCAGTTTGGCTCGCATACTTGATTGCTCGTGTCAAATCCACGACACCCCGATAAGCCAGCCAATCACACCAATAGAGAATGTTGGGTGTTCAAGCAGGCCGGCAAGTTGAATGCCGAAAACAAGGACAAGGGGCTGCATAGTGATGACGAGGAGGAGCCCCGGCCACCGAACACGGGAGGACAGAAGATGTTCCCCCCACAAGTGAAGACGATGAACATGATATACGCAACGCACCTTCCCAAGAGGGAACGGAAGCGTCCACTAAGGGACGTCTATGCGATGGAGCCCGTCGCCCCAAAGTTCAACCCATGGTCCTCTTGTCCGATAACCTTCGATCGCAGGGACCACCCCACTAGTATCTGTCATGGCGGATCCGCCGCATTGGTCCTAGACCCCATCATCGACGGATTTCACCTCACTCAAGTCCTTATGGACGGCGGCAGCATCCTGAACCTGCTCTATCAGGATACAGTGCGCAAAATGGGTATAGATCCCTCGAGGATCAAACCCACCAAAACCACCTTTAAGGGTGTCATCCCAAGTGTAGAGGCCCATTGCACGGGCTCAATCACACTGGAAGTGGTCTTCGGATCCCCGGACAACTTCCGAAGCGAGGAGTTAATATTCGATATCGTCCCGTTCCGTAGTGGCTATCACGCACTGCTCGGGCGAATCGCATTTGCAAAATTCAATGCGGTACCGCATTACGCATACCTCAAGCTCAAGATGCCAGGACCTAGGGGGGTCATAATGGTCAATGGAAACACAGAACGCTCGCTCCGCACGGAAGATCACACAGTGTCCCTCGCAGCAGAAGCACAAAGCAGCCTTTTAAGGCAAACCGCCAATTCGGCGATACAGCCCCCGGACACCGTCAAGAGAGTCCGGAGTAACCTGCAATAGGATCAGCTGGCACGTTCAGAGCTCGCCTAGCAATTCGGCCCCCATCCTAGTCCCAGTCAAGCGACAAAATCCGTGTCGCGCATACATAATTACACACTGAAAATACCATGGGCATAGGCGGGGGCACGATCAGGGCACATCCCGCAATGTGACTTAACCGCCCTAGGTGTTGCATACCTTTATCATTTTTTCTCTTTCAGGACCTTACTCTCTGGAAGCCCTTTTCAGCAGTATGATTGCCGGATAAATTACGGGAAGGAACAACCAAGGAGGCAAGAAGCTAAGACGTACAAGGGAACCCCCAGGTGGTCTCTAATAACAATCCATATACCTGCCTTTTACTACCCATACGCAGCTTGCCCTTGGATAGGTCATGTCAAATAGTCCTATTTTTTGCTTATTGCACTACCTGTACCAGTACGCTTCGACGTATTATTTAAGTAACAATGCATAGCATTAGTCTATTATTGCATTATCCATCCTTTTTTCTTATATGTTCATTTACGACAACTTGCACCTGTACATTCTGGTACGGTCAGTACGCTAGGGGCTTTCGTTTACCCCATAATACGGCGTGAGAAGTCCGAACGCTTTCGACAGTGCGGCACCCCAAACTTATAGCATTATATGCATTAGTTCCGAATCATGTCTTGGGTCAATAGTTGGGTTTGCCCGGCTCCCATGTTTTGGTACCTTATGTTCCGCTATATCGGCTAAGGTAGCACTGGGAGAACTACCGCGATTGTGTCCCGGTTCTTCCAGACGAGCACCTCAGTAGAGAAAGCCGAAAACTGACTATCATGATAAGGCGAGAGCTGGTCGCTGTTCGAGAGGTCTCAAGTCCTTAAAGTCTTTTTCCGCTTCGGGCGAGGAGTCGGCCTTGCCCGACTTAGGCGTATATAGCGCCCCAAATTCGGCCTTCCGAATACGAGGGGCTTCGCCAAAATTTAAAATTGCAGACTTCTATGGCTAAGTGAGAGTGATAAAGCCTAATAGTCTGATTGCCTGGTTCATTGTGTTAAACACCTCCCTCGAAGGACCCAAAATTGGGATAAAGAGTGCTCAGGTTTATCCCGAACACCCCAGTACTAGTTACATGGGGGCAGAAGTCACCGACTGGCCAACTCTCAGATTTTATAAACGGCTGCACAGAAGGCAATATTTTAAATTCAAAAAGCGTTGCATAGCGCAAATGAACTTGTCGGCGTTCTGGGAACAGGGGTCCCCAGACTTGCCTACCTGCGGCCTGCGGCGTGGCTCAGGTGGGGGCCCAGCGTGGCCCATCTTCATCAACTCAAGCTCAAGACCCTCGCGAGGGGCCAAGCCTCGCAGGGAGAATGACAGGAAGCTTCCTCAAGAGCGGCCTCATCAGGCAGGCTCGCGAGGAGGCGAAGAGATTAATGCAAGGGTACCTCGCGAGGATCCCGTGACGCGAGCCATGACGATCGAGACCAGGCGGGCGCCGACCTGCGTAGTGTCTTTGTTTCCCCTTTGGTGCAAAGGGGGCAAGCACAGGCCAAGGTATCAGGCAAAGGTTACCATTCCGGTGCAACGAGACCAAGACCAGCCGGACAGCCGGACGGAGGTCACCATGGAGCCCAAGACAGCGTCATCACCAGTGCTTTTGGCAGCCGAAGACCACCTTTGGTCAGGATAACACGTACTAGATGTTCCCCTTCAAAATGGCCAATTGTTGGCGCCCTTCCCGCTCAATTATTCGGGGAGAGGCCCAGGGCCTCTATAAATAGAGCTAGCCACCACAGAGTAGAGAGATGGCTAGAGATCTGGTAGAACCCTAGCAGAGAGAGAGAGAGAGAGAGAGAGAGAGAGAGAGAGAGAGAAAATCCACTAGAGACTAAGTAGAACACACCGCATCAGCTCAAGAACACCCCTCGCGAGGTTGTTCTTCCCTTGTACTGTTCATCATCAGCCCCAGAGGCAATCCACCACACCACACACTGGAGTGGGGTATTACACCACAACGGTGGCCCGAACCAGTATAAACCTCGTGTCTCCTGTGTTGTTCATCATTTTCATCTCAGTTCGCAAGAGAGGATCAGACGTAGATCGGTAGGGGAGAGATCTTCGCGCGCACCCTAGTGTTCAAACCTCAAGGGTCTGCCGGAACCCGAAATCCGACATTTGGCGCGCCAGGTAGGGGTGCGCCGGAATCTTTCTTCCAATGTTCACATGTGATCTTCCGTCGTGTCCATGGCTGACGCTCGTCGGGCTCGCACCGAGCGCCGGGCTTCTCGCGCCACTCGCGTCGCCCAGACGGCGCCCGTCGGCGGCCCCCCTCGTCGTTCCCCGTTGCCCGCCGCCAACGCCGCCACAGGCCCAGTGGGGAACGAGCAGCAGGCCTCATCCCAGCATCCTTCGGTGCGGCGGGATGGCCGCACCGCCACCCCGTCGCTGACTCCAGCTGGCTCATCGTCCCTCGCTCGTCACGCACCCATGGATGCACACGCCTCACTGCTCTTGGCGCGGGAGCTCCTACACTATCGCCCCGTCGACGACCTCTACGAGGACTGGCTCGCCCGCATCACCGAGCTCGTCAGTGCCTCATGGGGCTCCCCCTTGCGGTCCCTCTCGCTGCTTCGCCCTCCATCCCGTGCAGGGGGCGAGGATCAGGAGGCGCCTCCACCGCCTCCTCCCCAAGAAGGTGCCTTGGCTCCAAGGCGTACAGCCCCAGGGTGGGACCCTCCATGTCCGGCGCCTGCGCGGCAGGAAGGGAGCTGCCAAGAGATACCACGTCCCCGGGAAGGTGCTCGCGCGCTCCAGCGCCGGCACGCCAAGATCGCGCCCCAGCGCCTCCACGACGAGACCTCGCGCTGCTCCCAGTGGCGGCGCGTGGTGACCCACAAGAACAAGTCCAGCACCAGCAAAGGGCGCCGGTGGCCACGGCGGGCTGCCTCGCCTTCACCCCCGAGCTGCGCGGCGTCACATGGCCAGGCAAGTTCAAGCCTGACCTCCCTCCCCGCTATGATGGCACAGCGGACCCTGCGGAGTTCCTGCAGCTCTACGAGCTGGGCATAGTAGCCGCCAATCGAGACGAAAACGTCATGGCGAATTGGTTCCCCATGGCGCTCAAGGATGGCACCCGCACCTGGCTCCTGAACCTGGCTCCCCACACGATCTCCTCCTGGAGCGAGATGCGCACCCGCTTCATCGCCAACTTCCAGGGCACTCGCGACCGGCCCCCGGCCGTGAGCGACCTGCGCCGCATCAAGCAACAGCCAAGAGAAACCCTGCAGAAGTACATCCAGCGCTTCAACTACGCTCGCCTCAAGATCCCCAAGGTAACTGAAGAAGCTATCATCTCAGCCTTCTCCGACGGCGTGCGCAACGTCAAGATGAAGTTAGAGCTAGCAATCCATGAAGACCTGTGCACATCCCTAGAGCTGTTCAACTTGGCGACCAAGTGCGCCAGGGCTGAGGAAGGGCGTCTCTCCCTCCTCGAGCTCCCGGCAGCCGACCCGGAAGAAAAGAAGCTCAAGGCCAAAGACGTGAAGCGCAAGGGGGCTGCCGTGCTAGCAGCGAAACCGGACACCAAGCGAGGCAGGGATCAGCCTGAGTCATCCAAGGGCGGATAGTACTGCGTGTACCACGACCTCCACACCCACAACACCAACGAATGTCAAGAGCTCAAAGCCGTGCGAGATGGGCGAATCGGCCGACGCCCAGAGCGCAACGACGGGGGCTATGGCCGAGGAGGAGGAAGAGGTGGCGGACGATGGGAAGACCATGGCCTTCGCCAGGGATGGCGTGACCGCCCTCGCAAGGACCGCTGGCAGTACCAGCCTCGCGAGGGATGCTGGAGGGACCAGCCTCGTGAGGGCCACCCGCACGGCAACGCAAGCCTCCCTCCTCTACCGCCTCCACCAAGGAGGAACGAAGACCAACACCAAGACGATGGGGCTGGGGGCTTCCAAGAGCCGCGTGCAATTGCTTGCATCTTGGGTGGCGCCCAGGCCCCAGCCTCACAGCGCATCTTCAAGCAGTTTGCTCGCGAGGTGAATGCAGTCCTTCCCAAGCTTGAGGCCACGCGCCCTCTCAGGTGGTCTTCGTGCATGATCATGTTCAGTTCCGCAGACCAGCTCAAGTGTGCAGCAACGGCCGGAGTCCTCCCGATGCTTTGCTCCCCAGTCATCAGCAACGTGCAGGTCACCAGGACCCTCATCGATGGCGGGGCAGGACTCAACGTCCTGTCCGTCGAGATGTTTGACAATCTCCAAGTGCCGTACGACCAGCTTCAGCCGACCAAGCCTTTCTCAGGAGTCACCGATGGTTCCACTGTTCCAATTGGGCAGGTTCACCTTCCGGACACCTTCGGGCAACGCAACAACTACCGCACCGAGCTCATCGACTTCGACGTCGCTCACATCCGCCTGCCGTACAACGACATCCTCGGGTACCCAGCCCTAGCCAAGTTTATGGCAGTGACTCACCATGGTTACAATGTCATCAAGATGCCAGGAAGCGATGGAGTCATCACCGTACCCTGTGAAGAAAGGGACACAGTGTGCTCGCTTGAGCGTGCGTTCCAAGCCGCAGCAATCGAAGACCCAGATCACAGGAGCGGGAGGCCTCCCGAGGTGACCCTCAAGAGGAAGAAGACCTCACCTGGCCCGAGCTACAAGGAGGCAGGCACCTCCGGAGGTATTGCGTCAGGATTCGCGCCCGATCAGGGAGCACCGCCCTCTCACGCATAGGAAGGCTGCCCGGTGCCCTCCTCGGGCAGGGCTTGGGGGCTCTCTCTTGGAGAGCCACCGATCTTGCCAAGGTCGCGGGGGAGGCGCTCGAGCACCACTTGGAGGGGTGCTTTCAAGCACTCTTCCCTCAGGAAGGCACAAGTCAGAAGAGACCAAACCCTCGGGAGTTCATCACAAGGAACACCCATGAGCTACAAGAGTCCAGAGTCATGCGCGGCAGCCGCCGCCTACCTGCTGTGGCCCCACGTCCAGGCGAGGATGGAGGGCCGGGACCTGAGGACGTAGAGCGTTTGCATTCTAACAACCCTGGAGGAACAGACCAATTGACAAAGGCCCAGAGCCAGGCGCAGCCCGCCTCGAGGTAGGGCCTCAGGAGTCCCGCGCTGGCTCACGGGTGCCCAGATACACCTCTCCTAGCCCTACCGTGCCGGTCATGTGTCAGGGCGGGGCTGTACACGCCCCTGGGGCTCCTCCCGGAGGGGAGCCCCCTCCCACGCACCAATGGAAGCACCATGCTCCGCGCTGGCTGACGACACTGCCGAGGAGTGGCTATGCCCGTACACATACGGAAGCGCTATGCTCCGCGCTGGTGATAAACAACTGAGGGCGGCCCACGGCCGTACCAACCTCAGGGAGCCCAGAGCTCAGTGTCCGGCACCTTCACAACGCCTCCCCTCGGGAGTGCCACACGAGGGGGCTGGACACGGGGGCTACGCCCGGGCCTCGCCCGAGCGCACGCCACCCAGCCAGGTCCCTTGGACCTGGTCGTCGCGCGCCACTCCCCGAGTGGAGCCAAGGTATGAAACCCGTTTGAGCGTCTAGGGGGACTCCTGAGCATCGCGACTCAGGAGCCTAACTTGCCACGTAGCCCCTCACTCCTTAGTCCCGTCCTTGGTTTCCGGTCGGGGCTAATGCTGGGTGAGGTACGTGCGGGGACGGGCCCTGCCGACGTAGAATGATCAATCCACTCCTCGCTTCCCCCTTCCCTACTTGTTGCTCGCGCGTCAAGGAGGACTCCTGAGCATCACGACTTAGGAGCCTAACTTGCCATGTAGCCCCTCACTCCTTAGTCCCGTCCTTGGTTTCCGGTCGGGGCTAACGTTGGGTGAGGTACGCGCAGGGTCAGGCCCTGCCAACGTAGAGCGTAAGCAAGTAGGAGAGGAAAATGCAAATTCCAGGAAATTCAAAGCAAATATTACAAGCCATAAGGTTGTTCCACAATGCCAAACACAAGTTTAAACGCCTCCGCGAGGCATGGTGCATGTTGCAGGAATAAAAACAGGACAGAAGCCGTGCAGGGATCACTCCCCAGTAACACCGTCACCGCTGGTGGAGTCACGCTGGATGGCTTCGCCTCTCGAGGTTGCAAGGCCGGCGGCACCGCGCCCGGGCAAGACGCTGGGGCAGTGGAACTTCCCCAGCAAAACCTCGGCTCAGCCTTTCATGGCCTCAGCAGCAGTAGCGGCACGGTCGCCGCTCACGGGCTCCAGTAGGCTGTCGAAGTCAACGTCGAGATCGCGCAGGTAGACATGGCTGAGGACATGCGCCAGCGACGCAGAAGACAGGGCACGCGCCTCGGCCTCGACCGTGGGGCCAAGGCCGTCCGCGACGTCCTCAAGCGCATCATCCAGGAAGGGGAGTTGCTTGGCGGGGCCGTCCTCCGCACCAGCCAACGGCTCCTCCAGGCCGCTCTCATACAACGTCTTCAGTATGCCTGGAGCCTTCTTCTCCAGCTTCGCGAAGGCCACCCGATCCTCCGCCAAAACCTTCGCCTTGGCGTCTAGCTCAGCCCTCTCAGCCTGCAGCGACCGCTTCAGCGTCTCCAGTTTGCCATGGCGGTTATCGAGCTTGGCGCCCCGGTCCTTGACGGAGGCCTCCTGAGCCTTCATATCCTTCTCTCTCTCTCCTGGCGGCCATGGGCCTCCTTGGCGAGCTCGTCGCGCAAGCCTTGCTGCTCAACCTCCAGCTCCTTGCAGCGAGCCTGGGCAGCCGCAACATCGCCCAGGGCAGCGTCGCGGGTGGCCTTGGCTTGGTTGGCGGCCTGCTTCTCCCCATCAGAGGCCGCCGCGGCCTGGCTCAGCACCGCTCGGACGGAGGAAGCAGAACAGGCCCAGCCAGAAGCTAGCTCCAGGCGCCTGGCCGCCAGGCGAGGGTCCACGCTCAGAAGATCCTCCCGCGGCTAGCTCAGTTTGCTGGTGGCCTGGTCCAGGACGATGGCAGAGGAAGCAGAAGAAGCGGGAACTGGCGGAGCGGGCGAAGAAGACGGCGGCGTGATCATGGTTTGGCGGGAAGGAACGCCCTGGGCCTTGGCCGCCCCGACTGCAGCATCGGGCGCAGTCGACTCCAGAGTCAGCGGGGCCACCGGGGCTGGCTCCTCGCCGAGGCGTCCTAGTTGGCCTCGCGAGAGCGATCGTACCAAAGAGGCGCGAGTCGCGCCATCTTCCTCCCCAGTGGACGAAGGGACCACCTCGGCAGAAGGACTCGCCCCAAGCGGGGCCGCAGAAGCCCCTCTCAACCTCTTCGCCGCAGGCGTCGGCCTAACAAGAGAGCATGGACGTCAAGCCTCAGCGGCAGAAATCAAGCAAAGCGGGAATTGGGCACTTACTGGTCGTCTCTCACTGACCCAAGTAACCTCCGGCCGAACTTGAAGCCCGAGAGCCTGCGGCTCGGGTCAGCCTCGGAAGGCTCGGAAGCAGAAGCCACGTCGGGAGGGCTGGGGCTGGTCTCAGACCGCCCAGGGGTCAGAACCGGCCCTGGTGGAACCAGCCCCGACCTACCCTTCCTTCTGACCAAGGGAGAGTCCTCCCCTCCTCGCCCGGCGTTAGCATCGTCATCATCCGGCATGGAGCGGAGAGCCCGAGACCTGAGCCGAGGGAAGGACTCCCCCGACTCTTCGCCAGTCGCCTCGAAGACAGACTCTTCCTCCTCCGCTTCTTCTTCCTCCTCACTCTCGCTGGAGCTGCAAGAGGACACGTTCACCATCGCCAACGCCACAAGATCCTCGGGAGCTGCCGTGGGCACCAGCCCCTCACCGTTGAAGGTGGGCATGGCGCTCATCACCTGCCCCCAGTCATCCCGAAGGAACAGGGGGACGGGAGCGCCTACCGGGCTCGCCACGTCTCCCCCAACCAAGGAATGGAGGGAGGCGAGCAGATCCTCGTCAGACAGGGCCTCGGAGCTTAGGCGCAGGGCGGCGTCCGCTTCCCCGAGCCTCCACAATGGGAGCGAGTGCTCCTGGAGAGGAGCCACCTGGTGCACCAGGAACTCCCTCAGGAGCGAGGCCCCGGTCAGCTTCGCCGCCCCCAAGTTGCTTGGCCTCAGGTCCGCGTTCATCCTCTTCAGCACCGCCTTCGCACGAGGGTCGACGAGCTCCACGCGGGACCACGTGTCGACGGCCTTGGGCTACCCCGTAGGCAGCACCAGACGGGGGTGGAGGCGCCCGACGTCCACCATCACCCATTTGCTCTGGAAGCCTTCGATCCTCTTCCCAGGCTTCGAGATAGCATTGGAATTGGAGTACGCAATGAAGCTCGCACATGTGGAGACTTGGACACCAGAAACTCGGAGGGAAAAATAGTGGCGCAGCAAGGCCACCGAGGGCTTGACACCAACATGAGCCTCGCAATAGTAGGCGAAAATCGCTAGGAGAAGAACAGAGTTGGGGTGGAGGTGCAGAGCCTGTAAGTTGTACTGGCGGAGAACAGCAAAGAAGAACTCAGAGAAAGGCGGCACCAGACCGATGACAATGGCGCTCACGAAGAGCGGATAGAAGGTGCTCCCTTAACTTTAGGTTGGTCGGAGCCGGCCTTGAGCACAGTCGCCCCCTTGCTGCCCTGCGCCACCGTCATTAGGCGCGTGAGGGCGAGGTTCTTCTCCAACAGGTTCGGGGAATCCAGGGCCGGCGAGTATGAAGCATCAGTCGGGGACTTGCGAGGCGCCATGGCGTGCCGAATGCGAAGGATTGAGACGGATTTGGAGGATTTCAGGAGAAAGAGGAAGGAGAGAGAGGAAGGGGATCTAGGGCAAGACGGACGAGAGCAGGGCAAGTAAGCCTGGACAGGGCACCCCCCTTTTGTCAGTCGTGAAGTTGCCGAGGCATCATGGGGAAGTGCAGACGCCCACATCCAATCAACCGCCGCGCAGCGCCCAAGGCTGCAGGCTGTTAGGGCCCGCGGCGCTTCGTGCTTGCCCCTTCGCTTCTCTGCTAAGCCAAGCCCGCGCGCACCTTGAGCCCGGGGGCTACTGTCGATGTTCTGGGGACGGGGGTCCCCAAACTTGCCTGCCTGCGGCCTGCGGCGTGGCTCAGGTGGGGGCCCAGCGCGGCCCATCTTCATCAACTCAAGCTCAAGACCCTCGCAAGGGGCCAAGCCTCGCGGGGCGAACGACAGGAAGCTTCCTCAAGAGTGGCCTCATCAGGCAGGCTTGTGAGGAGGCAGAGAGATCAATGCAAGGGTACCTCGTGAGGATCCCGTGACGCAAGCCATGATGATCGAGACCAGGCGGGCGCCAGGCGAGCGCCGGCCTACGCAGTGTCCTTGTTTCCCCTTTGGTGCAAAGGGGGCAAGCACAGGCCAAGGTATCAGTCAAAGGTTACCATTCCGGTGCAACGAGACCAAGACCAGCCGGACGGCCGGATGGAGGTCACCATGGAGCCCAAGACGGCGTCATCACCAGTGCTTTTGGCAGCCGAAGACCACCTTTGGTCAGGATAACTTGTACTAGATGTTCCCCTTCAAAATGGCCAATTGTTGGCGCCCTTCCCGCTCAATTATTCGGGGAGAGGCCCAGGGCCTCTATAAATAGAGCTAGCCACCACAGAGTAGAGAGACGGCTAGAGATCTAGTAGAACCCTAGCAGAGAGAGAGAGAGAGAGAGAAAACCTAGTAGAGACTAAGTACAACACATCGCATCAGCTCAAGAACACCCCTCGCGATGCTGCTCTTCCCTTGTACTGTTCATCATCAGCCCCAGAGGCAATCGACCACACCACACACTGGAGTAGGGTATTACACCACAACTGTGGCCCGAACCAGTATAAACCTCGTGTCTCCTGTGTTGTTCATCATTTTCATCTCAGTTCGCACGAGAGGATCGGACGTAGATCGGTAGGGTAGAGTTCTCCGCGCGCACCCCAGTGTTCGAACCTCAAGGGTCTGCCGGAACCCGAAATCCGACAGAACTCGGTTCACATTACAGGATCACATGAGCATGTTCATTCAAAAATTACATCTCTAGCACATTCCTCCGCCACAAGGCGAGAACCCTTCAGGACACTGTCATAATACATTTCGGGGCAGCGATGCTCCTTGCCCTCCGGCGGCCCCTCCTTCACAAGCTTTACGGCGTCCAGCTTCGCCCAGTGCACCTTCGCCCGGGCAAAAGCCTTGTGCGCACCCTCGATGCAGATGGACCGCTTTATGACTTCAAGCCGTGGGCAGGCATCGACAAGCCACCTCACCAGACCGAAGTAGCTGCTAGGCAGGGGATCGCCAGGCCACATCCAGACTATAAGACCCTTCATGGCCTGTTCGGCCGCCTTGTGAAGCTCAACCAGTTGCTTCAGCTGGTCGCTCAAGGGCACTGGGTGTTCGGTCCTAGTATATTGAGACCAGAACAACCTTTCCGTTGACCTCCCCTCCTCAACTCGATAAAACTCCGCGGCATCCAGCACACTGCGGGGAAGATCTGTGAACGCTCCTGGAGAGCTCCGAACTCGGGTAAGTAAAAGGAAAGTTTCCTTCACATGCTTGCTTTGCATAATGAATGCCTTACCCGCTATTATCTCCTTCACCGCGTCAATCTCCTAGAGGGCCTTGTGGGCTTCAGCCTTGGCATTCTATGCGCTTTCGAGCGCCTTCGCAAGCTCGGACTCTCGCGTCTTAGTGTCAAGCTCCAAGGACTCATGTTTTTTGGCAAGAGCCTCGAGCTCTTGCTGCACCTCACCTACCCGGGCTTCTTGCTTTTCCCGCTCAATGCGCACCTGGGCCGCTTTGTGTTCGGCCTCAGACAGCGCCTTCTTCAGGGTCGCCACCTCGGTCGTGGCCCTTGGCAAATTCATGATGATCCTATTATTTCACGACCAAATTTCTTTTTAATATATAGACAAGGTATTGCTTACCTTTGCTCTCCTCGAGCTGCCTCTTGGTAAGGCCGAGCTCGTCCTCGGACCGCTCAAGGTCCTGCTTCAGTGCAGCGACCTCCGCAGTACGTGCGGCAGTAGCCAGCAGTGAAGCCTGCATATGCACATAGACATATTTTGATTAGACTCCTGAGTCATTATTTGATCCTCTATTCGGCCTTTCTTTGCGAACGCCAAATAGAGCATCGGGGGCTACTGTCGATGCGGTAATATTTTCCTATATTTTGATTGCTTACCTAAAAGCCTATTAGGAGGTTGGCACAAGCTTCGGTTAGTCCGTTTTTGGTGGACTGAACTTTCTCGATCACCGCACTCATGATAGTGCGGTGCTCTTCGTCGATGGAAGCGCCGTGAAGCGCTTCCAGCAAGTTGTCCGGTGCCTCTGGATGGACATAGGCCACTGGCACGGGCGGCTTGCCCCTCTTAACGGGGGGTCACCCAGCGGAGTCCGGAACCACCGAAGGTTCCAGCGCAGTGTTCGGTTGGGGGCCGAACTTGCAGCCCGTGGGAGTCTTGCTCCCTCTGCGCCCAGGGTCCGGACGGTTGCCTCGAGGCGCCCCTAGGACTACCTCACATCGGCCCGGTGCCTTTTGAGACAACACCTCGACATTATCCATAGGGCAAGGGGTGGAGGCGGTCGGAAGTGAATCGCTATTCATATCCGACGAGTCCAAAGAACCGTCCGACGAAGATACGTCGATACGGGCTCGGGACGGACTGCATAATCATATTCGGCGTAAGGAGAAGCAGTGCAATAAAACATACCATGAATTACTATGGTATCCGGATACTTACGACTTCGCCAGGGGCTTGTCCCTGAGTAACCATTCGTCGTCGCTATAGGCGGCCGTCGTGGAGCAGTCCGGAAGGAGGTTCCTTCCCTTCTTGGACCCTTCGGCCTCCCTGGTTGGGGAAGCCTTCCTTTTCTTGTCTCCCCCAGCTGGGGGAGAAGTTTCCTCTTCCTCCTCCTCGTTTTCGTGGGAGGAGTGCGCTTCGGAGTTATCGGACGATGTGTCCAATGTAACCTTGCACCGGAGACCCTTTCGGGTCCCCATGGCCTTCTTCTTGGCCTTCTTCACCAGCACCTCGTAAGGCGCCGGAACCAGCATCTCCGTTAGGAGAGCATCTACATGATCTTCAGGCAGGGGGGCTAGGCAATCGATCTGCTCCGCTGTCTCTACCCAGTCCTGTTAACGGCATGGAAGCTTAGATCCCGCACATGATTAAACTGGGGCAAATAAATATCATGTGAGATATAAAAACTTACCGGATTGGCATGGCGCTTTGTGCTGAGTCTGCGGTCCTCGATAAGGGGAGGAGGTACCTCGGCGCCCTTGAACAGCACCTTCCATACGTCCTTATGTGTCGTGTAGAAGAGCTCTCGCAGTGTCTGGTGCTTGGCCGGGTCAAACTCCCACAAATTAAATACCCGTCGTTGACACGGGAGGATCAGGCGGAAGAGCATGACCTGGACAACGTTGACGAGCTTGATTTTCTTGCTCATCATGTTCTTGATGCAGGTCTGGAGTCTGGTCAGCTCTGCCGGGGAACCCCAGCATAGGCCCTTCTCTTTCCAGGAGGTGAGCCGCGTGGGGATTCTGGATCGAAATTCAGGGGCCGCCACCTTGGTGTCGCGCGGCTCGGTGATGTAGAACCACCCCGATTGCCAGCCCTATATGGTCTCCACATAGGAGCCTCCGAGCCAGGTGACGTTAGGCATTTTTCCCACCATGGCGCCTCCGCACTTTGCTTGCTGGCCGACCACCACCTTTGGTTTAACATTGAAGGTCTTCAGCCACAGGCCGAAGTGGGGCCTGATGCGGAGGAAGGCCTCGCACACGACAATAAACACCGAGATGTTGAGGATGAAATTTGGGGCCAGATCATGAAAATCCATCCCGTAGTAGAACATGAGCTCGCGGACAAACGGGTGAAGGGGAATCCCAGTCCACGGAAAAAGTTGGTAAGGAAAACTACCCTCACATGGGGTTTGGGCGTAGGGATGATCTGCCCCGCATCTGGAAGCCAGTGCGCGATGTCTGCGGCCAGATATCCGGCTTCCCGTAGCTTTGTGATATTCTCCTCCGTGACGGAGGAGACCATCCACTTGCCTCCCGCTCTGGACATGCTTGGAGTGGTTTAAGGAGAAAGACGCGAACTTGGGCGCTGGAGCTTGAGTGCATGAGAATGGATAAGCAAGGAGGAAGAAGGCGTGGGTAAAAAGGGTGAATCTTTGTCCCTTTATAAGGGCGGAAGAGGCGATGCGCCTCCCCACTTACCTGGTAAAATCGCTTATTCCCCGAGCGTTGTAATTGATGGCACGGTTGGGTTACCCATACCCGTATTGATGAGAATCCCGTGATAAGGGGACACGATCTCTGCTTCGACTAGACGTGTCAAGAAAACCGCCTCGCGATATGTGTAGTGCTGGTTGAGAAAAATGGTTCGAATAATGACTGGGCCATGACATGATGTCATGTTGCTAAACGTGTCAGCAGATTAGATTTGTGGAAATACTATTCTCTCTACAGTGGTATATGGAACTTGTTTTGCAGAGCCGGACACTATCCTTGTGTTCAAAATCTTATATGGTGTATTCGGAGGAAGAACCCGCCTTGCAATGCCGAAGACAAATCTGCGCGCCGGACTCATCGTCATTGAAGCCTGGTTCAGGGGCTACTGAGGGAGTTCAGGATTAGGGGGTCTCCGGATAGCCGTACTATATCCTTTGGCCGGATTGTTGGACTATGAAGATTCAAGATTGAAGACTTCATCCCATGTCCGGATGGGACTCTCCTTGGCGTGGAAGGCAAGCTTGGCAATGCGGATATGTAGATCTCCTCCCTTGTAGCCGACTCTGTGTAACCCTAGCCCCCTCCGGTGTATATATAAACCGGAGGGTTTAGTCCGTAGGACAACAACAATCATGCCATAGGCTAGCTTCTAGGGTTTAGCCTCTATGATCTCGTGGTAGATCAACTCTTGTAATACTCATATCATCAAGATCAATCAAGAAGGACGTAGGGTATTACCTCCATCGAGAGGGCCCGAACCTGGGTAAACATCGTGTCCCCCACCTCCTATTACCATCCACCTTAGACGCACAGTTTGGGACCCCCTACCCGAGATCCGCCGGTTTTGACACCGACAAGGTTCTTTATCAATGGGGGCAGCAAGCACGGGCGGCTCAGCCAACTATTTTTTCAGATCCTCAAATGCTTGATCAGCAGCATCACTCCAAAAAAAGTGATATGTCTTCTTCATCATCTCATAAAGAGGAATAGCCTTCTCACATAACCAGCTTATGATCTGGCTTAGAGCTACAATACGACCTGCCAGACACTAAACATCATTGACACACAACGGCTTAGCTAATGAAGTGATGGCTTTGATCTTCTCCGGGTTAGATTCAGTGCATGTATTAGAAACTAGAAATCCCAAGAGCTTGCCTGTTGCTACACCAAAGACACATTTTGCCTAGTTAAGCATCATCTTGTAGACTCGGAGATTATCAAACGTCTCCTTTAAATCATCAATCAGGGTCTCCTTCGTTTTGGATTTTACCACAATGTCATCCACATAAGCATGAACATTACGCCCGATCTTATTATGAAGACAATTCTGTACACACCGCTGATAAGTCGCCTGGGCACTCCTGAGCCCAAAAGGCATAGACACATAGTAGAAGGCTCCAAACGGAGTAATGAAAGTTGTTTTCTCCTGGTCCTTAACGGCCATCTTGATCTTCTGATAACCTGAATAAGCATCCAAAAAACTCAAACGCTCACAATCCGCCTTAGCATCAATGATTTGATCAATATGAGGGACAGAAAATGGATCAGCCGGACAAGCCTTGCTTAAGTCCGTGTAATCCACACACATCCTCCACGTGTCGTTCTTCTTAAGAACCAGCACCGGGTTAGCCAACCACTCTGGATGGAAAACTTCAACGATAAACCGGGCCGCTAAGAGCCGGGCCACCTCTTCACCAATGGCCTTTCGTCTTTCTTCGTTAAACCGACGAAGAAATTGCTTAACCGGCTTAAACTTTGGATCAATGTTAAGAGTGTGCTCAGAGAGCTCCCTCGGTATGCCTGGCATGTCTGAAGGCTTCCGTGCAAAGATGTCCCGATTCTCACGGATGAACTCGATGAGCGCACTTTCCTATTCTGGATCCAGGTTAGCACTGATGCTGAACTGTTTAGATGAATCGTCAGGGACGAAGTCAATCAACTTAGTATCATCTGCCAATTTAAATTTTAATGAAGGATCATGCTCTGTGGTTGGCTTCTTTAAGGACGTCATGTCAGCCGGATCAACATTATCCTTGTAAAATTTCAGCTCCTCCATTGCACAAACTAATTCAGCATAAGCTGCATCGCCTTCCTCACACTCTAGGGCCACCTTGCGACTCCCATGCACTGTGATGGTGCCCTTGTAACCCGGCATCTTAAGCTGCAAGTAGACATAACAGGGCCTCATCATGAACTTAGCATAAGCCGGCCGCCCAAACAGAGCATGATAAGGGCTTTTGATCTTGACCACTTCGAAGGTTAAAGTTTCAGACTTGGAATCGTGCTCATCTCCAAAGGCAACTTCTAATGATATCTTACCCACCGGGTAGGCCGACTTACCTGGTAGCGCACCATGGAAAACAGTGTTTGGCGGTTTAAGATTCTTATCGCTCAGTCCCATGCGATGGAAGGTCTCATAATAAAGTATGATAATGCTGCTACCTCCATCCATGAGTACCTTAGTAAATTTATAGCCCCCAACCTGAGGTGCTACCACTAGAGCTAGATGACTCGGATTATCAACCCGGGGCGGATGATCCTCATGACTCCACACAATAGGCTGCTCTGTCCATCATAAATGGCGAGGCACCGCCGGCTCAACAGCGTTCACAGCTCTCTTGTAAAGCTTCTAATCCTGTTTACATAGACTGGTGGTGAAAATGTGGTACTGACCACTGTTCAACTGCTTTGGATTACTCTGATAACCAGATTGCTGCTGCTGTTGATTCCCTTGATTATTCTGCTGATTGTAACCATTTTGATTCCCTTGGCCGTGAAACCCGGAATTTGAGCCGCCGCCACCATGACCCGGGCCATGGGAGCCGGATCCCGACCCACCGTTCGGGCCACGGTTGTGTTGGATTGACTCCCTAAAACTTCTCATTATGTTGCAATCTTTCCACGAATGAGTAGCTGGCTTCTGATTTGTTCTGTGTTTCGGACATGGCTAATTTAATACTGCGTCAAGGTCAAAACTTGGCCCTTGAATCGGTGGTCCCTTACGACGCTGGTTATAATTGTGCACACTGGTGTTAGCCACAAACTCATCAGCCTTGCGCTTACTGTTGACGCCCTGATTGGTAGGGTTATACTGGTGTCCCTTCATGTCGTTACTCTTCTTTCCCTTTCCTGATCTTTCATCCTCAGAGTCGGGGTCCTTGGTACCATCAGAGTCGCCATTAGCTCCCCCATGTCGTTGCAATGACGCTTGAGCCGTCCAAGCTTCTACTTGAGTGGAATGAACCAACAATTTTTCTCCAACATCAGAACCACTGAACCGACATTGATATTATCTAAAGAATGTATGATGGTCGAGACCCGGCGCACCCAGCTGGTTGTTGACTCACCCTCGGCCTGAACACAAGAAACCAAATCCACGATCGACATAGGCTTCTTACATGTGTCTTTGAAATTTTGGATAAACCGGGCCTTCAGCTCCACCCATGACCTGATGGAGTTAGCTAGCAGCCCCTTCAACTAGGTACGAGCCGTCCCCTCCAGCATCATGGTGAAATACTTAGTGTACGCAGCCTCGCTAACATCCAGCATCTCCATAGCCATCTCATAACTCTCCACCCACGCCTCAGGGGGTTGATCGGTCGTGTAATTAGGCACCTTACGAGGGCCTTTGAAGTCCTTGGGCAGACACTCGTTTCGTAGAGCCACTGTTAGACACGACACACCGAAAGCCTTGGAAGTCACACCTGCCTCAATTGAAGCTGTCGGGTAAACCAGCACGTGCTGATGAGCCGCCAACTGAGGCGCCAGCTCAGCCTCCCGACGTGCTCTGCCCTGGTCCACCAAATCCTATGCATTGACTCTGTTGCGCACTAGGTCATGTTCGTGTGGTTAGTTACGGCGCTGTTCAGTACTTGAGACTGCTGGCGAGTCAATGTGCCTACTGTAGCTCCGGCTTGGACAAGGGGTTTCATGAATCCGATCACAACTATAAGAATAAGCCTGCTGCTGCACCAAAGTTGTTTGAAGAAGCTCCCTGACCCTTCGTGTTTCAAACGCCGCTGGAGTTTCACCCTCAACTGGCAGAACCACCAATCATGTAGTTGCAGCAATCATGTTGTCCAGTGGGGTGGAGTAATGACCCGGCGGAGTAATCAGATGCTAAGGCAGAGTGTTGTTCACATGCGGCTAGCCAGATGGTTCAACTATTCGATTCACCATCGGCGGGTTACTGGCCCCAGCTCCAGGGGTGTTGAAGAGGTCCCTCGACTCGTAAACCA
Source organism: Triticum dicoccoides (assembly GCF_002162155.2). Lineage (NCBI taxonomy): Eukaryota > Viridiplantae > Streptophyta > Magnoliopsida > Poales > Poaceae > Triticum > Triticum dicoccoides. The sequence goes on from NC_041384.1 coordinate 443,873,165, forward strand.
AGGGCAAATGACTCCGGTGCTTTCTCCTCAAGACTTCGTGTGAAGCGTTCTGATCTACCCTGAGCTGATGCGAATCTGCTTGAATCCGCTGTGCTTGGGCGTCCAAAACGGCTTGCTCTGCAGCCATCCTAGCATTCTTTGCCGCTAAGTCTTCTTTAGCCTGCACTATTCCATCATGCAGTTTAGCCACTTCTACCTTCTGTTGCTCTTGATTTTCTGGGGTTACCTCAACCTCCATCAGAGTCGCTGGAGCATCCAACAAATCCGTTAAGACATGAGCCGGTGGGTGTGCTGAACCGCCAGCCCGGCTACCGTTACCGTAGCTGCACTAGAAGTCATAGTCACGGTGGTTGTCGAACCAAGAATCGGCTGTGTGCACGCCATGAAGATTGCCACCCTATTCGGCGGCTCACGGGGATCCGAAATACTGTCGACATCGGAACAACCCCCAAGCCGTCCATCTTGCAGTTATACATTGAATTGGTCTTGCCTGTGGACGACTCATCATCAGAGCAGATGGCCATCTCACCGCCAGAGACAGAGCCTTCCAACTCAGCCCCGTGGGTGAACCCAACGAAGACATGCCTTACGACGGGTTGAGCCCGGGCGGGTCGTGCACGCTGAGCCGTCTCGATGATGTCAGAGCAGATATCCAGCCTAGGGCCCGGCTCGCCGATCTTACCGATGAAAATGTGGATTCTGCCAAAGGGGACCTGGTACCCGTACTCAATTGAGCCGGCCTCGGGGCCCCAGCCTACATCATCGATGTAGAGCTTGCTGCGACGACTCTTGGTCATCCGGCCCACAGCGTATCCCTTGAGCCCTTCGAAGTTGCCCTTTAAGAACTCAAAACCACCATGCACTGGCCCCACGGTGGGTGCCAACTATCGTGGAAGTGTCACGGCAGATGTCCTCGTAGAAGGACTTAGTTGTGGAGCCATTGCGACGAGGTTAGCTTAAAGGGGTTAAACGGGATAGAAGACACAGAGAGTTTATACTGGTTTGGCCCCTTGCGGTGAAGTTAAAGGCTACTCTAGTTTGAGGTGGTATTGTTAGGATTTTGATTACCAGGGAGCAAACACGCTTTTCTTGGCTTTCAACTTGTTGTTTCTTGCCCTAAGCCGCTGTCGGGTCGTCCCCTTATATACATGGGTTGACACCCTGCGGCCTACAGAGTCCCGACCGGCTCATACAATGTGTCCGGCTCAGTGACTTTATCTTACATGCCTTATATTACAAGTCTACATATACATGGCGGTTTACACTTCATTGGCCTTAAGCCGCGTTCAGGTTTAGGCCTTTTATTAAGCCTATCTACGAACCGCCGTCATTAATATCCTCTTGGGCTCTATTTAGATGAACCGCCATAGGGATGACCTGGCCCCTCCTAGGCGGGTCATATTTGATAGTCATATTCCCAACACATATGGTTCAGTCCAATGAACCATTTGCGATGAGGCGGGACAAAAGAAACAGGCATCCTGATGAAGGCGTGTGCGATGTACATCATACGGTTCACTTGGATGAACTATTTGTGATTAGGCAACACAAAAGAAATGGTCAGCCAGATCAAGGTGTTCTCAATGTACAGCATACAGTTCACTCTGATGAACCTTTTGCGATGAGGCGGAACAAAAGAAACGGGCAGCCTGATGAAGGCGTGTGCGATGTACAACATACGGTTCACTCAGATGAACTGTTTGTGATTAGGCAACACAGAAGAAACGGTCACACGGATCAAGGTGTGTGCGATGTACGACATGCGGTTCACCCGAATGAATAGTTTGCGTTGAGACAAGAGAACAAAAATGGTTCAATATAACAAATACCATAAATATTGCAAGGTTCAACTTCAAAGATTACAACGCCCAAATTCAAACATTGCAAGCTGCGTCATTTCTGAAAAGGGATCAGCCACTGACAAGTCATGTATGGGTTTGACACAATAACTTCCAATTGCTTTGCCATGTGCTCTTCCAATATGAAGTTTGGCATTTTTGGAGGCACTTCCATTATGTAGTAACAGCTGCCTCTGATAACCATACCATTGATCTTTCCTAATTAAATATGTGTTCAACCTCAGTACCCTCAGCACCTTTGCTTTGGCAAGAAAGAACATGGCGAGTGTAATCTCCGGTGGGGTCCCTCGATAGGAGTTCAAAGTAATATTTGAGAGATGTAGATCCAGGCATTCGATGTGTTTGTCGTTATCAACATCTTCCACCGGCATAATATGCACTGCAAAAGAAGAGAACGTGTTAGTGCCTACATCCAGTTTTGAACAGTCCTACACGCCCATTTGGTTTGCAGGATTCGTAAAATGCACCAATTTGCCATCTTCAACCTGTCATGATTAACATGGGCATTAATTTGATTACAATCTAGAAACATGTAGCCTTCTTCACAAGAGGTTGGATTGCATGAAAAATTCCCAAAGAAAACTAGTACAGATGAATCCAAAGGAGAAATGCTTATGGACGATTGTAACCATATGAATGAAGCAACCAATATGGGGTGGGGGTGTATGTCCTAAAATCCTCCAAAATTCCTTCAGAAATCGTAGTACATAGTAATTGTAAACTTGGGAAAAAGGTGCAAAAAATTGAACTCCCTTATGGTTAATATTTAACAGGAAAGGTACATCACCTCGATATACAGCTTCTTCGGGCACGGAAAGCATCTCAGGCAACTGAAAACTTGGTCCAGGTTGGGGACGACAGATTCTAGTGCCAAGACCTTCACTGTGCCTAGAGTCTAGGTGAAGCTTCGCTGGATGAAAGACGAACATACATCTTCAAAACTAGTTATAACACTGATATTAAGAAGGAGAGGTATATAAGGCGACGATTGTACCTGAAAGTTGTAGTATTTGATAGACGAGTAGCCCACCGCTTTCAATTTCAGCGCAGAAATGACATTGATTCTTGTTGGACCTTGCTGATCAACTACAAGTAATCTCTCAAGTGAAGGTGTGTCCTAGATGACCATATTCTGGTCCACCTTTTGTTATCTCTCATTGCAGCACCAGCAACACACATAAATACTGCGGAGAGTCCTGGAGGTTATGTGCAACGTACTCGACCAATTCATCGCCTGAAGACGAAGGAACTCGAATGTAGTATAGACATGGAGTAGGCGCTCCATGTCATCCTTTGGGATGCGGACGGCGACGAGCTCGTGGTGCTTCCGTCGTGGTAGAAAAAGAGCGGGTGTGTCATTAAGGGGGGGTGGCAGTTCATGCACTTGACGAGGCGCAGCGTGGCCGCGAAGCGGAGCACGGACGTTGGCAGCAAGCTCATATGCCCATCATTATAACTTAGCTTTTCGAGCTGATCTATGGCGCGGGATCGGAGCCACTCGTCAAGCTTGGCTCGCTCCTTGCCATTGGAATGGAACTTGGTCCTGGTAAGGCCTTTGATTGGACCATGGTGACTACCGAGGATCTGGGAGAATGCATCCAAGCTTTGGCGATAACCATGGCAGAGCTTGTGGGCATGGAGGAGGTCGACAGGGGTGCGGAGCCATAGGGTGCGCCACCGCCAGGAAACGACGGCTGTCCTCGCCCGATTTTGGATTGGGAGGAGGGATATGATGACTATCAACATATCATCGGGGAGGTTGTTGATGAAGTCTAGGCCTAGTGGAGTCGCTTGCGGTTCTTTCTCGATCCGCCTCCGCTTGTTGGCAGCCTCGTTATCCACCTCGTCGGCGAGGACGGGAACCTCTGTCTCCATATTCACGTCGTGCTCCGGTGCTTCAGCAGCCCCTATGTCCCCACTCCCTTCGATGGGGCGCTTCAACAGCATCCTCGTACACTGACGACTTTGAGGACGCAGAGCGGTGTCAAGGATACGGGCGGAGAGAGAGGAATTGTGTGTGTGGCGAGGATGGGGGTGCGGCCGCTCGGTAGCGCCATTAATATAGACCAGTGGGAGCGACGCGAGTCGCGGTCCAAGGCTGTCTTGCTTCCCGATGAGAACGACTGCTTAATCTCTCATATGAATGAAATCTATGCTTAATTACTTAATTTTAGTTGCAAAGAATAGATTGTGATATTGATTTTTTAGCCGCATATTTTGACAAATCGCAGTGTCTCTTGGCTTAGCGCCGAAGTCTGTCTTTAATTAGCATACCGTAATCTGAACCGTTTGCGTTGAAGAGATGCACAGATCCTGCGTTGAACAGCTTGTACGCTTCCCGGTGAGCCTGCGCACCGGACTGCGCTCGCACGCCTCCCGTTCAGTCAAGAAGTTGTCCACACGGCACCTCCTATAGCCATTAAAACCAAGACACGTGGCGTCACGTGAATGTTAACCGAGCACACACGGTTTGAATTATACAAAGGTTTGAGATATTAAAGTGGCAGCTATTTTTTTTTCAAAATGCCTTTGTTGGCTATCATTATTCGAGTGCGCCTTCTCTCAAAATGGACACAAAAATACCGCAGCATGCCGGGTGCCCTTCCATGATAGCATGCCAAGTTTCATGAATTTCAGACGAGTTTTGGATTTACTAGAATTTAAAAACCAAGCATCCTAATGTTTTGCCGGCAATCAACGGTGCCCTGGTGTTTGAAATTCATTCCCATTTCTTGCATGGGACCTAAGCATGCACCCAAGGACACATATTTGATATTTCAACTAATTTATATGCACTGGAGCATGCACATGTAGTTCAAATTTGAATTATGCACATAAATGCATTGAAAACTCAGTTAATGCATAAAAATGTCCAATCGAACCCTAAAAAGTCACAAAAATCACACAACACTCATGTTGTTCTATGTTGACACGAGAAAAAAAACTTAAAAGCAATAAGAGGCAATGGATATCGTTTCGTCCCCAAAGGTGGGACGTTCCCTACTGAAAACCATCATGCTTGTTGTGAGAAGCTCCCGTTTGTGAGAAGCATATACCCAAACCTGCCCCAAATGGGACAAAATTTGTACCACGGCATGTTGATGTTGCTCCATGATAGCATGCCAAGTTTCATGAATTTCAGACAAGTTTTGGATTTACTAGAATTTAAAAACCAGGCATCTCAATGTTCTGCCGGCAATCAACAGTGCCCTGGTGTTTGAAATTCATTCTCATTTCTTGCATGGGACCTAAGCATGCCCCAAGGACACAGATTTGATTTTTCAACCAATTTATATGCACTAGAGCATGCACATGTAGTTCAAATTTGAAGTATGCACATAAATGCATTGAAAAGTCAGTTAATGCATAAAATGTCCAAACGAACCCTGAAAATCACAAAAATTCACACAACACTCCTGTTGTTCTATGTTGACATGAGAAAAAAACTTGAAAGCAATAAGAGGCAATGGATATGGTTTCGTCCCCAGAGGTGGGACGTCCCTACCGAAAACCACCATGCTTGTTGTGAGAAGCTCCGGTTTGTGACAAGCATATACCCAAACCTGCCCCAAATGGGACAAAATTTGTACCACGACATGTTGATGCCGCTCCATGATAGCATGACAAGTTTCATGAATTTCAGACGAGTTTTGGATTTACTAGAATTTAAAAACCAGGCATCTCAATGTTTTGCCGGCAATCAACGGTGCCCTGGTGTTTGAAATTCATTCCCATTTCTTGCATGGGACCTAAGCATGCACCCAAGGACACAGATTTGATTTTTCAACCAATTTATATGCACTGGAGCATGCACATGTATTTCAAATTTGAATTATGCACATAAATGCATTGAAAACTCAGTTAATGCATAAAAATTTCCAAACGAACCTTGAAAAATCACAGAAATTCACACAACACTCCTGTCGTTCTATGTTGACACGAGAAAAAAAACTTGAAAGCAATAAGAGGCAATGGGTATCATTTCGTCCCCAAAGGTGGGACGTTCCCTACCGAAAACCATCATGCTTCTTGTGAGAAGCTCCGGTTTGTGAGAAGCATATACCCAAACCTGCCCCAAATGGGACAAAGTTTGTACCACAGCATGTTGATGCCGCTCCATGATAGCATGCCAAGTTTCATGAATTTCAGATGAATTTTCGATTTACTAGAATTTAAAAACCAGGCATCTCAATGTTTTGCCGGCAATCAATGGTGCCATGGTGTTTGAAATTCATTCCCATTTCTTGCATGGGACCTAAGCATGCACCTTGATACATCTCCAACGTATCTATAATTTTTTATGGTTCCATGCTATTATATTATCTGTTTTGTATGTTTAACGGGCTTTATTATGCACTTTTATATTATTTTTGGGACTAACCTACTAACCGAAGGCCCAGTGCAAATTGTTGTTTTTTTGCCTATTTCAGTGTTTCATAGAAAAGGAATATCAAACAGAATCCAAATGGAATGAAACCTTCGCGATAATCATTTTTGGAACAAACACAATCTAGGAGACTTGGAGTGGACGTCAAGGATGCACCGAGGAATCCACGAGGTAGGTGGGCACGCCCCCCACCCTCGTGGGCCCCTCGTGGCTCCACTAACCTACTTCTTTCGCCTATATATACTCATATACCCTGAAAACATCTGGGAGCACCACAAAACCCTATTTCCACCACCGCAACCTTATGTACCCATGAGATCCCATCTTGGGGCCTTTTCCGGCGCTCCGTCGGAGGGGGAATCAATCACGGAGGGCTTCTACATCAACACCATAGCCTCTCCGATGATGTGTGAGTAGTTTACCACAGACCTTTGGGTCCATAGTTATTAGCTAGATGGCTTCTTCTCTCTCTTTGGATCTCAATACAAAGTTCTCCTCGAATCTCTTGGAGATCTATTCGATGTAATTCTTTTTGTGGTGTGTTTATCGAGATTCGATGAATTGTGGGATTATGATCAAGATTATCTATGAACAATATTTGATTCTTCTTTGAATTCTTATATGCATGATTTAAATATCTTTGCAAATCTCTTCGAATTATCAGTTTGGTTTAGCCTACTAGATTAATCTTTCTTGCAATGGGAGAAGTGCTTAGCTTTGGGTTCAATCTTGCGGTGTCCTTTCCCAGTGACGGGAGGGGCGGCAAGGCATGTATTGTATTGTTGCCATCGAGAATAAAAAGATAGCATTTATATCATATTGCTTGAGTTTATCCCTCTACATCATGTCATCTTGCTTAATGTGTTACTCTGTTCTTGTGAACTTAATACTCTAGATGCACGCTGGATATTGGTCGATGTGTGGAGTAATATTAGTAGATGCAGAATCATTTCGGTCTACTTGTCACAGACGTGATGCCTATATACATGATCATGCCTAGATATTCTCATAAATATGCGATTTTCTATCAATTGCTCGACAGTAATTTGTTCACCCACCGTAGAATATGCTATCTTGAGAGAAGCCACTAGTGAAACCTATGGCCCCCGGGTCTATTCTCCATTCTATTAATTTACCGTCAACTAGTTATTTCTGTCGCCATTTATTTTGCAATCTTTACTTTTCAATCTATACAACAAAAATATCAAAAATATTTATCTTATTATCTTTATCAGATCTCACTTTTGCAAGTGGACATGAAGGGACTGACAACCCCTTTATCGCGTTGGTTGCAAGGTTCTTGATTGTTTGTGCAGGTACGAGGGATTTGCGTGTAGTATCCTAATGGATTGATACCTTGGTTCTCAAAAACTGAGGGAAATACTTATGCTACTTTGCTGCATCACCCTGTCCTCTTCAAGGGAAAACCAACACATGCTCAAGAGGTAGCAAGAAGGATTTCTGGCACCGTTGCCGGGGATATCTACGCACAAGTCAAGACATACCAAGTACCCATCACAAAATCTTCTCCCTCGCATTACATTATTTGCCATCTGCCTCTCGTTTTCCTCTCCCAACCTTCACCCTTGCCGTTTTATTCGCCCTTCTTTTTCCGTCCGTCTCTTTTCGCTTGCTTCTTGTGCGCTTGTGTATTGAATTGTTTGTCCCGATGGCTCAAGAACATACTAAATTGTGTGACTTTTCCAATACCAACAACAATGATTTTATTAGCACTCCGATTGCTCATATTACTGATGCTGAATCTTGTGAAATTAATGCTGCTTTGTTGAATCTTGTCACGAAAGATCAATTTTCTGGCCTTCCTAGTGAAGATGTTGCTACCCATATAAACAACTTTGTTGATTTGTGTGATATGCAAAAAAAAGATGTGGACAATGATATTGTTAAATTGAAGCTATTTCCATTTTCTCTTAGAGATCGTGCCAAAACTTGGTTTTCCTCTTTGCCTAAAAATAGTATTGATTCTTGGAATAAGTGCAAAGATGCTTTTATCTCTAAGTATTTTCCTCCCGCTAAGATCATCTCTCTTAGAAACAATATTATGAATTTTAAGCAACTTGATCATGAGCATGTTGCACAATCTTGGGAGAGGATGAAATTAATGATGCGTAATTTCCCTACACATGCTTTGAATTTATGGATGATTATACAAAAAAATTATGCTGGATTGAATTTTTCTTCTAGAAATCTTTTAGATTCGGCCGCGGGAGGCACTTTTATGGAAATCACTTTAGGAGAAGCTACTAAACTCCTAGATAATATTATGGTTAATTATTCTCAATGGCACACCGAAAGATCTACTAGTAAAAAGGTTCATGCGATAGAAGAGATTAATGTTCTGAGTGCAAGATGGATGAACTTATGAAATTGTTTGTTAATAAGAGTGTTTCTTCTGATCCTACTGATATGCCTTTGTATACTTTGATTGAGAATAATAATGAATCTATGGATGTGAATTTTGTTGGTAGGAACAATTTTTCTAACAACGCGTATAGAGGAAACTTTAATTCTAGGCCGTTCCCTAGTAATTCCTCTAATAACTATGGTAATTCCTACAACAACTCTTATGGAAATTTTAATAAGATGCCCTCTAATTTTGAGACTAGTGTTAAAGAATTTATGATTTCACAAAAGAATTTCAATACTTTGCTTGAAGAAAAATTGCCTAAGATTGATGAGTTGGCTAGGAACGTGGATAGAATTTCTCTTGATGTTGATTCCTTGAAACTTAGATCTATTCCACCTAAGCATGATATCAATGAGTCTCTCAAATCTATGAGAATTTCCATTGATGAGTGCAAAGAAAGAACTGCTAGGATGCGTGCTAAAAAAGATTGCTTTTATGAAAGCGTGTTCCTCTAGTTTTCATGATAATAATGATGAAGATCTAAAAGTGATTGATGTGTATCCTATTAAATCTTTGTTTTCCAATATGAATCTTGATAAAGATGGGACTGGAGATGAGTCAACTTTAGTTAAAAGGTGTCCCAATGATTCGAAGTTTTTAGATCTTGATGCAAAAATTGGTAAAAGTGGGATTGAAGAGGTCAAAACCTTACATAGCAATGTACCCACTGTTTTGGATTTCAAGGAATTTAATTATGATAATTCTTATTTAATTGATTGTATTTCCTTGTTGCAATCCGTGTTAAATTCTCCTCATGCTTATAGTCAAAATAAAGCTTTTACCAAACATATCGTTGATGCTTTAATGCAATCTGTCGGGGGACTAATCCACGAGCACCTATGGGACCGGCGGACCGAGTCCCTTTCGGTTCGGCGGGGGCGAGGGTCGCACGAAGAGCGGATCAAGGCGAAGCACACGAGCAGTTTACCCAGGTTCGGGCCGCACAGATGCGTAAAACCCTACTCCTGCTTTGTGGTTTGTATTGAGCTCTTGCTTGGGAACGCGGAGTGCTACATTACACCCCAGCAACTAACGAGACCGAG